>NW_024582424.1:585644-602195 GCF_018398535.1 Haplochromis burtoni | reverse complement strand
GGCAATGGGATAAAAGGCGATTTCAAGTGACCTTCCCGTCCCTTTCACACCAATCCGAGCCTCCAGAATAATTTGGGGATCAGTTTTGGACAAAAAGAAGCCCCTCAACACCCCCCACCCGCCCCAACAACCCATACCCTTCACCCACCCCCCTTTTCAACACACAACCACTCAGAGTAACAAAACCACCAGTTTGAACATGAGAATTAGTTCTATTTTTTTAATCAATATTATTAATTTTAACTTGCAAGAAAGATGTCATTTAGGTATTTTTTTACAATTCTTATATACTTTTTTAAGAACAGAGTAAGGTGTTGAAAAAACAAAAAGGGTGCAGAGTAGCAATCAGACTGCTGCTTTAAAAACCAAGTCAAAGTCTCAGTTGTTTTGAAGAGGTCACGTGACGTGTTATTTTAGATTTAACTACTTCAGCATAATTACAAAAACTAATTTCATTTTGTTTCCCAACTAAAACAGGGCAAATCAACGGACCACTACAGGTTTACTGTTAACACGAAGAAACAAATATGTTGGAAGTCAGTTATATATATATAAATATCCCCAAAACATTAAACTGAAAGACTGGCAAAGGACTAAATTCTGTATTATCTCTTTCTTTTTTTTTTTGTCGTTTTTTGACTCACTCATTAGTAAGTAAGGTCAGATAAATGTAAATGCAAATTTTTCAATGTAAACACATTTTAATTAAAGTTAATTAAATATTTATATATCTATATAGATAGATATAGATATAGATATATAGATATATATATGGGAATATCTGTATTATATATAAGAGGTACACATCATTATCTCCCCTGGTAACAAGCGCACCAAGAGTCTGTTTAGAACATGAAAAAAAAAAGTACAAATAACTTCTGTGACAAACTTTTTCACACTCCGCAGAAGCGGGGTTTAAACTTCTTTGGTGTAGCTATATCCTGTGCTCCACTTGACTTTTCATCAGTGTGTGTTACTCAAATAATAAACATTCGGGAGCAACATGGGAGATATTAAACGTTGCTTATAGTTGCATGCATAAAGGAGAACATCACTTCATTCCTTTTTGATGGTTTAATTGTCTTAATTTAGCACGCAGGTGTTGACGTCGCAGGGATCAGCTGTATGTGGCCCTTAAGCTCGGCAAGCAGAAACACAACACTCCTGTGTACACAGGAGACGTTTTGAGCTGAGGCCCCTGGAAAAGGTAATCAGCCTCTAAGCCCCATACAATGTCTTATTGAATATACTGCGGTTACAAACTCTGAAGTGATTACATACACACAATCAATAATAAAACAGACCTTCGACGCTTTTTTTTACTAATGTTTTTTTTCCTACATCAGTTTGCATCGTTTTAAATGCTCTGAAATGCATTCCTGTTGTCATCTGGTGTTTTATTAGGGAGCCTTGCACTTATGACCTCAGTGTTTTCCCAACTGATTGTGCTGCTTGTTGGTTTCAGCTGCGTTAAAGTTGCATTTTGTGAGCTTTACAAAGTCTGAATTTGTGTACAGAGGGCATTATTGATCACAGATTTGGCAAAACTGCAATGTGCTTCCCATTCTTACAAATGTTTATCTAATAAGGTCCTTTGACAAAACTACCATGCGAGGGAAATTTAAGCAGCCATAGAAATTCTATTTGTGGTTTATTCAAGTTTTATTGCAATGGAAAATGTCAGCCTTGTCTATTTCGAGACCGCAAATAATCTGTTGCAAAGCAAACCGTTGCATTGCAGTCAAAGTAGGACTGCTGCTATATAATGCGCAAATGCATCAATCACCTGAATGACTCGCTTTGTTAATGTGATTATGTCATTCTTTAGATGTTTTTTCCAATAAGTTCATATTTTATGGAGACGTCCGTATTTTTCTACCCGATTAAAAAGTGGAAACCTTAAGTATAGGACATGAAAAAATATTGCTTTGCTCACTTAGTATTAATTAGCATGAACTTTATTTCAGCATGGGAGGATTAGGTTAAATGTTATTATGTAAGGTTATTTTAGAAAGCCGTCTGGCACGCGCTTTGTCCTGGAATATGTTAACCTGGCCCACGTTGCACATCGTTTATTTTATATCACTTTTCACTGCACTCCCTCCACATCAATAATGCTGCTTTGATGAAAAAAAAACACATACACACACGCATACTCCATGTCGCTTTAAATTTCCTCTCAGCAACATTTTCTGACGCATAATGACTTCTTAGTGGTGCGCTAATTTTTATTTGATTTTATTGATTCATTTATTTATTTTTTGAATCTATAATGTATGCATCTAGTAATATCTTGGCTAAATTGGCACTTGGGAAAGAGTGTAGAAGATGGGCAACGCCTGGTCTCCTTGATCAGTCTTTTAATCCGGTGACACTATCGCTGAGACAAGCAGACGGTTATCGATCTTTTCATTATGTGTTCAACCAACAAACAGCTTCGCAGGTGAAGTGCACTGGACGTCAAAAAAGGGGCTCTCGTGTCCATTTGTACTCCAACCAGCCTGCACTAACATCACTACCATCAGATATACAAATCAGTGGGGAGAACGTGAAACGAGTGTCTACCGTCGCCCTTATCGTGGAGGGAGAAATGAGACTGTGCACTAGTTAAAAAGTTGTGACTTTGACACGACCCGGACTTCTGCACGCTTTAAAGTAAACGCTCCTGTGGCGGGACTCAAGAGAATTTTGTCCTTGCTTTCAGAAGCACGCGTGTGCATGGCAGAAGAAGTAATAAATAGTGCACTTGCCTTATCGGTGCCCGGTTTGCCCACGTAGAAAGCTGCTCCGCTACCGTTAACCACCGTCGCTGGCGCTTCTTCTTTTAATGTCCTGACGTCCACTTTCTCCTTTTTACTCTTGCCGATTCCCAGATTCTATTAGAGCGTCTACCCTGCTCCCATTCGCTGTCCCTCTCACTCTCACTCTCCTCTCCTCTTCTCCCGCGGAGACCCTTTCCAATCTGTAGAGTTAAATCTTAATGATACACTTACAGAAGAAGAAAAAAAATCTTTGTCCGATTTAATCTTATTGGTTTCACCTTTTCAAAGAGCTAGAGATATGGCCGGGGAGTTTCAGTGGAGTGTCCGAGACAGGGACGGGAGAGAGAGCTCTCTTGTTGAATACTTAAAAAACAACCCATCCCTCCTATGCGTTTACAAAGGGGGCACTTGCATATTAACGCTCCTTTATGTCTGCTATTATCTCGGTGAGGTTAAAGCTCTGTTTACAACGTCTTTAATTCATTAAACAACAATTATACGTATTGTGCATAGTTACTGAGTCTCAGCACGGTATTACCATGTTTTTGGACATGTACGCACACGGTTTGGGGGTTTGTGTTCAATCTATATTCCGTGCGATCAAGAGTGTAGTGTATTATTGTCGCTATATTTATTCAGATGTAATAACACGTATTTTTTATGTTCGCTGAAGGTTTGGTGGGGTTTTTTGTTGTGTTTTGTTTTGTTTTTTGTTTGTTTAAGTTATACATCCCTAACAACAAAACAGTTGTACATTTCATAACCTCGTGGATAAAAATATCCTGTTGTCTTTTATCCACACAAAGGATAAAAGACAACAGCGGCAAAGTTCGGACTTTTATATTTTTAAAATCCGCTTTTGCGATTTAAAATGCATGTCTGATGAGTTATGGATGCATTTATATGAGGCTGTAATTGTACAATGTACGCTAGATGGCAGCGCGATCCAGACATTTTTGAGTTGGAGAGGCAGTAAGCCTGCAGAAACCCTGGTACAAGAAAAAAGCCGGAATCCCCATGCAAATTGTCAGTAACTTCACATTTTGAATTACTGTCATTATTAAGACATAATATGACACCGGCTCAGTGATTGTAGAGACTATAGGACCTTGGTAATTATTGAATATTGCTCATTCCTCGGTCTAATTTTAGAGATTTTCGGCCGCTGGCAAGGCATCCCGTTTGTATAACACTGTCTTTTATGCATCATTCTTCCCACTGACATTTTCTTTCTCTTATTAACTGGTTTAAACTAAACGTTAAGTTTTAATCAGCGAGACTGTGCCGATTACAGGCAACGATGTACCGCAATGCGCATGCCAAGGACAAAACAGCCTGTGAAAATATCAATCCATGGCAAAACATTAATGACATCCGTTAATTCTATAATGAAGATAACAGTCCGAGACAAACCATTTTGAAACTTCGGGGAATTTCTGAAGCAGAATCCCCCTTTTGCCGCTGTGTACATTTTTTTTTTTTTTTTTTTTTGGTTTATTTGTCGTGCGTAAAATCTTTGTCCACTCTTTCCTTTACCCCGCTTTTTTGCTATTCTGTCCAGGGTTTCTTCCTCTTTTTTGGTGACAATAGACGGCCCATACTAATCAGGTTTCAAAGTAAATAGCAGCGCGGGGCGAGCTCAATGTAAATTGTGCCTGTCAGAGCCCCCCACCCCACCCCCAGCCCCTCCAGCCGTCGATGGCAACACTGCAAAAAATGTCCGTCCTCAGACCTCAGTCATTCGGTGCTGGAACCGAAGCGGGAGACTGAATCTTCCATCCAAGGGGTGAGATGCTTCTACTTGTTCCTAATGCCAATCGATCCATCACTGTAAAATTCATAACATCGACTATTAATTACTAAACCGATCTCCCGCACGGTTGTCTTGATGTCAACATATCGACTCTTAAAATAACCCCCAAAACGACTCAAAATGCGATCGGAAACAAGGGGGATTCTATAAACTACAGTTATTTGTCTTTTTCTGCATTTTCAGAAAACAAAAATAACATTGGAACATTTGAACAGGAGACCCGGTGACTTATTTGGATGGACACTTTTTGCAGTGAATGAACGGAGGGGGACTCTAACCAATAGAGAGAAAGAGAGGGCTTGGCTATAACCTTAGCCTCCCATTTTCTCTCTCCCCCCCCCCCCCCTCCCCCCTTCTCCTCCTCTCCTCCTCCTCTATGCAGGGCTCTGGCCAGTCAGTCGCCTTTGATTATCAGTCTCCAGCAGCCCCTCTCTTGGCTCCTTGACATGAGCACCATATAAGGCGCAGCGATCTCCATAGAAACGTGTCAGTTTCAATAGTAGTGTCAAAGTTCACTATATACAGACATTCGCGCAGATCCCCCGTTTCGGAAACATTGCTCTGCTGGTCCTCCCGTTTAAGCGCATTCATTTTTTGGGTCTCTCCTTCTTCTTGCATATTCTATCAGTTGTTGGTGTTTTTCCTCTTCTTTTTTTATCTTTTCTCTTCGTATCTCCATTCCTCCTGCTGGAGAGAGGTGAAACTATACATGGGCACTTCATTCGGCGAAACGGTTTTCTTTCGCTGCCTGGCGAGATGATGAGGTTTATTTAAGACTATAGATGTAAAAATCCAGCTCTTCAGTTTTTCCTCCCCTCCTATACGACGAAGACGGGAGTGTAAAGGAGCACGGGGAAGAAAAGAAAAAGGAATTTATCTCCGCAGCACTTTGGATCGCGTGTCTTTCCAGCAAAAGCTTCTTTTTTTTCTCCACTCGTTCCTGCGTCCATGTGAATCGCTCCTGCCTTCCCTTTGTGGCTATTTTATATCAAACTGCAATTTGTTACGTCTGGACTCGGGTTTTCCTACAAGATTAGGGATTCCTGAATGGCTGACTGCAATCTACCTTGGAACTGGCCTCCCGATACTTGCATATCCTGATCGGGTGCCTATTCAATCGCACTCCTGAATTTTGAATGTATTGATCGCGTTGTACTCTCCTTCTCACACCATATGAGATTGCGTGCTCCGATTTGACTTTGCACTGCCCCGTCTTTTGAGATCTCATTTTTCTCTTCTACGCTTCATAAACATCGGCGATCATTTCGCTTTATAGCACTTTCCGGGGCCGAGATATGGCAATGGTAGTTAGCGTTTGGCGAGATCCGCAGGAAGACGTGGCCGGACCTCCGAGCGGCCCCAACCCAGCAGCGCAGCCGGCAAGGGAGCAGCAGCAGGCGGCATCGGCGGCGCCGCACACTCCGCAGACCCCCAGCCAGCCGGGACCCCCGTCCACGCCGGGAACGGCCGGGGACAAGGGGAGTCAAAATTCTGGACAGAGTCAGCAGCATATTGAATGTGTGGTTTGCGGAGACAAATCGAGCGGTAAACACTATGGCCAATTCACCTGCGAGGGATGCAAAAGTTTCTTCAAGAGGAGTGTACGGAGGAACTTAACATACTCATGTCGTGCCAATAGGAACTGTCCCATTGACCAGCACCACCGAAATCAGTGCCAATACTGTCGGCTGAAGAAGTGTTTAAAAGTGGGGATGCGGCGGGAAGGTGAATATATATATAATTTTTTTTAAGCCAACTCATGATTACGCATCATCCTAGTAGCAGAATAACAGAGCTGCCATGTTGCATTAAGGTCACAGGCTATATGGCTGGGCATACTGCAGTCTCCATCCATGTTTGAGAGGGATGTTTGCATGAATGGTTAGTCTGAGAGAGGGGTTAAAAAAAAGGCCAGTGCAGCCACAGCAGCTATGCTTGTGAATGCAGGTCGCCTGAACAAAGCGACTCGTCCAGCTGACCCTCTTTATTTTATGTTTTTCTTTGCAGGCTAAACTGAGCTCTTTGCGAGCAAAGGCGTAAAGTCGAGAAAGCCCATTTTATGTATAGCTTTTAGACCAGAGGACCGATTTCTATGTGTGTATGTGTGTGTGCCTGTTATGTTTCTCTCTGTATGTGTGTGTGTGTGTGTGTGTGTGTGTGTACAGTGAGTGTGTACAGTATGTGTATGTGTGTGTCTGTGTACAGTGTGCAAGGCTAATAGTCCCTACCATCAAGTATCTGCAGCTTACTAATTTATAATTGTACAGTAGGATTTGTAGCCCGAGTTTCCGTGAATGTGAGGCGAACACAGTACAAACCCACGTCTCTCTGGCTCCTTATGCTGACTAGACAGCTCAAACACACTAAATAATGTCGCTGAAGTTGTTCGTGGCTCCTTGTTTAGCTTGGTGCATTACAGGCCTTATAACTTTGCTCTCTATGTCAGGTGTTTGATTCCAATTTATATAGACATCCCTCCGTTTAAGCCTATTATTTGCAGTACACACTACGAGCCCATGCATAATGTACACCGACTTGCATTAATTTTTTATTTATTTTTTTAATATTAAACAATTGCCGGATTCCTTTTAATCCTAGCTGAGCGCTTGATGTGGGCAAAACGTGCAAATGTGCCTGCATTTAGCAGTAATTATCAATCGTATTTCGAACACGTTTGGCCGCTTTTAAAAATTATTTTCCAAAACACGACCCCACGTAACAACAGTGCAAAAGTGCCATGCAATTACGCCTCAAAACATCAAAGGGAGCAAAATTGTCAAATCTACTTTTAGATAAGAAATATACATGTGTGTGTGCGCGTGTGTGTGTGTGTGTGTGTGTGTGTGCTGTGTGTAAAAGGGAATATATTTTTCATTTGCATTCAACCTCATATACTTTGCATCCCTAAATACAAATGCAGTGTGAGGAACGAGGGACATAGCATATCTGTTCTGATAGAATAATTTTCTGTGAAATATTACAGTCTTACGATCAGGGCACAGTAGTCAATATGTTTTGAAAAGCGTGCTGAATTTTTTATTTCAGTGCATGCCTTTTTTTCTTTTTTCTTTTTCTTTCACTGAGAAGAAGCACACAAGCTGCAGCTTGCATCATGGTTGTACTACTCATGAACAATCTTTATCAGTTCTGGATGCACATTTCCTCTTTTTTTCTTTCTTTTTGTCAGCGGTTCAGCGAGGACGAATGCCTCCAACCCAGCCCAACCCAGGCCAGTACGCACTGACGAACGGGGACCCTCTGAATGGCCATTGCTATCTGTCCGGATACATCTCGTTATTGCTGCGGGCCGAGCCTTACCCGACGTCCCGGTACGGGAGCCAGTGCATGCAGCCCAACAATATCATGGGTATCGAGAACATCTGCGAGCTGGCGGCTCGATTGCTCTTCAGCGCCGTGGAGTGGGCGAGAAACATCCCTTTCTTTCCCGACCTCCAGATCACCGACCAGGTGTCCCTTCTCAGGCTGACGTGGAGCGAGTTGTTTGTGCTTAACGCAGCCCAGTGTTCCATGCCTCTGCATGTTGCCCCTCTGCTTGCCGCGGCGGGCCTCCACGCCTCCCCGATGTCTGCGGACCGCGTCGTGGCTTTCATGGATCACATCCGGATCTTCCAGGAGCAAGTGGAGAAGCTTAAGACCCTGCACGTAGACTCGGCAGAGTATAGCTGCCTCAAAGCCATCGTGCTTTTTACATCAGGTGAGTGTCCCACATGTCACACAAAAACATACCTAAAATCAAATGAGGCCTAGTTCCAGTAATGTCAGTGGGTGCATGCTCCTTAAAGCGAAGTGCTGTGACATCAATAATATGGCTGTCAGGTTTAGGCTGGTCACAAATCTGAGATTACGAGATGTTTGTGTTGCCGATGAAAGCTATTTTGTCAACAGCTTGCTACATATCCACTTACATGCAATTCCATGTCAGCTGTAGCCGCAGTATAAGACGTGTAAACAAATCCAGATTGAGTAAGCGCATCAAGTTTTTCAAGTGCATCACTCACTCCCAGTGCTTTTTTAAAAAAGGAGATAATTAACATTCTCATGTGTAAATATTTTATAATTGTTGAGTTTAAAGTTTTCTGAACATGTCTGAGCCGAGGCTGAAATTGTTCGCCTCCATAAATTTTGGAACAGGTGTCAAATAATTGAGCGTAAAGATTAAATAGTCTATCACCGGGTGATATATGACAGCTGATGCACTTATGAGTGTCGGTGCGTGCTTTTATCCTTGCTTTTCGTGTGCAAACACATGTCTTGGAGTTGGAGGGGGGGGGGGGGTTGCAGGAAATAATCCTTAGCAGATTGAGAACAAAAAAGCTGATGAAAGTTGACTAGTAGGCTGTGTCAGTGGATCGCTTCTGTAGGACCTAGAGTAGCCCTGCTGCTTAGACTGTTTGTTGATTGCTTAGAGCCGATCTATTAATTTTCTTAGTTATTAATGGTTTGTTTCATTGCACAGCTTTGAAAAAGTAATCAGCTTTTCTTTTTTTTTTCTCTTTAAAAAAAAACTTGCGTAGGTCATTGTTTAATTGACGGCCGACTGGGGCGAGGTTATAAAGGTCCTTATTTATGCTCGATGCACAATTTGGATGCTATTTTGGAGTTAGCTGTGTAGGCTTGCTGGCGGTAGGCCTGTTATGTCAGGGGAGTCTGTTGATTATGGGAAGGAAAAAGGAAAGTCTAAACTCGCTTGCAGGCCTCAAAGTACTTTGTGAACTTACCTCAAAGTTTTGACCTCATTTTCTCACGCTTGGCCCGTCCCAAAATTCTGCATTTAAGTTACATATTATCTATAATTGCGCATGCTCATAATAAAATATTCAGTTTTGCTGTGCTTTTCAGATTTGGCTTTATATTAAAATAATTGGCACATTCATTATCCCTAGAAAGCGGCATAACATTTTAATGTGAAAGGGGTTACACTTGTCTTTCAGTGTGTTTCAGTGATAATTAGGCCTATTTATTATTAAATTATCTTCGCTGAGAGAGCTAAAACTTCACACGTATATTACCTTTACTGTTTCCATATTAAATTATATTATGGCTGTATTCTGTTCTTTTATATTTAATTACATTACTTTATTATTTTATTATCATATATTACTTTCAATTATTTTTTTTATTATGTTTTCACAAAATTTTCGCACATCATATTAAAATATCTCACAGTGTGTATTATGAGGATTTAAATTATCCCAAAAAGTTCAGTGCTCACTAAAGTTAAACAAAAGGAGCACAGAGTTTGTATTCCAGCTACGAAACCGCCGTCAACTTTTACTTTTCCTCTTTGGTGAAAACATTACCACATAGGTTTTCCTACACTTGGAGAACTTAATAATTGTTTATATTTTTAGTTTCAGAAGTCATAATAACTACTTCAGTTTGGGGCTTTGACAGTTTGGTTAATTTGATACGCCAATTTTTGGTGGCCCACTGGGAAGTAAATATATGTTTAAGACAAACAATACGTATTTGGTCTCTGTTACCTTTTTAGGTAATATCACAGCCTTTTAGATTCGCTTTGCTCAATATTAGCCCACACATCCTGTAATGTAGCTTTGTGCAGTGACATAGCTGACTATATCCTTTTAGTGCACAGCGTTTCAGTAATTCACCCCAGATTACCCAGAGAAACTCCATACACACATTAACATCCTCCATGTTTTCTAACAGATCATTTAGTTAGTTTGATAGGCTACAACTGGTGTCGGCTATAGAAAGTCATGTGGCACTTTGCCAAGATCAGCGTGGATTGTTTGCCTTTAATAACGCCCGACTTGTCAGTATTTGATGCATAAATAATAGTGGTCAGGCTAAACTATTCCGTAAGAGTTCAGGATCATTGTCTTGCATTAACTCCTTATCCACATGTGCACACTGTGGTGTGTGTGTGCTTTTGCTAACTCAGTGAAATAGTCGTTTGTGTATCTGGAAGCTATCTTTTCCTGTGTCCCACTCTATTGAGGTTATGGGGTGCAGTGCTGCAGACAGGGCCTTATGGGGAGCTATGGGGTGTCTTTGACCGGCTTTCTCTCCACGCATACGTTCATATGAAACATATTTTCCGCAATGCTTTGAACACCTTATATGGCTGCATTGCAAAATTCATGCCAAGCACTGGATTTTACTAGATATTTCCTAATGTAATTAACTTCAGCCGCATTGATTGCTGTAGATTTTAAAAGGGACACTCAGCGTTAATCCAAGGGGATTTGCATACATGGTGCTTTGACCGGCCGGACAAGGGTCACAGTAAATCACCCCGAGATCTCAGCGTTGGCCTCGGGTTCATAAGGTTATTGTGTCTGGCCATAGTGAATTATAACACTGAGAAATTAAGAATAGGCTTAAAAGTGTCTTCCAGCGCTAAATATATAGTGCTTAAAACTAAAGCTCTCATTCTTTAGTAGTTTCCACAAAAGCACGGCTTTCTACGAGATCTTTTAAGGACAACCTAGCCTTCATGTGGGATATATATGAGAGCGGTTACGCTGTTTGCGTTTACAGACGTTTATAAGCAGCGCGATACACATGCCCGGATTGTGAAAAAATCAGATTTTTTAACAAGCGATTAAAACGTATAAGACACTAATAAGACTGATTCAAGCCTTATTTGCCTTTGTCTGTACTGAAGCGTGGCTGCATATCCCACCAGTTACCACCTAACACGTCTCGCCTACGTTGTGCACAGACTCATTTTCTGACATTTTATGTCGCTTCTGTGTGACTATTGACTTCACCTCCTCTAATAAATTTGATTGCTTTTAGGGCCCTGTCCTATAGGCTCCATCGAAAAACAGGCCAAGAGTGGTCTATGGAGAGAAGAGCGGCAAAATCACTTAGCAGCTTACTACAGAGTAATTAGGTCACATTACATCTAGTGTAATTTCAGATTCATCAGTGCCGTTTATGTTTCCATATACTTGAATCCCCAGAGCCCAGACATTAAGAGCAGGGGCCTTTAGCCCTGTAGCCAACCCTTCGTCTTTTGCCATGTTGCCCGCCACTTCTTACTCTATATGTCTGCAATAGGTTTAATGACATTTAGAAATATATTCCGGTTGACTGGTTCAAAGAAAGGTAGCGACATCGTCCTCCGAATTGTGCATCCCCTACTGCAGCAGCAAGTCCCCTGTTTGTTCTCTGGACTATAACAGTCCCACTCGCTCAGTGTGATGTAGCATGTTTGGGCAGCATGTTTGTTCATTCCACATTGTCAATAACACATAATGGCGGGTGTTGAATGATAACCAGAGCGCTTTTGCGGGACACGAATTAGGTATGGTAAGGTGTGCACTTGCCAAAGTCCACTTGGGGTAAAAAGTAACCATGTGCCTTTGTGTTCAGTACTCTGTGGAGAAAATGTTAGCGAATATATCGGCAATATAAATTGATTTGTGCGCCTTTAAAAATAATTTGTAAAAGAAAATGTAGGCCTACGTGGGTTTGAGAACACTCTTTCTTTCGCCTGTGTGTTTCTCTCCGAGCTTGGCGGCCTGACATAGTTTGGAATATAATTTTAATCATAGATTTTCAGTTATTTTTTGACTTTGTTCCTCGATATCAGATTCAGGCACTTTTTTCCACAACGCATTTTAGCCCGGGGCTAAAAAAATAAGGACTCTAACCACAGTGTATTGTGTGCTTGTGTGTGTGTGTGTGTGTGTGTGTCTTTCTCAGACGCTTGCGGCCTGTCGGACGCTGCTCACATCGAGAGTCTACAGGAGAAATCCCAGTGCGCCCTGGAGGAGTATGTGAGGAGCCAGTACCCGAACCAGCCCAGCCGCTTTGGGAAGCTGCTGCTGCGGCTGCCCTCTCTGCGCACCGTCTCCTCTTCGGTAATCGAGCAGCTGTTCTTCGTGCGTTTGGTAGGTAAAACTCCTATTGAAACCCTCATCAGGGATATGCTATTATCCGGGAGCAGCTTCAACTGGCCTTACATGTCCATCCAATGATCCTTATATGAAAGTGGAAAAAAAGAAAGGAAAAAAGGACCAAAATTCAGCACCCCTCACCCCATCCTCCTTCAAGAAGACTATATATAGGACCTTTTCTGAGAAACTTGGAAGACATTACTTTTTTTCTGTCTTCTGGGACTGTGATGGAATACATTATGTACAGAAAAATATTGGAACTGGACTTTACACCTGTGTAAATCCACTCTCATCTTCAAGAACAAAACTCTTCATTTTGTAAAATACTAGTCTTTATTTTACTTTTTTGTAAAAAATACAAATAAAATGAAAAACATCATATGCGCAGTAAGAAAAAAGAATCAAGACTTAGCGGGAAAATAATGTTTCCAAGCAATTATAAGAATTGTCCTGTGTCTATGTACCTCTCTGTTTTGTATTATTTCTGGTTCTAAACCAGGGTTTCTGTGATTCTATACTAATAATTTTTTGATATAACCTTTTTGCTTCTTATAATGAGTGCGATATATGTTGTCGAAGCTATGTTCTCCAAGAATTAAAATTGAAGTGAGAATTTAAAAACAGAAAAATAAAGAAATTTAGACAAATAAGAAACAGTCTAATCGCTATGACAATATCACCACTGATGGTTGAACTTTTTCCCAATTGATACGATGGACCTGCAACAGCAGCAAACTGACCTCCAGGACATTTTTACTGACATTTTTACTCCAGGACGTCTGGGGCGCCTTTACCCGGACCATAAGTGCGTGTGGAGTCGATCATCAGTCACAGAGGAGAGACATGAAAATCAAAAGCACTTTTAATATATCATTTCAAATACATTTTGTTTGTTTCGTCTTGAAAATTTTCATTGTTTCTTGAATTTTATTGGTTGTTGCCTTCAATTTGCTTACTCCATGATGCAGCTTTTTGCAGAAGGGTCGGTTGATGAAGTTGTGTGATGGTGACTGTACTATTAAAAAAGAAATAGGCAACGATGTCTCCTTCTCAAGCGTTTTCCTACAAGCAAATGTCAAGATGCTGTGGCTTATTTTATACCATCTGGGGGAATATGTTATCTCTGTGCGCTGCTAGATTCTATAAGAGAAAAAACCCGCAAGATATCCCTTCATTTACTGAGTCAGAAACACAAAATACTTTTCTCCTCTATTTTGTCTGACAGTGAAAACGAGATGATGCACGAATTTAGTGTGGTAATTACACAAAAGGACGCATGCCTTACATTTTTAACAGACCCACTGACATAACTGGCAGTGCGGATGCAACGGAAGGGAGACTATATGTGCGGAACTACAGCCGTGAGCTCTCTGCTAGCCTGTGAGCGCATTAATGTTTAATATTTTTCCCAGACAGCAAGAGAAGCCTGCGCACCACACAGAGCCACCTCTGTCCTTCCTCCCGTGGCTTAATCAAGGTGATTCTCCACAAACCAAACAATATTCCCCATCTACCCCGTTCTTAAAAACCCTGCCTTGATAGTGCTTGCCTCAATATTGATGTGGGCGTCATTTGGCAAAAGGGTTAGGCCCCGCTGCAAAGCTGCTGTGATATGCGTGATCAATCTGGAAAATGTATTTTACAGCATGTAAGCCAGTCGATAGGAACACCGAGTGTGATGCATTGTGTGGGAATAGAGAGGAGAAAGGAGGGAGGGAGGAAGAGAAAGAAAGAGAGAGGGGGGGTAGAGAGACTATTGGAGCCAGTGCTGAGACAAACGAGAGAAGAAACGCGTCAGGAAGAAGTCAAGTGTATATCTCTGTGTGTGTGTGTGTGTGTGTGAGTGAGTGTGTGTGTGCGCGCGCGCGCGCGCGCGTCCATGAGCGAAACTAGAAAGACGCAAAGATATGTAGCCTTGGTTTGCCTTATGCACTCAGGGTGTAATGAGTCCATCGATAAGTCTTCAACGTGTTAGATGGGCTACCTACAGTTGGTGTCCTTGCATTGGCCTGTTTCTCACAAGCGTTCTCTCTCGCTTTTTTGTCTCCATATCCTCCCCAAATGACAAAGGAAGCCCGGTTATTTACCTGGCTCTACCCGCACTGGCAATACTGCATTACACTAACACCCAGAGTGATAAAACGTGATAAGTTGGACGGCGTTATGAGGGAGAAAATGGGGTTTTGGTGTGACAATTATTAAATTTGCCTGTTATCCCCACCAGCCCATCATCACCACCACCCTTCATCATCAGACGTGTTGCTCGTCTGCCATATTGCCCACATCTTCATCTGCTGACTGGCAGTGATGAGGGGCAGTAGAACAGGAGCTGAACTGCATGTAGCACGTTAAAATGCCTGGATTTGATATTGCCATATGTTATCTACCTTATAGGAGTTGGGGGGAGGGGTGCTCGTGTCAGTGGTTTATTTGGTTTTCTTGCTTGCTTCGCTCAAAGGCTTCAGTATTAGAGTATTCATTAGTTGTTGCCAATGTAGGAATTCTAGGAAGGTTTTCATTTAGGTTTTTATCCGTTGTTCTCCAGCAGAAAATATATTTTGTTTGTATTATGGCTCATGCCTGTTTCTCGAACTCGACCTGTCACTGGGCCATGCGCTGTGTTGTTACCTGAAACACTGTACAGAGATAAATGCTCTTCAGTTTGGATGCTGGTTCCGTGTTGTGGATGTGATACTTCTAGAGTATTAGTTTAGGTGAAAATTGTAGAAAAATCAGCTGATGGGGCTTTTCATTTTAGGGTGGAGACAGAATTCGATTTTTAAGGCAGTTAAATAAATGAAAAATAAAAACAGCGACACGTAACCAGCAAAAACAGCAACCTTAGAAACACACTTTGACGCGCTAGTAATATTTAGCCCATTTTGATTTTTGGTGTGTGTGTGTGTGTGTGTGTGTGTGTGTGTGTGTGTGTGTGTGTGTGTGTGTGTGATTTTATTTGTTTGCGTCTTTGTTTGTGCGTTTTCCGAATAATCCAGAGGATTTCCTGGATGTCGGACTGTGCGTGAGATTTATTTTTACATTTTATTTTAATTTTTTTTAAAGAAAACGAATGTGGCTCCTCCGTGGTCATCAAAGCAGTTCAGAATGCTTTTGTTTTATGTAGCTCTGGTCTAAACGGTTTGCTGGGTTAATAAACGCAGCTTTCAGCTGGTTGTCTCCACATAATGTATTCAAAATCCCTCTAGAGTGACTATCTTTTATCCTCTTGCTGAGAGCATTCTGTTATACAATTGTTACACTGCAGGCTATATAAAGCAACAGTTCAAAAACAGATAAAATGGTGGCATGTGTTCCCAATTAACGTTTCTGTATAGGCAGTGCGAAGCAAAACACATGAGGACTCTTGGAAAAATGATATTTTGTATTTACGCAGTGGACCCATTTTTGACAGAGGCTTAATTTAGTATATTACGTAACACTTCAATTACTAAGATAATACGCGTTAAACAACAGTAATGTTTTCTTTATTTTACAATCAGCCGTTTATCACCAAATGTCTTATGTCCTGATGTGATGACAGCATTAGTATTAATTAAATTAAAGTTTAAAAAAATGAAAAGCATAAAGGAGCAATAAGAGAAAACTAAACGCACTGTCAGATTAGACCCTAGCTGCGTTGGGTAAAGGAGATAGATGTGTTGTACACTTTAAGCTCCATTTGTGTCTCTGTAATTTCGGAAACTCCGGTTACCAAAGTGTTACTACGAAATGAGTTAAATAACCATTTACCTTTGTCTGGTTTCATTCATCAAACCACAAGTGGAGGACTCCTAACACGGGGGGCTATTTGTTTGCTTTACACAAGCAGCTGGGTGCGATTTCACGTTTGAGATATCTGTCTGAAAGCGAAACATTTATTATCCTAAGTTGTCAGCGAGCCTATTTCTCCAAAACCCTCAATGCAAACCAGTGGTTTTATGCAGCAGTGGAAATGTCCTATTGGCGTCACACGTCACTACATTTCACTTATAGTAGCCCGGCTTCTCCCGGTCACATTTGACAAATACTGTTGTTTGAGACAGTAACAATTTCTAAAACAGCGGCTGCTCGTACTGGTGGGAGA
>NW_024582424.1:581657-585624 GCF_018398535.1 Haplochromis burtoni | reverse complement strand
GGGGGGGGAGAAGACTCTGAAGTGTGACACGGCTTATTTCTCACACTGTCTCGTGCATAAAAAATGACAACAACACGGGACAACAAGTGCTTCACCGGGTCTACCAGGCACATTGAAATAAACTTGCAAAATGGCTGAGAGCACGCAGTGAGGACGAATGTCCGAAATGAAAATGATTCCCGTGACATGTTTGCTGTATCTCTGCAAACAGTCCGAGATTCTAGCTGTGTTCAGAGTGCACGGTCAGTGGAGAGGGGCATATCGTGTGATTACAGTGTGTTGCTCTGAGATCTGTCCGCAGACCACATAGGCAACCTTTAAGCCATGGATCAAATCCAGCCCTTCGGGGTATAGAGTATGCCTAGTTGTGAATGTGACAGAAGGGGGCGCCTCCCTGCTTGCACGCACGCGCGTGTGCGCTCCAGTGTTTGTCAAGACTGTGTCATCTGCGCTTGTAGGCAAATGTTCGGATTTTCACGTATAATTGTGAGGTGTTTGTGTATGTATGCATGCGGGTTCGCTCCTTGCCCGCTTGTGCGTAAAAGCGTGCATCTACCAACGTAACTTACGCGTGTGTGCGTGCGCCGCTGGCCGAGGGAGAGAGGTGATTGTGAAAAAGCCCCGATCGCTGTGTAAGCGGATCCCTTTGTGTTGATTTAGGAAGACGTTTGCTGTATATAACGTTCAAGGCTGATAATATCATTGCCTGGCCAGATAAATAAAGCATTGGCCAAAACCATCGGGTCAGCTATCGATCCGCTTTTTCTCCCTGAGAGAGTGGGGGGTGGTGGGTTGAGGAAAAAGAAGGAGAGAAAGGGAGAGAGAAAGGGAGAGAGACCTCACTCATTAGCATTCCACAGCCATGGACTAAACGCTGACAACTAACAGAGATATCCAGCTCTACACCACTGCATACATTTCCCCCCTTTGTCTTCTTCCCCTGGCCCTTCATTTCCAGCGGACAGATCTCTCGTCACAGCCAACACATTTTTATTTATGCCCTCTCCACTCCTTTTGCACGAATGGACCCCTTGCACAAGAGAGAAAACCTTCTAGTAAAGCAGAGAATAAAAGAGGGGGGGTGATGTTGTAAAAGCTGTGCAGAAGTGACAGCGCTAAGCACACTGGCTTTACTTGAGAGAGATACAATTGTGTGTGACTTGACAAAATAGAAGTGGGAGACGTTTTAAATTGCAACTTTAACTGCCACGATTTAGGTATTTTAGGATTTTATTTATTTATTTATTTAAAATCTAGACACTACGTGCTTTACTGTGATATTATTATTTTTTATTTCCATTCCGATTTTAGCTGGATGTTTCTCCATAATGATTTAGATGTTTGGGTTTAATGTGGGACCACTTTTTTCAGCCTTAAAACGTCTGTAAAACAGTTTTCTGTGAAGGTTGTTATTTACGACTGCTCCATGATGTGTGGATAAAATTAACATGAAGGAAGAGAAACAAATGAAAAATAGGCGAAGGTTGAAAAGTTGTGCTGGTTTTTAATTATAGTATAGAAATAATTTACAAATAGCTTGGGTTTAAGTTTGACAGAAATTACATGTATTTATTAACGAGTAAATTCAAACCAAATATTTCACATTCAAAAGGTAATATGGAAACTGTCATTGAAACAATTTGGACAAGTGGGCTTTTTTTTCTTTTTTTCTTTTTTTCACTCCCCAAATGGCTATATCTTAATATGGGCTCAAGTCTTGCCCAACAATGACAGCTGTTCATCTGATAGTAACTTCTTTCCAAGTTTTCTCCCCACCCACCCCGGGGCCCCCGGTCTCTGTCTTGCTTTGTTGTTTTAAAATATGCATGTCTCTCCGGAATGCCAGTCACGGGTCCAAACTTTGTGTGTCCCAACCTCCCACATGATGAAATGATCCTTTTAAAGCGGGCTCAATATGTCTCAATCTGCACTCCTCTTCCTTCTCTAAAGCTTCTGGGTTCGGGACACAGCCCAGAAATATATTAATTAAAGCGCACTACTACGGACTTTTTTTAGCACTGAGGAAGAAGTGGTTGGATCAAGTCAAGCTCTGTCAACGACGGATGGATGAAGATTCATGGCAGAAAAAGCAAAAGAAGAAAAGTAAGGTTCATTTTGACGCTCTCTCTCTCCCTCTGTCAATTCATCTCCTCCTCTCTCGCTTTCCTTTGAGTGTGTGTGTGTCTCTGTGTGTGCGTGTCCCTTTTGCTCAGTGTTCGTGTGTGTTCCTCGGACTGAAACGGATAAAGCCAGGGGGAGTGAGCGAGAAAGAGAGAGAGAAGTCTGAGAGAAAGGGGAGGAGGGATGTATATATCCGTAAAAAGTGAAAGAGGATGGACGTTTGTCTATGTTTGTGTGGGTCCGTATACACGCATGTGTAAAGGCTTGTCATGACCAAGAAATGAATAAAAAAAAATTGGCATTAAACTACAAAGTGCAGGCTTGCTCACTGGTGTGCCGCGTGTGTACAGTATATGAACCCTTGTTTGCGCGAATGGTGGCGTTTACGCGTGTGGAATAAACCACTACCAGGGAAGAAAAAAAGGAAACCCGGATGGTCTGAAAGGAAATGCTTGGTTTTGAACGCTTGATTCGGATGTAGCAGAGCGTTTCAGCTCATGAACTCCCAACTCCTTCTGTCATGTCTGAGAAGATGTGTGCATATTTCTCCCTGGCAAAGATATGCCTTTTACAACAGACAAAGACAACTGATCATGATTGATGGGGGGCTGTGTAACAATGAGCCGCTAAGTTTTCAGGGGAAATTTGGAGGAAAGTTTGAAGTGAAACCTGCCAACCTGTTGCTTCTGCTCCAAACATAACAGCAATATCAGCACCATAATAACATCCCGTGAGCCATGCAGCATCTCATCCCATCATAATCCACTACTCCAAAAATGTAAACATACCAGCAGTGGGAATCATTGGGAGACCTGCACAAACAAATTGAATTTAATTACTGTGTTCATTTATTAAATTCAGATACGTTTTAATAGACATCCCAACAGTCTGATTATGTCAACATATGGGAGGCCGTGCAGCAAGGCCCGGGCTTACATACCTGATAACGCCTGGGCTTTTCAGCAATATTTACGGCTTCTCTTTATAATACACTCCAGATGGTGAGTGACTGTGCCACCGCAGTCAGCGAGCTCCTCAATTTTTAGTCAGCAGCATTTTGTTGCAATTACATCAGCGCTGGGACAGAATTTATTGGTGACCCACTTTCCCCGCATTATATGAATAAATGAAAATTTCAAAAAGAAATTAAATTCGTCTACAAAAAAATGGTGAAGTTTTTTTCTTTCTTATTTATTTATTTTATTTATCTATTTATTTTTCGCACGTGACTTTCTACTATTAGGGAAAGGGGGAAATAAAACACAAAAATCTCATTAAACACACTCTTCAAATACTCCCCTGTTCACTGCGTGATGGATTAATATGTTATAAAGACAAAACACACAGGCCGCATTCATGGCTGACCAATCTTTGTTGTTGCCTGTGCGGGGGTTTTTTTTCAGCCAGTCACTCAAGCAGAATAATGCGTGTAAAGATATAATCCACTAAGCCTATACTCTCTGTGTTCCCTTGCTATATTATCCACTGACAATAAATTGGCAAGCTTTTTAGCAGATATCCAGCGTCTCAACTGAAACACGTGCGAAATACACTTGCCAAGGGTTTGTGTAAAAATACAAAATTTGTTTATATATATTGCATTACCACATTAAGTTTAGTATGGCATGATGAACGCAAGTGTGTCTACTGTGGAATAATTCCAATGTTTGTTTGTTGTTTTGAGTGATAATATAATCATAAACACATTATCTGAACTGAACAAAGCACATTTCGAATCATGAAATCATAAATCATCTATCTATCTATCTATCTATCTATCTATCTATCTATCTATCTATCTATCTATCTATCTATCTATCTATCTATCTATCTATCTATCTATCTA
>NW_024582424.1:580381-581637 GCF_018398535.1 Haplochromis burtoni | reverse complement strand
TATCTATCTATCTATCTATCTATCTATCTATCTATCTATCTATCTATCTATCTATCTATCTATCTATCTATCTATCTATCTATCTATCTATCTATCCGTTATAGACTGTTATACTGTCAAACCTGCACCAGCTCATATTGTTGCTGTCGTTGTTCACCTGGATTGCTCAGAGAGGCTGCTGTAGGTCTATTATGATTAACTGAAACGAAGCATTGAAGGGTATTTTTCATGTATGCCACTGGGAACCGCTCCTGACAGTGGTAAGGTTTCCCATTGACTTCCTTAAGTCTCTATGGTTGGATCTCTTTCTCTCTCTCTCTCCCGGCCACCTCAGAGGCTTGTTGATAAATACATGCCTTTTTTTCCATCTTACTCAGCACCATCCATCAAATTTGTATGTCCACGTTACACTGCTGTGCTTAGGGGAGAGCGAGGATGCCAGCAGGCGTGCAGAAACACACTCCAAATCGTCAACAAGGGATGCATTTCTGTCTCTACACAAACTAAATAATTACTTCGCACTTCGTTCTGGTCATGTTAACGTGGTGAATTGTCTTAAATCAGGTTATGCAAGGGTTATGCTGTTTTGGAGATTTAGAAGTGGTCTTCTGCTGTGCTCTGAGGGTTAATAACCTCTTCACGCACTATAACCACTGCGTTTTGATCCTAGTAATACGCTGGATAGAGCGTTTTTTTCCTGGCTTGCCCACGGCTTGGACCACTCTACAGAAGACCAGTCGCCCTGTGGTTGCAAACTCTTTGTGGCCCCACATACCGCCGCTGTGATTATAGAAGTGCCCCCTCTCCCTTGTTAAAGAAGTAAAGCTCTAATCTAGCCTCTATGTCGCCCCCAAAGCCAGCTTGCTATGTGAACGTGTGTGTGTCTGTGCGCGCGCATGTGTGGGGACAAGTGGGGGTCGGTCTGAGCGAGAGGAGAGTTAAAAAAAAAAAGGAAAAGAAGAAGAGGGGGTGGCGGGGTGGTTATAACGCAGTGGCCCTTTCCTTCGTTTGAGTGACACGACCCCTCTCTTCTCTTCAAAGGCCATGCAGAAATAAACGCATCTCATTTGAATGGCGATTTTCTTGGTGGTATTTTACAGCCAAGATTTCTGGAATAGGAATGTGTTTTTTTCCTGCAATATTGAATTGGGATGGTTCTGGTGGCCGGGTATTCAATATTCCCATCTCTCCACATGCAGCATTCTGCAGTCAGTGTGGTATTTTGTCCATGACTACATCACCAACACTACCCCCCC
>NW_024582424.1:518163-579402 GCF_018398535.1 Haplochromis burtoni | reverse complement strand
TATATATATATGCCCATGCAGTCTAAACCTCTGTTTCACTACAGAGGATGTACAGCATCATCATACATACACCTACGCTAATATATATAATTTCAAAAGTATTTTTATACTTCGAGATCATGTTAAAAATGGAGAGTCAAAATTATTTATTTTTATAGATTTTTCCTTTATAATAGGTTGATTGAGCTTTTAGAGATGTACTATTACTCTAGAGTGCTTTGTTTACATCGCCTATGCATTTCTTTATTTTTATATATATATTTATATGTATACACCTATTGTGGACTCAGGTGACAAGGGGCCGCTGTTTGAATGAAGAACAGTGAAGCTTGATCACTTTAGATATATAGCTCTGCATTGATTGCTGCGCTAATAGAGCGTGTGCCCACACTCGCGATCAAGCTTTTAACACTGCTATCATTATTCCTCATCATTATTGCTGCTTATACTGTATGTGGCTATAACTGCTATTGCTGTTACTGCGCCATCATTATCAGCAATGATGTTAAGGGAACACGACTTAGTTCTGTCTTTGTATATGAAATAATGGCTGCGGTGAAGATGATTGGGTGGGTCGTACCATAGGAGCATATTACTGACCATTTTACTCACAAGGTTCTGCTTTTTCTCGCTTTTAATGTGCCGAAAGACCAACCTCTTAACACCACCGAGCAGTAATAGGGAATCTCTTTCTTTCCTTCCCTCCGCATACATAAAACTGATTCCTAACTAAACCCTCGGCAGAAGATGTATTATTTTTCTTTTGGTACAAATACACATCCCGAGTAAAATGTTGCGATTGAGGTTAAGAGTGATAGTATCAGTAAGTTTGTCAAGTGGGACAAATAGCAGTTCTTTGAAATAAATAAATAAAAAAGTTCTCCGATTTTGAGTTTGACCACTGATCTGCTGGTTTGCCACCTTGAACCCTCCGATGTCCAATAAAGTTGGATTCGGTGGAGAAGTAAAAAGCGGCACACGCTACAGTAACAGTAATAAATGAATTTTGGTTGAGTAGTGTCTCACTCGTGTACAAGCAGTAAACTTGTTTGGAGTGTCTGAGAGCGCTAAACCGCGGTGCTTTGTTGTGGCGTCCCTCTGCGCCCCTGTGTGCTGTCTGCGTAAAGGCAGCCTCCCTCTCGCAGACCCTTCCACGGTGTCATTGTTTCTACCTTAGTTTGCTAGATGGCGCTCTGCGTTGTGGGACCCTCTGGCACAAGAAACGCCTCGTACCCTCTCTCTCACTCTCTCCTCAGCTCTGCTCTCAGCCCACAGTGCACGGCGAGCAGCCGAGCAGCTTTCCCGTGACAATTTTTTTAAACCAAACATTTTCGCAGCTGAAAACGACTTTAAAGCATATTCCACCGCTGTGTTCAGATACAGACTTTTCTAATTACATTACCCTGTGTCGACCAACATTTTTTTTTTACAGCTGTGGGGACACATCGATTAAAACCAGCGATCAGTAATGCATTTAATTGCAGTGGAAACTGATAATAACTCAGACTGTCACACAGCATTTGATCTTTTAATAATTGTTTGTTTCAGAAATGCAGCATTGCAGAACATGTATTCCAATTAAGTTTTAAATTATAATGAACACTATAGAAAGCCTTTAAATATTTTAACGATTTCACTTTAAATTTAAATAAAGAGAAACACGCAGAATCAAAGGATGTAACAGTAAAGTTGGACTGGGACTCGCACACAGCAGAAATATCAATATTTTGGCCATGAGGAAAATCTATTAACGATAATGGCACGTCATGTCTATAAGAAATGGCGTTTCAAGTGCAGTAATCCAAAACAAAGAACACTTTATTAGCCTGTAAAAAAATAAAATAAATGAAAATTTATTTGAATCTAATTTGGCGTTTATTTTATTTTTATTTTATTTTATTTATTTATTCGCGGTCGTCTGTCAGACTTCAAGCAATTTTGGATTGGTTATTAGCAAGGAAAGGGGTCCATTGTTGTGTTTGCTGAGTGGTCCACTCTGCTCTAAGATATACTGCTGCAGTTACACTTTCACTAAATAGCGGCTTGTCGGTGTCTGACGTTGATGAATGTGCTGGAGACTTTGAGAGCCTTTTACAGCTGTCTTAAAAAGCGCCGTGGCCCCAGACCAGCTACAAACAGATCAGGTGCAGGGGTCTTAATGCGGCAGTCAGCGACAAAGAATCACACACTGTTGCACTGAAACGCAAATATTTTATTTTGAAAAAACAAGTTGGTTCTTCTTGTCGGTTGAGGTATTATCATTCTGAGATTACGAATTGGATTATAAATATAATTAAAACGAAGTTTTTATAAAACGTGAATTTTAACCATCTTTCAAGTTGTCAACAGATCACACGAGGAATCCAGAAAATAGATTTCTTCTTATGTGGCTGAAGATGAACACAGTGCAAGTGCAGCCCATGTGGACCGTGAGTCGTGGTTTTGGCTTTTTTCCACCTTCCTGTGACTTCATTTGCTCCTCACATGAAGACGGTTAAGATACAAAATGAACTCCAGTATTATGTTTGGAGTCAGCTGAGTCAACAAACTTGGATTATTTTTTCGATTAAGTTCTTTAAAAAAAATTAAAACTTGTATTTTTAAAAAATAATTTAACTGTACACTTTGATGAGGAAAAAAGATTGATATGTTTCACTGTCTGAGTAGCTCAGTAACCTCCTTCCCCATGAAATAAAGTGGATGACGACAGGGTGGCTTTCACAAAACACACACACACACACACACACACACACACACACACACACACACACACACACACACACACCACAAACTTGTGGGCATGGGCAGAGAAGTTGCCGAATCCGGAGCTCACTTGGTCCCTCTGCTTTAAAGAACACTGACCACAGGCAAGGTTTCATGGCTGATTGAGCTGTATTATCCATTTGTTCTCGACTCCATCCCCAACTCACACACACTCACACTTCCTCCCCCGTTGGATCCTGGGTGGTGTGGCACAGCAGGCTCGCTTGTATACTGTATGAGGGGGGCTCCCCACCTGCAGCCCCTCGGAGGACTCAAACCCAGTCGGATTTCACCCTGTTTCCTTCAAACCCATCGTCTTTACTGCTATTTACATGAGCTAGCCTCCACATTATTAGCAAGCAGAGGGGAAGAAAAGGAAGCAGCATTTTTTTTTTAACAATAGGCACAGGCCCGTTATACATTTTGAGTGTTTGAGTAAGGCTCTCTTGGTATTTGTTTTCCACGACTTAACAAGCCATCATTTCAAACCTGCATATAGAATTGAAATAGCTCAGAGATCCCGCAGGCAAAGGGCGGGCTGCGAGTTCAATTAAGGTGGAATAATGCATGGGGACAAAGCCAATGATGACCTCGATTGAAATTGATCAGAAAACGAGACCAGAAAACGCATTCACGGGAAAAGAAAACACACGCACGCACACACAGTAGCCTCTTTGTTGTAACTGAATGTTACCTCTTTGTATCTGCACTAAGGCCTGTCTGCCTCTGTGAAATTGCAGGCTACTTAGATTTTAGAAATATTTCTAATTCCCGAACAGAAAGCTAAGATTTTAATACCACAGAACCTATGTCTAGACTAAGTCATTCATTGTATGACATCTCTTTCTCTCCTTCCTTAATCGAATTTGCCACATTTAAGCTGGTATGTGCGGATTTTGACGCATAAGCAGACATTTGGGCTCTATCCCTGGAATGACAGAGAATACGATGGTTTGTCATAATTTCTTAAGAAGAAAACAAGATATTTCACCACCACAGTGGGATTTTAACGAATTAAAATAACTCACTGCTTGCCTGTGATAAAAAGGTATGGGATTGAGGCGCATGCTTGTTAAGTAACTTGCTGTCAGTATAGTTAGCAGTGCTCTGATATGGACGGTGGCTGCAGAGCTTCATCTCTTGGGGTTTTAATTAACAAGCTGTCTCAAAGCTGTAGAGCTCCATCAAACAGCCCCTCGCTCTCTCTCGCTCACACACACTCGCTCTCTCTTTCTCCACCAGTAAATCCACCCCCAGTCAGTGCCTTGGGCTCTCTCTCAAACTTTAGACATTCTGGGTCCCAAATCAACTTGTTACCACAGTATGTGCACCACCTGATAGGGTGTATCTACTATGAGAAGATTTGCAAAATATAAAAGCAAAAATATTTGCTTAGCATCTAGTTTCATGCACCGATGCCCACGTTTGTTCACCAGACATCCACATACTGTACGTATTCTGTTGGGTTTGACTTCAAGCCTGAATGGCGCGTGGGGAATTGGTGCTTTCTCTGTAAGCTATTGCAAGGAATGACTTCCATCGTCAGTTTTCATACTTCTGTTTTTAATATATATATATTAACTCTGCTTTGCTCCAGTCTGCAGAACATGCTCTGATCGATCCTATAAAATATTTGATAAACTTAAATAAGAATCTTTATCAGATCCCATATATTTATATATAAACACACAATGGCCTAAGTTACTTTAAGTTTACAGGTTAAGATTTCATATTCATAATATATCACAGGCTTAAAAAACATGCTGCTCTTTCATGTCTTCATCACCCAGTAATAAAGAAAAAAAGTTACACGTGCAACAAACCTTTACAAGAGAAAAAATCCCGCTGCCTAAGCTTCAGTTATGCAGTAATAAACATGCAAATACGCCTTCATAACAATGTGAATGCACCCTCATTTATTAATTTCAGCCATTTTTTAAACGAACATTTTATATTTCACCATGGCAACTATTTGGGGTTTAAAAAAAAAGAACGGAAAAAACACTTCACCACTTCCTTTTCTAGTTGCTGGAAAACTTTTTTATGTTTAGGATCATTGAGATGTGTGTGACCTATTTGAAATCGAAGAATAGAGTATTAAAGTGAGGGAAGTAACGTAGGGAAGGTTGAATCCCGTGAGAAAACATAAAATAAAGTGTGCGTAAGTGTCACTGTGTGTGGTTTACATAGGTAGTCAGTGTAAACCGTCATCATCCTCTTGATGTTGATCCTCTACCACAGTGCTACAGAGTGTAAGCACTGGCTTCAGAAAAGATTTGTCTTTGGTAAAAAAAAGAAACAAAATCTCTCTCTCTCTCTCTCTCTATCTCTTCATCTCTCTCTCTCTCTCTCTCTCTCTCTCTCTTTCTCTCTCTCTCTCTCTCTGCCTATAGTAAACTCCCACTGTGGCCCAGACGGGGGTAATTTGATAGCAAGGCAAGGTCAAGACAGTGCGCTGTCCATGGTACTGCGGCGGGGCAGGCTGGATGTTATCATCAAATTAGACAGGACAAGTTTCAAATCGATGCCACCCCCGGATGTCTGGAGACCGCCACCAGCAGTCGGAGTTAAAGTCCTAACAAGTCCCCCCTGACAGGTCAACACCTCAACACAAACACACACCTCTGATGCAGCAGCCTACAGGTCAGCAGCGCTGTGTTGGCGAGATAAGCACCAATCCCATTGAAGGCTCTAAGTGAAATATAGCTTTAGGTCCAGTACTATTCTGCGGGCCCTGCATGGGACTGGGATGAGGTTGGATATGATAATATTTTTTTTCAACCCATTTATTTGACAGTCTTTATTTATCATTGAGAGGAATACCGAGGATTATTAACAGAACACAGGCGCGCGCTCACGCACGCACACACACACACACACACACACACACACACACACACACACACACACACACACACAAACAGATAAAGAGGGAAATAAAAGTTTTAAGCCAAGCTTATATTTCTGGATGAAGTGCTTTTTTCCCCACTGATGATAACTGTCAGCAAAAAGGTTTAGCCAAGACAAAAATAATATGCTTCCATCTTCACAAATTCAAAGAATGAGATGTTTAAACTGTGTTTTTGATGCATACGAACTCAAAAAAGAACACTCTCTTTTATAGTTTTTACATTAAAAAACGTTGCAATACTGTAAAATATTCTTTTGCATAATATTTTTCTGAAATAAGCAGTGATTCATTTCTTAGATCCCACTGGGTACGAAATTTAAAAAAAAACACTGCATGTTTTTTGTTGTTGGTTTTATAATCTAAACTGCAAATTGCAGGTTTTGCTATGAGTTCATCTCATTAATAATTGTTTGAAACTAACGTTGCATGTGTTGGCAATTCTACTCTGCTTATTATTATTATTATTATTTTATTATATATTTTTATATTTACGACAGCTCATTGCATTTCACTGAATACTAAATAATTAAAGGCGCGAATCTTCGCTGTCTTCGGACAAAAAGTGAAATCTTGGACTTTATCTAGCCTGCAAGTGTATTATGGGCTATGCATTATCCGTCTATTTGTGAAAGATCAAAAGTGTGTCGGAGTTGAGGGGGGATCTCAAAGAAGAGGGAAGAGGGCACTGATTAGAGATGCTGCCAATCTGTCACCCCCTGACAGCTTTTGCTGCGGGGATAAACAGCAATAAAGTCTAGATGGCCGCTGTGCTGTTAACTTCACACTCACTATCACACACACACACACACACACAGCTCGCCACCGGAGGAACAGGTAAATTCACTCAGCTCCTCACAGCCCCCACCCCTTCGCCTATCATCGCCTCTGTCTCCCTCCCTGCATGTCAAACTACCCCTTCCCTCCGTCAAACTCTCCCCCTTTTCATCCTCCCTGCTGACTCAGGTAGCACACACAATGAGGACCTTAGCGACAAGAAAGGAAGCTATTCAACCGGATGGAGAGATTGTGGACGGTGGGAGAGGGAGAGAAACGTTATATTTGAATGGCTGATAAAGAAACGCAATAGATGGGAACAGAGTCTAAGCCGTCGGGATAGAAAGAAGGGGTTAGGCATCACAGAGCAGGCTGCAAGGTGACTGCAGGCCCTTTAATAACACAAGTATATTAACTCAGTTAAGCACTCACATTCAAAATGAACCCAGCTTCACTTAAGGGGCCCCGCGAACCCCAAAATGCACATAAAAACATACACCTGCCGAATCCAAGCACCTATATTTCCTCCAAGCCCACCCCCCTCTACCCCCCACCTTCCACCTCCCACCCCTCCTCCTCCTTCCCCCTACCCTTTTCCCAGCTGTCTATCATAGTGTGGCCCGGCTAATTTGAGTTCATTGGATGGCAATAACTTCATTTAGACCTTCATCTCTTTTTGGGGTGGATGTAATGAGGATGCAGGGTGCTGCCAGTGAAAGGACGCTCCCTCAGTAATAATAACTTGGATCTTATTCTTACCCCACGCATTGCCGTGTTTATCCTCGGAGGGCTGCGTCCACATGATGAAACTCATCTATAATGTGTGATTTAATATCGCCTTGCACTCTTTTTTTTTTCTCTCAGAGAATTTAAACCCAAAAGAGAGTAGACGGTCGGCAAGTTTAGGGTAGAAGTTATAAAAATAGTTGTTTGCTTTCTTCTTCTTCTTCTTTTGATCCACCATAACTTTTGTCAAAGCTTTCAGTCTAGATTGACTTTTTTTCTCTTTGAAACTAGTTCACATAGAAAGATTTAAAAATATATGTGCATGAAGAAAATGTTCCATGTAATTTTCTAGTTCCGTTGCATTGAATTATTTTGTGCTAATTTAAGAAATATTAAAATATGCAACATTTACTGAGCAGGCCAAACTTCATATGGAAAAATGAGATTATTTGACACCGTCAGATAACTGTTCGAGATATGTGAGAAATGTATTTTCAAAGAGGAAAATGTGTCTTGGTAATTCCTTAAAAGACATTTTAATTTTTTACGTTTTATTTTGTATTTATTTATGTCTTTTTTCCCAGTGCAAGTCACGGCCCTTTGTCTAACCGCCATCTAATCGATATCTTACCACCTTAAATTCGATATTGATTCCGGGAGGGTTGTACTTTACGGGATTGAGGAAACACCTCATTATTTCGTTGCTTTAAGTGCAATAAAATAGTGTACAGTCAATCTTCCTTTGATTGATCCGTTATCTCGTTGTTTTATTGTACTGTAGTATTTGATATTTTTGTTGTTCCCTTTTATTATTATTATTATTATTATTATTATTATTATTATTATTATTATTATTATTATTATTATTATTATTATTTGTGATTTACCTTCTTAAGCAGAACCACTTCCGTTTCGATTTTAATTATATATATTTAATTATAGCGTTGTTTCTATATTATGGTTTAAATCTGTTTGATGTGATTGTGGATTACCGAGAAGCTTTTATAATATTTAGTTATATGTGTATTTTAAATTTGACCGTATTCAGTTAAATATCGAAAATATGTTTTATATTGTGTTATTACTGTGTTATTCACATTCCGTAAAGCCTTTATTGTGATAGCGCGTAGATTAGGTCAGTCAGGCACAAATATAATTTTCAATAAAAGATTAACTCATTTAAAAAAGAAAGGATTCGTGGTCTGTGTGGTTTACAGCCTATTATCAAATATTTTTTGCTCTTTTATAACTTTAATGTCACTCTTTGGATTTAAATCTTCAGGATAAACCGGGCAGCTGGTTGAGAAATAACGAATGTATATCGTAAGTAAACTTTTTTGGGGGGGAATTAACATGGCTGAGATCTGTGAGCAGGAAATTAATTCTCCTTCCCCTTTTATGGTGTGTATACACTAAGGAAATAGAGGGAGTCATTATGTCACATTAGAAAAAAAACCCACGTGTGTAATTTAAAACGGCCACTTGCCCATATGATAATTTGACAAACTATGATGCCAATACACATTGTTTTTAAGTAATCAGATATCGACTCGCATTTTACTCTTAGAAAGGCCCAATCACAGGCCCACCTAGAGCCCCTTCATCTCGCCTGCCATTCATCAAGACAAAATGACCAATTTTCCCCAGTAAGTCTTCAGTGGCCTGTTAAAGAGGGCCAGTGAGCTGTGTTATACTTCCTTTCCTCCCTCCATCATCGCCTCTTGCCTAACATTGCCTTCCTGAAATCATCAGAGAGTATAGCCCCAAATCTTAAAAGTCAGTGCCCATTCTTCAAATGTATTAAATTTCAGAGGGTGTTTCTTTTACTGCAGGAGTCTTTAGGCCAGCAAAGTATCAGAGGAGGTGTAATTGAGGGGGCGGTGAGGGGATAGAGTAGCGGTCCGCCTGAAAGCTGCTATTAAAGCCAAATGGACAGAACACCGTAAAACGGCTCTGCCAACAGCTGTCCCACAATCGGAGTATTATATGCCAGGATCCTCGAGAACGCACCACACACACATTAGGCCATGCTGCTGATGTAGTGGCTACTTGTAAGTATCAGACAGCAAAGCCAAGAAAATAAAATACCAACGAATAACCACGAGAATGTCCCGATAATATTCGTGTTATATTCCTGTGGGTACTTAGGGGTAGCTGCGCTTCTTGGTGATTTTGGTCTCCATAGGCATTTTTCACTTCTGTATAAGCCCCGATTTTCTTATAATGACCTGGGGAATTGCAATTTTGCTGGGATAGCCGAATTGCTTTGCATATTTTCACCCATTATGGTTATATTAGTGGGGTTTTTTCATAAGAAACTCCAAAACAGGTAGAAGCACAGTCTGGATAATATTATATGTGCGTCCATCGATTAAGCTCAAAATTGTTATATGTTAATAATTTTTTTCTGGGAACGTTTTGCTTAAAATATGCACTGCTGAATAATAATAAAAAAATATATGGCTAATATCTCACATATCAAATGATCCTCAATTTATAAGGGGATTTTTTAAAAATAAATATTTGCAGTTTATTTGGGGATGGTGGGTGGGAGAGACTTCAACCTTTAAGAACAGCTCACTTTAGGAGCTCTCTTGATGCAACACTTCTGACCAAACTTTGCACCTTACAGCTGTGATGCACCTTCCTTATCTTGGTTATAGTCTTTCCGAAATTTGATGTCTTTGTCCCCAAGTGTTGTTTCAGACTGCGACTCCTTATGAGGATCCTAAGCAGAGAGGCGATTGGAGAGGAGTTGTTTTCCAGTGGATTAAATGGTTTCTCTGCAAGTCAATGAATATGTAATGACGTCTAACGAAACCGGCCAAAGAACTCTGTGCTCTTGTATACTGGGCTTATATTAATAACCTCATCAGCTGAGGAAAAACGTGATATAAAGTTGAGAAAGAATATAGGGGGAAAGGACGTGAAGGAATACAACTTTGAATGCATCTTCAAGTCTAAGCCAATTTCCCCAGTGTTTAGATTAAATATATATATATTTGCTCAAGTCCTGAGACGGAAAGAGAGAGGGCAGAGAGAGGTTCTTATTTGCGGCGAGAGGGAAGGGGTGGATTTACATTTTTGAAACTGAATTGGAAATATTGTTCCTGATAAGCAGTCATGCCAATAATGTAATTGAATTGAATTAATAAAAGGAGAGGCGAGATGGAGCGAAAGAGAGTCCCTCTACCATGATTGTGAAAGATATTTTTTTCCTTAGTATACCCGATAAAACATTGATTGTTGCAGTTAGTTGACCCGTAAAATTTGGGGGTTAGTTTTCTCCTCTGAGCTGAGCATATAATTATGCAAATAGTGATCTGACAGTGATCCGCTGGAGAGTGTTGGAGGAGTGTGTGTGTGTGTGTGTGTGTGTGTGTGTGAAGGGGGTTGTCAGAGGGGTGACATTCCAACTTTGCCTAATGCCTGGTTCCTTTGGAAAGAGTTCATCTTCTGCAGGGATGGCGTGCATATCAGAGGGAACGGGAGCAAGCAAGCGTGACAACAACTCTCTTAAAGTGAAAATTGAAATATCAGGCGGTGGCAGCACACTGGTTCCCCAACTTTTCTTTCTTTTCTTTTCTTTTTTTTAATGTCATGGTCCCCACCCATTCTCCCCAAAAAGCTGACATTACAGCACAGACCCCCCGTTTGGCAAGATTTCACCCTAAAGCTCCGCAGCTGATGTTATTTTTTTTATTTCTTTTTTCCCCTGTTGCAGATATGATTCAGTGTGGAGCTGTCTGTTACACGAGTTGACGACACCAGCTGGGAGAAAGTGAATCCTTATAGCTTAATCAAATCAGACATACCAATACATTCACACGCTGGGCCTGCTTTTATCGAGGGAAGAGATAGAGGAAATCAGGCTTTCTGGTTTTGGTTTGGAAATCCTTCAAACGTCAAGGTCCAACTTATTCTCCTTTTTTTTAGGAAACACCGAAAAAGCGTAAACTAGCGCCTGACTGACTGACTGACTGACTGACTGACTGACTGACAGAAATCGTCGTTGTCATGGGGGCGCCCATGGAAGAGAATGACCAATGAGAGAAAGTTTGTCTGCTTTCTCGCAACTTTCGATATTTCAGCATTATCTATAAAATAGCCAAACACTTAACAGTCTATGAACAATTAAGTCTTAAGGCGCACTAATTCTTGGTCGAAAATATAATACAACCCCCCTCCTCCAAACGTGTATTAATCGGGTGCCTTTGATGACAACTGACTGGAGGTCCTAATTTATGATACCACTACATCACTGCTGTGGACAGAAGGCGGGTTATTTAATTAAACTCAGAAAATTCTCGCTAACACGAGAGTGGGGTTTTGCCTTTTCAATATCGCAGAGCTGTGAAGTTACATACATATCCCGAGGAAGTTCTAAACACATTTAAGACGGAAAGTCGAGCCTAATTCATTTGTGTGTGTGTGAGAGAGCGCGAGTGAGAGAGAGCGAGTGTGTGTGTGATTGAATGCCTCTCTTTAATCTGCGCTCTGACACTGTGTGAGGGGGACTCGCCTGGTTCCACTTGTTGTTTCGGGGGTTAATGGAAAAGATTTCTAAAGATTTATTGAGGGGGCGTTTAATGACCTGATCGGTTTCACCGTGTGAAAACAAATGATGCCGTAAAACCTCGCTGAGTTAGAGGGAGCTCAGTTTGCCTAAATTAACGACCAAAAAAAAAAAAAAAAAAAAAAAAGGCATTGCAGTTTATAGTTTGTTTTCCCTCTGACACACGTATCGCTCAGTTTAACGCTCTGTCTCCAATATCATTACCTTTAAGGATTTTTTTTTTTAAAAAATATGCACAATTAAAGTTATGACCCGTTTCACTACAGAAACAAAGCAGCACAGCTACAGTAAAATATATATTTTTGACAGTTTAGAAAACTGACAAAACACGTGGTCGACTGTTTGGTAGCAGAGGCATGTTTGGTGGTTAGTATTGATTTCACGTTTGGAAAGTTGTAGATACAACGGATGTGACTTCACTTGACTTTTTCCTCGATCACTTGACGCGTTCACAGCTGTCGTGGCCTGTCTGCGTTGTGGAGTTTTCCTTATGGTTTTCTAAATAAGTAACGTGCGCAATACCAGCCGTGAAAAAGTCAGGACGATTAGCGCGTCCATTCCAAGAAAACAAAGAAGAAGAAAAATGAGAAAAGGAAAAAAGGAGAAGCACACGGTTTAAAAATCAAGATTTAAAGTTTATTTGCTTTGTTTTAATTGGTTATTACAACAATGAAATCATGTAAAAGTACAGTAATTGCTGTGTTGCAGAAGCGTCGAAAATAATTAAGACCTTCAAAACTGAAATGGATCAAAAGCGAATGAAACTATTTCAGAATACAAGAAAAAAAAATGAAACCTGGCAGGAAACTTTCAGTTTCATAAAACCAAAAAGCTTGTGCTGTGATTAAACAAAATAGGCGTGTTTCTCAATCCAATGCAACAAATAATAAACCATCTGCAAAAAATAATGACTTCAAGAACAATTGGCGAAAATATTCCCCTTTTATTTCCAAACTGTGCTTTGGATTTAGGCTGCTCTTACATCTTTAGTTCCCTTCACATATGGCTTGCTGGATATTATTAAAAAAAACAGTGAGCAGAATCTTGTTTATTCCTAAGGCAACAATATACAAATTGTAGAGTGAAAAATGAACTGATCATAGTTGAAAAGGAGAAAGATGAGCAAAGATATCTTGAAATGAAACTCATCAAATCAAATAATAAGCCAACTTCTTTTGCTGAAACCTGGAGAGATCTAAATCAAATTAAAAGGAAATTAGGCCTGCAACCATCAGCCGCACTTGTCTCATTACAGCAGAAAGATAATCCACAAAAGCCTTCAACCATACACACAGTGGGCAGAAAAGGCAGGATTTCAGTGTTCAGTGCGGAAGTTTAACAATGGAAACTGTTTTAAAAAAGGATAGAAAAGGGTAGGAATGTTTGAGAATGTGTGTCTAAGGTATCATATGATTTAGTATGCAATTTGGGGGTTTACTAATGCCATGACACATTAGAAATGCACTCCATTAAGCCTTGAGTGCTTTATAAAACATACCAGCTTTATGGAAAAAAAGATCATGTTTAAGACACGCAGTCAGATTATGTGCAGCTGAGCAGGGAGCTGACTTTGTCACTTCTAAGTACACAAGAAGAGTACTTTGGTGCGAGGAAAAAAACTGATATGTTACATTTCTCCAACATCTAAGGAAATATCATTCCGGCTTAGAATAATATTGAAATCTTGGATTTCATGACATGTGTAAGGCAATATATTGAGGCTTTATGAGTGTTGTGAGCTGACTTCTGGCTCCCGTTAAAATGAGATATCTCACGAACCCATTTTGATGCCTGACTTTAAATGATTTTAAATATGCTCAGTGTCCTGAATTTTCCATATTCAGAACAGGTTGTGTTTGTTTTATTTGTTTCATCACATCCAATCAGCCACAGACATCAATTTCAAGGATATCAAACTGGAGAAAAAGGAAAAAGTATATATATTTATAATAACCAGAGAAATAAGCTCTCCACACTTTTGCAAATCAAACTCATAGATACACTAAAGTAAACACTTACTCACTTACGTGCGCTGAGAAAATATTGGCTTAATATTAAAAAATAAAATCATAGTCATAGTGTCTGTATGAGACACTGCCTTCAAATTTCAGAAATTACGAAAAGTCTCTCTTATTATAATAACTGCAATTCCAAAAAAGAAAAAGAAAAGAAAAAACAAACAGCTTAGAATCACACTCACAAATCTGAATGAGAAAAATGAGGTTTAAAAGTTTTTTTTTGATTATGTGTGTGTGAATGAGTCAAACAATAATTATGAAGCAATCAAAACAACTGCTGTTAAACAAATGAGTTAAGAGTATTCACTCTTATTAAAAAAAAATACTTGCGGTCGGTACAGGATTTAAAAAACTGAAATGATACCAAACTTACCACAATGTACCACACAGCATGAGCTAATTTCAGGGTGAGTGGTCCAGGCTTTAGGACCGGGGGGGATGATGGAGAGGAGACTGAGCGGTGCAGACTGGAGGGCAGGCGGGGCATTAGCTCAGTTCAGGCTGATGTCAGGACAATTAGAGGTGCACCACAGCGCATTGTGCACAGCGCCTGTCAACCTTAATCTCTGCTGCTGTGGCCCGTACCCGCAGCCAGGCCACAGCCCACGGGAAGCGCTAACACTCAGGCCCATATTGCTTTGACAGTTGCACTCAACCAGAAGTAATGCAAAACGTTATTGTGATGTATACACAGTGACCCTGTACTCTTGTCTCTTACAACAAGAAGGCTATGCGTGTGCAGAGTCAGGAAGGGCTGGGAGGAAGAAATGACACTCGGGGAAAACAGTGGGGAAGGAAATCTGGTAGGAGGTTACAGAGGAAGAGAGAGAAAATTAAAAAAAATATCAGAGGACCTTTTCTGCACTTTAACCTCTGCGCCCTCCCCAAATCTCCTCTTGTTTCGAGTCACTGTTGATGGTTCTCTACAAATCTTGGTGCTTGTTTTTGTGGGAGCCACTGCGTGTGGTAACAGAGTTGGAGGTCTCCTCTGCCTCCTCGCCTTCTTTTGCATGGAACTCACTGAAGAACCTGAAGATAGAGTCGAAACTCATCCAGGAAGTCAGCTCATGCCTCTCTGTGCCTGCGTGGAAAAGATAAGCACAAGTGCATACCAAGATATTTACTGACTGTAATGTTATATGAAAGGAAACACATGATCACTGCTAATATAATTTAAATTAAAGCTCTGCATTCTATATACTCACCATGGCAACGTAATAAGTGAAAAGAAACGGACACTATTACATAAGATTTTTAGTCTCGTAAGATTCGCAAACTCCCACAATGCTCCGTGAAGACCTAAACCCTTATGTGTGAGAACGATGGCAGCCTATGACCTGTTAGCCCAATGGGATAGCCTTAATATGTTATTCAAGCGGATACCTGATAATCAACAGCGCTGCACAACCAAGGAGATGGAAAGAGGTCCTTCCAACAAAACTAGATATATACACAATGGGTGCACTAAGTGAAACCAGTGGAGCGGTAGTCATTCGTTCCAAAGGACTAATTGAGAAAAGGCCAGACAGAAGTTGGAGAGCGATAACTAGTGAACATATCAGGTGGTCTGGCAGTGACGGGGGGAGGCAGAAGTGCAGGGTTTCCCTCTGACCTTCTCCAGGTTAGCAAGTTCCCAAGTTGGGGTCACGCTGGAGCTTGAAATCTGGTACATGCGCGTCAGGTTCCTTAGGGCTTGGGTGTCACAGCCCAGCCTTTTAGTTTGATAGCTCAACTAGATGGCAGAACACCTTGGCTGTGCCATCCAGTTGAGCTAGAACTAACAAGTTAGTTGTAACACGGAATGGTTTGTTTGTGCCACCTCTCGTTAGCGTCTGACTACAACTGAACCTGAAAAATGGTGTCCTGCAGTTCACCCGATGCCTGTTATTAGATAAAACTAAGGGTTTCATACTTTGATAGATGGATCTCAGACATGTTTGCACACAGAGGAATGGAGGAAATCAAGAGTGGCTGTAATGAGCTTTCTTTTGTGAATCTTTATTTTCACCTCTGCATCTGCAGCCTTTTCTTCTTAGGGACTTGCATTTGTTCGAAACAATATTACAATGACTTCCTGTAATTTTCCTGGGAGCATTTAAAAAACAAAAAGCAGTTAATGATTTAGAGCTGCTTGAAAAAAAAAAAAAAGACGGTCCCAGGAGAGAAAAGTCGATAACCACAGCCCTTCTCAATGAATCGAATCTCTACAATATACAGACATACCTTTTTACCTCGGTTCCTTTTCTCAGTGCCTTTCACTTTCCATCCTGGCTTCCTCCTCTCCCCACAGTGCACATCGTATCAGCTATAAAAAGCTAGACTAGAAGGCCGCCGGGATACAATTAGGAAGCAACTTAAAGGCTCTCACACCATAGACAGCCCTCTGATGACCACTGCACTGACCCCATGTTTATTAGATTGACCCTTGCCTGGAAGCATTAATGGAGATGGTGTGTGTGCATGTGTGTGTGTTTATGTGTATGATTGTAAGCAGGTATAGGGTTTTGGGCTGAGAGGGAATTTGGGTTTCAGGTACCAGTGGTATGTTTGTGTGTGTGTAATTTGCGCGTACGAGTATATAAGGGGGTTCTCGATCATTCTGAGACAGGGGTTTGCACTGCACGCTATATAGCAAGCAGATGGCAGTCAGTGCCTTGGGTCAAATTTACTGGCCTGGCAATCATGGTAGTCAATAACCCAGCACTCCCGGTGACTCCACTACCTGTGTAGGGCTCATCATAACACCTATCCCTGGAAACAAAGACACAGCCCTCTCACACCTCTAATCTATCATTTATATCCAATTTGAGGCACTGTGATCTTTTTATTCCACCTCTTCTATTCTCCCTGTCTCATTGTTCTCTCTCTCACTTGTATTTTTACTTCTGTTTTGTCTCTTTTCTTTTTTCTGCAGAAGCGATCAATGCCGCAGCACTTTCCAGTTCATCTTGAACTAGCGGTGAACTCCAGAATGCCGCCAGCGTCTCCACCCTATCCCATCGCAGTTCAGGGTCACCAGGGGGGTGTCTCTGTGCCGATATGCAAATAAGCCCGTGGCCCTTCAGTGACTCTGGCGTTAAGCTCCACCCCTTCTATATGGTAGAAGCTTTGAAATAAAATCCTCTCCCCCAGACAACCTTCGCACACACACACAGATATAAACCCACTCTCATGTAGACTTAAACAGGCCTTTAAAACTTCCATCCATTCCTCCTTTAATAGCCAAAGCGTGTTGAACCTAATGGATGTTGTCATAGCTGAGATGTGACCACTGATTTAGAGGAGGAACCCCAGTGACCAGGCGAAGAGAGGCAGAGATGAGAGGGAGAAGAAGAAGACAAGCGAGAGTTATGTCAGCTACACCACAAATCAAAGTAATATCTTTTAAAAATTGTGGAAATCGATGGTGTCATCTGGCTGTATCTTGTGGGTAAAGGAAACCCATAAACAGCCAATTAGCTGATAAGCAGACTGTTTTTTTTCCTTTATGAAGAAGTGATTTTATGTATTGGCAAAACAGCGTACAATGGACAAAGAGCTCACCCTTTTTAACTGTAACGTGTATCCTGTATTTAAACTAAAGTACACTGTGTAGCTGTTTCGTACTTGCGAAACAATTAAGTTGCATGTACAGATTTTAACAAGTTTACAGTAATGACATTAGCCTAATAAAGTTTGTTTTAAATGCAATAACGGTTTCATTCATTGCCGTTTCAATAATGATGCTGTCGAGCTCCACGACACTGGGTATCGTCACGGGGAATACAGAAAATTGTCTTTAGTTTTAACAGGGTTTATAATTACACTGGAGGAAAAAACAAACCAACTTAGATTAATATTGCACGTAATGATGACCTACAGGTAAGGCAACGCATACACACGACGATGTTTCACTGTTTCCCTGTTTCACTCTAAGGCAGCAAAGAGCCGGTACAGAAACATGTCCTGTGCCGAGAGCTCCCTTATGTGCTCCGTGCTCCAGTCATGGAGCAGTTTCAATGTAGCGCCTGACCAGTGCCCTGTGTTTGACCATTTTGTGTGTGTTGTTTGAGCCTGGTGAAGCTGCCTCATTATGTGACAGACAGAGAAGAGTATTTGATCCTGGATATTTGGCCTCCTCTTCTCTGTCACAGCCACTGGAGCCCTCTCAAGGTAATTGACTGACTGTTTGATCTCCCTCTGACTCTGCGCTGCTACAAGATGCTGCCACACACACATAAACACATTCATCAATTGTAAGTGTCTACTCATGGATGGAACACACACATACACACATGCGGGCACAAACACACACGTATACTCACGCACACAGTTGTTATCATTTGTGTGCAGTGAGGTAAGGGAACAGAGGAGGAGATTTTTGAGCTGAAAACAAGGAAATTCCTCCATAGCTATGGGCCATGCTTTCTTCCCTGCGTACCAAACGCTGCATGCTGTTACAAATGGTAATCGGCTCTGATTGTCACAAATTTCAAAACAAACGCTAGGTGACTGAAAAGCCAAAGTGACGCCCCGAGTGATACTCCAACAGGAAGTGCAAATCAAAGCATGCCGACTATAATTAGGTTCCATCTGGGCTACATTATTTAAAGCCGCAGCAGTTAATTGCTTGTGTACAAATGGCCTATTTTATTTGAATCAAACTCTTTTTTTTTGTGATTCGTAATTACACTGATGTGAAGGGGGCATATCTCTTTGCCTCACTTATAATATAAATCCATATTCAAATTATTAAGAGTACTTTGAGGCAGGGGGAATGTAAAGTGATGATACTTTTCTTTGTGAGAATTGAATTTCTTTAAACAATTATGACTGCTTAATCAAATATGCTGACATTTGGGTTAAACATTTAATGAGCTTCAATTAAAAAAAGGAGATGAACAACGATATAATCACGGAAGAAAATACTTTAAAAAAACAGAAAACCTAACAAGACTAATATACATGATATTATTTCACGCTGAAGCAAACATTTTCTCATTTCCTCTTGTCAACGTTTTCATCAAAAAAACCAAAAAAAACCCCACAAACAGTGTATTATCTTATCAATTTCCTATTGACGGTAACCTAAGCTTTTGTTTTATCTCGATGTGAGGTAGAGCAGTGCACTGTGGTGCGGGCCTGGGTTGGTTGTAACCTTAGTCAGGCAGCTGTTTGTGGAAACTATCTGTTGCATGGATCAGCGGAGGAGAATCGCTATCTGTATCCTGGTTGTCAGACGATCGGATTTCTGTCCCTGACGCTCTCTGATATTAGATGATCTTCCGAGACTACGTGCGCAGTGTGCGCTGGCACTGTGTGTTTGCGTGTGTCTGGTTGTCCACATGCAGTGCACATAACTGACATACAGTCAGCTATGCTTGTTGTCACTTTGCTTGCCAACATGCCTAAAGGTCAAGAATGTCATTTCGTCCCACATGGCTGTCTGTAAAGGGGGTGTGACATGTTGCCACAGGAGACGAGGTCAAAGAGAGCCCGGGCAGGTGACAGGTGGTCTGCAACACCACCAGAGCAGCTCCGTCCTCTGTAACAAAACATGAAGACTATGTTTTCAGTCAAAAAATGTATTAAATTAAATTTTACTCTCCCACCCATTCCCTGCCACTATTCCCTGATCTCCATTTAGGATGAAGACAACAAACCCAGGAATAACTGTGTGTCTTCAAATAAAAATCAGCTTGATCGGAGCAGAAACAGCCATAAATACATCAAGACAAAAATACTAAAAAACAGAACTCATTTCATCAAATCAGTAATACCACTGTTGCTTCTTGACTTAAATTCATTTTTAATGCTTGTTGGTAAGTGGGGTCTGCCCAGCCCCCGTCTCTCTCATACTGCTTTTAATTACTTTGCTTATTATTGTGTGTTGTTGTTAGACAAAAACAAGGCAGAACTCATTACACATCCAGAGATGAGAAACCTGAATCAGTACCTACAGGGGCCGCTGAGGGGGCTCTGTATTTAGTTAGAATAAAATGCAAACAGAAGAGAGACATAGAGAAACAAAACCGAGTGAAAACACAGTGAGCGGAGGATATCACATTAACTGGTTGAAATCATGACCACACATAAGCTACTTTGAATTCAAGTAGTTCATATGGAGAGTGGAACTTGTGACAACAAAGACTGCACAAAAGACGGTGAAATTCTGTATTTTTTTATTACTTACTTCTCATTTTGTTAATCCCTCCAGCCTGTTATGTTTCCTCCCTACAGAGACACTGAGATTGCACTGAGTGCTTTTTTTATTTTAATGTGAATGAGTGGCCTTGGCCGTCATAAAGGACCCTTGCTTTTATGGACTTGGAGCAGAGTATTTACAAGATAACCCTGGTCCAAGGACTGTGCAGGCTATTTGATACCAGTGTCAGACTCTCCTGACTCTTCTTCAGTAAAAATCGAAGCCTGAATAATCCTTTGCCTCTACAGCACCTCTCAATGTCAGTTGTTTTACTCATCTCTGCTTAAAAGGGTTGAGATATTTTGGAATATGTGCTTAGCCATCTGTGTGTCGCTTTAATCAACATTTTGTATGTACCTTTTCTATCTATCTATCTAAATACTATACTCAAGTTTACAAGTTTAATGTGGAAAAAAGCTAGCTCAACAGTTAGCTCTTACAGAAACAATTGGTAAGATGTAGAATAAAATCATTCAATTAAATTCACAAATGAAATTAATGAACCACAAAATTATCATAAAACATTTAAAACTTTAAACATATGTGAATTGGGGGCATCATTTGCATGCTATTTGGAAGAGTTGGCTTGCTAATTTATTTATGGTGACAAAGCAAGAAGAAAATTAGTATAGAGTCAGTGACAAAGCTATTTAAAATATATGAACTAGTTTTGACAGTATAGTCTGAACCTTCTGTTCTCTAATTATTAAAACACTAAGAATTGTATAAATTTGTAAATGCCTAGTTGGGTAATAAAAAAAATGTCAAAATTATCAGTTGGATACACAAATTTTCTTATGCCCGTATGACACGTCCAAGTTTAATTCCATTTTTGTGTGTGAATTTTACAACATAGTATAAGGTCTGCACATGTACCTGTTGATTCAGTGTGAATATGTGACATAAACACACACACACACACACACACACACACACACACACACACACACACACACACACACACACACACACACACATAAAAAAAGAGAAAAAGACCGAGTGTACATGCACATGTATGTTTATGCAAGGGCCTTGTTGGGAGTGCCACCCAGACATTAACACTGTAAACAGTGCAGGCCTCCGTCCCTGTCCGGCCCCTTTGTTCCATCTCCGCCACCATTGGTTGGGACTTAAATGGCAAACACTCGGGGGCTGCTAGCTCGCCTGACACGGTTTTGTTTTTGGCCTATTGAGGGGCAATGGAGAGCTTTTGTTTCTATGCCCAGGCACAACGTGTCTCAAAAGCAGCATGGCTGAAAAGAGAGGCCCCCACAAAGACTGTGCATTAGTGGAGGCACTACACGCATGCATATATGTGCAACTCAAATGGGACTAAGCACGGACACACACACACACACACACACACACACACACACACACACACACACACACACACACAATGCCTTGCCAAGGGTAGGATAGGCCAGGCAACTTTGGCCAGACAGGATGGAAAAGATGGAGTGGGGTTAGAGCATGCGCACAAGAGAATATGCTAAATGCCAGACTGCAAACTTACTACTTCGCTACATTTCATTCACTCCTCATTCACATAAATACACAAACACCTATAGTCCACTTTATTGCAGTAAAATCTGCTGCACAAACCTCTCTTGCACTTCCAAGACAACAACAGGCATAGAGAAACACACACTCACACCAACACATCTACGATATTAGAAATACACACATCACTCAGTCACAAAAGAGTTGAAGGAGGACAGGGCTAAGAGAGGCCCCCTTTGCACCTGTAAGAAAGACAGGGCGCATTCAGAATCTGTGGTCTCAGAATAGACAGCCTTGAGTGTGAGAACCCCCATTCATACAAGGCTATGGTGATCGCACACACCTTCATACAATTCTCATTCACAACACATGTTGCCTAAGGTCTATAGAAGAATCTAGCAAGGGGACTAACAGTACTAATGTAAGATTGATGCAATGCATGGTATAATCTTTATCCAGCTAAAAAGCAGTATACACTGACAGCAGAGAATTTGCAGTATATATATCAATATGCTTTGTAAAGCAGTCTCCCACTTGTTTTCTTTATATCAACCACATAATCATATAAATATTTCTATCACACTACACCTGATGCTTACATTGGATACACCGACAAAAAAATCCCTTGTTTCTTCACAACATCACCGGTAATATTGGCAATAAAAAAGTATTAAGTGCCTTGTAGATACAATTGCCATGACTAGCAGTTTGCTTAAATGGAAATAATCTTTGTGTTGTGGATGCAAATGTGGGATATACAATGACACATATACATATATAAACATATATGACAAAACCTTTGTGCACTATTACTTTCAAGCCAAACAATTTAAAATTCAAGCATTTTTAAATGACTGTGCTATTACGTTAACAATAGTATTCTCCATTATGACTAAGAAACAAATCCTTTAGGGACACTGTAAAGTAAAAACAACAAAATTGGATACAGCTGTGATCAGTTGAACACATATTTGATTTCTTATTGGACAAATTCCATGAACATATAAATTCAACAATTTTCAACCTGTGAGCTCAGTTTAAGTACTTGTTTGCATCAGGCCCCCACATGGAAAAGAACTGCTCGAGTAATTTTAAAATTTCATTGTGAGACTTGTACCAGATGGAAAAAGGATATAGGAAGATCTGTGGTCATAAAAGAAAAAGAAAAACAAGCCATTAAAAAGTCAAAACACGGTAGCAACCTTAATCAAGAGGTACATAACTACTTAACTATCGCTAATCAGAGCTGCTATGGATATCCTCTTCAAGGGATGCCAACCATAGCACACCAACACTATTTAGCCATGAAAAATGGACCATCAGACTTGCCCCTGGGGTCATATGACAGCTTACAATGTGCAAAGCATTGCACTACATAAAACTATATGGATTATGTTTTTAAAAAAAAGGTTGTTATTATCAGCTAGAAACTGTCAGAACAAACTTTGCTAAAGAAGGGCAGGGATAGCTCAGTAGGTAGAGTGGTGGCCCCATGATCGGAAGGTCGGTGGTTCGACTCCACTGAACGGCTACCCTGAGGTACCCCTGAGCAAGGTACCGTCCCTACACACTGCTCTCCGGGCGCTGCATTGGTGGCTGCCCACTGCTTCACTGGGTGAATGGGTTAAATGCAGAGGAACTATTTCCCTACGGGGACTAACATGCACACTTTACACTTTTTACACTTTACACTTTACACTAAAGAAGATGAAAATAAGCCTAATGAAAATGTGCACATTCTTTGTCCAGCTCAAGATCAATTTAAGTGGCCAAACATGTTGGGGTCCAACAATATTCTAAATCTACACTTTTAAGCTTACATTAGAGTAAAGTAAAGTTATATAATACAATGTTGGGGTCCAACATGTTTGGCGTGAATGCATAGCCCTGACAGTGAAAGCATGGAGGTGTAAGTGTGATGATATCAGGATGCATGAGTGCAAAAGGCGTTGGGATAGATTACGTTTTTAGATGCCATGCCACTATAAATACCTGCTGATACACAAAAATACTGGCTAACATGATGACTCAGTCCCCGCAGGCTTGACAGGAGAAGAAAATTCCAGTATATGATGATGGTCCAAACCATACCGCCAAAATCACAGCAGACTTTATAATGAAAAAAGAAGTTAAAAAAAAAGCATGACCTGTCCAAATGTATCACCAGACTTGAATCAAACAAAAGAGCTTTGTGTTGTTTTAAAGTGACAGTAAGTTCCTGCTGTGGGGAAAATATAATTAATGCTATAAATCTACACTTTTAAGCTTACATTAGAGTAAAGTAAAGTTATATAATACAATTATTCAGAGAAGATACACTTTTAAACTGTGACATTTAAATGATGTTGCACAGGATTATACTTGATAGGACACTGTATATTACCAGTATGTAATGCTCAGAAGTGCAAATGATCCAACTAGTGTAGCTGCTCCAATTTTACATTTCCACTTAACCATACTGAACTGAAGGCACATTTTGTGGCCAGATTTTCATTGTGGCCTTCTACCAACACTTGACTGAACACTTCTATTTAGCATCTCCCAGGTGCAGTGGGAATATACATGTAAAAATAGATATCAGAACTACACAACTCAAAATACAAACCTACTGGCATGTACAAAGACAAAAATTCACATTCATGTGACATATGGCATATATATCATATTTATGTATGCTCAAGAGTTAGTTATACTGGTAACTTTTACACATACAAAACAGAGCTGGGTTAGAGAAGGCGATCAATAAAGTGAGTAGAGGGCAAAAAAGTGAGAAAACTGCTGTGGAACATATGAACACGAGACTGATTTCTAATTTGGTCTAAGAGTCTAGTGTGAGAGAAATGCAACGTTGAAATCCTGCAACCAAGAGTTGTCTACGAACCTCTTTTTTCATGTTTTTGCCTCAAACACATGTGACACAAGCATAGAAGTACTTGTCACTTGACTTTGTGATTCCATGCTTGGCGACACTTAGAGAAAAGTGTGTGCGTGTGTATGTATGCGTGTGTGTATTCTACGAAGGGTTAGACAAAAAGAGAGCAGAGAGTTCAGGTGGGGGAGGAGCAGGCCAGAGGTGGAGATAGCAGAGAGTGGGTGTTGAGGGTGGGGCAGGTCTGAAATAGATCACTTAATGGAACAAAGTGTAATTAATGGGTCACCACAGATAAGAAGACGCTGGCTCTATCTGGGAATGTGCTAATAGAGCTGACACACACTCAGCAAGATCAGTGCAAACATGTGTGCGTGCTGTGTTAGTGCATGTGTGTGTGCACGTTTTAAAGACACACAGTGGCTAAATAGTGGGTGGAGAAGACTGGCAAAGGGGACAGGTTAACTTGCTTTTCTTCATGACAAAGATCTGTCATCTCTGCAATCAGAGAAAACCCAGAAAAGGAAAGGCACACACATTTTCGCTCGCCACACGGCCTCCCTTGCTTACTAAAACGTTCCGCCCCACATCAAAACATGAATGATGTTATTACACTTGGTGAGCCAGCACGCTTTTAGTTGCAGGGATGTGGTTGTTTACGGAGAGATGGAGGAGAAGGAAGCCGCCTGGTCAAGAGAGGGTCAAACCTGAAGTGTTCTAAGAGAACTAAACTGTCACAAACCTCTCCTCAAACTTCCTGTCTGTGTGTCCCTGCGTCAGGGGAACATGCCTGGAGCCAAGGGGGCCTGTGCATGTGTTTGTGGAAGCGTGTTGGATAAATCTATTGGTCTTGGAGCCTGGCTGGGGAGGCTGGGGGGAGGGTTTTCAGACATCCACATACATCGGGATAGTGAGATGGCCAGTGATGGACATGGCAAGACAAAGAGGATTTCCCCTGTTTGTCTGAGAGCGTCGAGTTACCGCGTCACACACACGTAGAGAGAGAAGTCTGTCTCCGGGAGAGATTTTTTGAGAGTATGTGTGTGGCATGAGGCAATAGGTCATGCAACTGGTTGGCTTTGTGTGAAGGCGTGGGTGTTTATTTGTATGCATTTTTCAGGGTCGCAGACTGGGTTGGCCTGTTTGACAGTGCTTTAGTATACGTCCACACTAATGCGTTTTCTTTTGAAAATGCATTGTTTTCTCCCCGTTTTGACCTCTCGTCCACACTGAGACGGCGCTTTCCTCAAGGAAAAACGTAGCGTTTTAAAAACTCTCGAAAACGCATACATTTCAAAATGCAGCTGTCCCGTCGCAGTTTGGACACACGAAAACGCACACTTTCTAAAACGATGACGTATTTTAGTCATGTGATGCAGTCATGTGACCAAATAAACAAAGATAGCGGAGTGCATTATACAGCGGTTGTTTTGATTGCTCTCAATTTTGACAGCCCTAAAACAGATGAATATCAGTTTGTACATGCTCCAGATAGCTTTTCTTCAAATTCTTTAATTCTCACTCGCTTTTGCGCATGCGCAGGACTGGAACGTAAGCGTTTTCATCCGTTTCAGTGTGGACGCACGACTCTGTGAAAACGACTGAAAACGCTAGTGTGGACGCGGAGCGTTTTCAGACGAAAACGCCGTTTTCAAATCTATCCGGACTAGTGTGGACGTAACCTTAGTCAGACAAGCCAACTACCACATTACATTGGAGTTCAGCTTTGATATGGAATAATTAAAAAATATACATAATAAAACAAAAACAGAATTGTTGCAGTTTTTATGTAAATGGTCTTTTTATTCCATGACAGTCACCTTGACAAGTCAATAAATATAAAATGAAATAAATATAACAGTTCTGAAATGTAAGGGCATGACCTCGACAATAGCAAGCTGTGCAGCTCTTGGCACTCTAGGTGAATTTTAAATATTGAAATGTCTTGTTATGTGTGTCCACAACCCAGGGAGTGTTTTATGCCTGCCTGTGAGGATTTAACCCCTGAATGTAGCATCGTGAGGTTAAATGCAAAGGGACGAAACTCTAGCCTGTTAGGACAGGGGAAGAACAGCTTCAAAGACTCAACATCAACTACTCTCTTTCTCGCATACACACACACACACACACAAACATGTATAAACACAAACTGACGGACAGTCCATTGCTCCCAGCATATCTCGAGTTTGTCCTTGGACTGTCTGAATACCACTGGAGGCATGATTTGAGAGAGCAAGTGGGAACAAGAGAGTGAGGGAGACAAGCAGAAAGGAAGAAAAAGGAAAATGATAGAGGGAAGGAGAGGGAGAGAAAAGAGGCACCCCTCAATGACATCTAAAGAGATAACTCACTCTCTAGAGCTTCTTCTCTCTTGCTATCACTTTCCCAGGCAGCGCTCCTTCCCCATAAGGCCTGAAGTGTCTATGTGTATGTGTGTATGAATGAATGAGTGACAGAAGTGTATGTGGGAATACAGTGTATGTGGAGGTGAAAAGGCAAGAGATTTCTGAATCTCAATGAGATGATCTAAAGAGCTATCAAGCACAATGATATGCATACTACACACAGTGCATTGCACGTACTATGTTTGGCAAGAAAAGTGTTCCTGCTCTGACATCATGTTGGCTGTCAAAAATTGTGTAAAATCTATAATTAACAAAACAGGAAAACTGGTTTGCATGTAATGTCACTGTTTGATTAGATACATTGAATGTTGATAACACAAAATAACTAAGAACTCATATGTATTCATGTCAGAATCACTTTGCTGCACTCAGATGGCTGCTTAAGAAATGATGTACAGAACACAACACAAACAACAGCTGGCTTGTTTCTTGATTGAAAGTTAACTTTGGGAAAACAAAGCACCGGGCCACTGGCGGGTCATAGCAATGTTGAAAACATCCAAACAAAACAGCAGGAAAACACAAAGTGGCAGCATTGGACGATGCTGCCACTGTCGTCAGAAATGCTCCCCTATGCAGACACAGACAACTGTGGGGAAGAGTTAACCTTTTGATAAGCTGCTTCTAGTCCCAGCTGTATGCATTTTTCATTGAAATGTATGAGTCAGAAAGAGAATAATTATCTCCTCTCGCTCCGTGGAGACGCGAGGGGTTGTAGCCCCCAGTCTGGTCTTCAGAAATCAACTAAGTCCTAAAACGAAGCCACACTGATAAGCACTGAGGAACTAAGCTATGCTAATTCATAACCCCAAAATAAAGGAAATATACACAGTAAACCTTTAATGGTTACGCACAACGGCAAAGACATAGAGAAGTACACGATTACACTTGGAATACTAGACATATTCAAATCTTCCACTCACCTTATAATGGACACAGAATCACATTATGTATCTAAGAATATTAATGTTATTCCAACACGGAATTGACTTTAATACAAGTCTGATAAAAAACCCATCCAATAAAACTTTGACGCTGTACTCAGACCAGACCAGAACACTGCTTCATGTAATCCAGCCTCCTTAGTCATTTTGATGAAATCCATGTATTTGTGCAGGGAAAGCGTTGTCATGCTTCAGAAACAGACAAAACATAGCATCTGTATCACACTATTTATAAAGCAATGTGTGCAATTGTGTATTCACTGTGGATCTTGCAGGTATTTCTAATATTTACATTACATTACTTTTAATCAGAGTGTAATGAGAGATTAGAGCCCAATAATGCTGTTGATATTAATTAGAAAAGCTTGTTGTATTACTGATGTCACATCCTCTCTCACCTTATGGGATTATTTCTGTGACCTGGGTATTCTGTTTAACAGCCCTGGTCTAAAATGCCCCAATGGTTCTCATACTTGACAAACACATACGCACAAACAGAGAGAACCTGAGCAGTGTCTACTAGAACCAGGCAGGAACACTGAGCCCTCCTTCAGACGGGCCACAATCTCCTTCACAGGAGACATCAACATCCACCCTGGCACAGGGAGGGTGGGTGCACACCCTTTCTTTGTGTACACAAAGACATACACAGAAAAGAAACAGAGCACCAACCTCAGCAGAGCTTTAGATCTTTATCTGACAGCATCAGCCAACACCAAATATACACACAATCCTGTCCTGACCTTGTGGCACTTAAAGATTAATCAAAATTGCAGCTGGGATCAGAGGTGTGGTACAATGGGCAGAGAGAGTGATTCATTTTGTGTTTGTGTGCGTGTGTTTTTTTGGGTGTCACTCTACATGTGTGTGTGTGTGTGGGGGGGGGGGGGGGGGGGGGGTAATAGTGGATGAGACAAAGTTAGAGATTGAGAGAGGCCAGGTCAGGGGAGGCACTCACCCTCTCAATCCTCCACTATTGACTTTAGAGTAGAGAGATGTTCCAGAGCAGTCAATGACAAATAGAATAAGCTGATCAATAACCTTGCACTTTTCAGAAGGTACAGAGGCACCTTTAAAAAAAACAAAACAGGCGCCCGACTTGAACTATGCAAGAGGGGAACATTGATCATTACAGTGAGCTTCGCTAGGCTGCTTACACTGTTTTGTCTTCCACCCATGACCTGTGGAATGCTCTTCTCGATAACCAAAGGACCAAAGGTCACATTCAAACTGTATTTAAACAGCAAATAAAAATACAAAACTTGTAGTAGAAAAATCAGAAGAAAATGCCTTGCCTGAATAATTTGACTGAGTATGCATTAGGTGTAAGATGAAGTTGCTTGTTAAGGCAGGTGTTTAAGAAAAAACATGAGGTAGAAAAGTCAGCAGGACTGCACGCAGAGAGCAAAGGGAAGAAAACTGTGAGTGAGAGAGGCAGAGACAGAAGTGTGGGAAGGAAGAAAGAGGAGAAAATCTACCCTCTGCTATAATTTAAACGAGCCATGGTCTCCCAATGCTGTGTTTACAATGTATAATTTATGCCTCCCAGTTCAAACACAGCTTTATCTGCACTCAGCTGCTAAGTGATATGATTTCACTTTTTACAACCCCCTCCCACCTCACTCACCCCCAACTAATCATATCCACTACAACCCCAGTCACTGTGTAATGTAGGCTGGTGTGATTCTGCACGCCTCATGCATTGGCTTTCAACTGTACAGCCCCAAGGGCTAAAGTAGCATATTAAATCCTTCCCTAACTCCGTCCTCTTCTCCCCCTAAAGGGAAAAACTGCCTGTCCTAGACACATACTTATGCACGTGCATTCTTATGTTCGTCTCTGCAAAAAGCACAGACATGTACACTCTGCACGCTGCAAAAGAAGCCTCATATGTTACAGCTGTTAAAGTTTCTTTCTGTATTCATTGCTGTGGTGGTGAGCAGTAATGTTCCATTTCACAGCTGCACACTTTGACCTCCCATCAGAGCTTTTCTAAAGACCCAATCGCTCTGAGTTGCAGTGCAATGCATAGCCACTTTGGTTACTTTAATGATGTCTTCCTTTACATATATAAAACATATCATACCATGTTGTGCTTTGGGTTTTTTTGCTGCCTAAAAGTCTCTGTTGCTGCACTCTGCCTGGACATCTTCACTTTTCTTCATACTTTACAGGCTAAAGAAGTGTGAGGATCATCTTACAGTTAAAAGTCTTAAAACAATACTTTTTAAGAATGCTGTTACCTGAAAAACACTGGGAATGATTAGGGCCTCTACATCAGTACTACAGTAATACTACTTTCGACTGCTCCCTTATCACACAGGGTCACCACAGCGGGTAGCAACACATTTTTTTATTTGGCAGAGTTTTATGCTGGATGTCCTTCCTGATGCCACAGTGTAATGTTACCCACCAGTCTATGATAATACCACACTATCTACTACAAGAAAAAGTCTTACATTCAGAACCGTACAAGCATAAAACTATTACTAGCTAATTTACTTAAAGGTATTAAATGTTCTGCAAAAGTCTTTTGTGTTATATTACTGCAGCATTAATGTGTAGGCTGATTTTTTTTCTTCTGCAAATGTTTCAGGTTGAGCACATTTAAAATATTTTATATATATTTATGTAATTTAATCCACAGCAATGTATTTTTCGCATTTTTTTTAAGATGATCAGTATCCTATGACTGAAGACAATGTAATGTTAAAAATCCACTATTAGTTTGGTATTAAAAATGAAAAATGTTGTTCTTCTTTGTTTTGTTTTTCCTCCAGAGCTTGCAGGCTCTTTCACATTTTTTCCAGTCTAATGCGGTTTTCTTGTTTTCAAGTATATCCAGTGGTTTGTACCTTGCTCCAAACCCTCTAAATTTCCATTCACCAAGGCATATCTTAACTGTAAAAAAAGATACGTCTACCTTGGTTAGATGTTGCAAAGGGGTTTTTCTTACGCAAAGAAAGAATCCTGTGATCACACATTTTAGTTGTCTAATGTGATCTTCCAGGCTGTTTGAGCTTGTTGAGCTTGCCACTGGATTCCTTCTTTATAAGAATGTAGAAACACTTGCTGTCTCTCTGATAGGTTTATTTATTTCGGTTGGATGACGGCTTCCTCCATTTGCGTCACCGTCTCTTTGAACCTCAAGTTCAAAGTTGCAATGAACCGCTACCAAATTAAAGTTCAACACTTGGAATCAACTGCAGATTTCTTCTCTGTTTAATTCAGTACAGAACAATAAGGGGACAGGCCTCGTGTGGATATGAAACTGGTTGTGACACAATTGCCCAATTACTTTTGAGACTCTGAAAACATGACTATATGAAAAAACTGACTGTAATTCTTTAACAATTACTATAACACTTCTGTAACACACCTTTCACTATACAGAGGCAAAACTACTGAATATATTATATTGTCAGAAATTCATGAAGTCATAGAATGTAGTGTAATGTTCATTTGATCACCTTTAATGTACTTTTTAATGTTAACTTTTAGTAACAACTTAAGAGTAAAACTGAAATTTTTGTGTTATCATACATTTGCAGTTATCATTACAATTTCAAACATCTTTTGTAGTCATGTACAGATTGTAAGGATTTTGTGACTCATATACAATCACCACATCTCTATTCCTAGACATATATTTTATGAATGGTCTATTAATACTACATTTTTATATTACACATCAGTGTATATGTACTTCTTTAAAGTATAGCCTCTCTCCTTTTTGCCAGAACCCTTTAGATCAATTTTCCCACCATTTCCTCCTTCCTCCAGTCATTTCTCTTTTATATTGTTCTCTGCCATTTCCTCCCCTCTTCTTTCTCCACTGTCTCTAGTGTTTGTGCTAGCAGAAAATTCCCACTTCATCTCTGGGGAGAAATGCATTTTTTCCCTGTTTCACTCATCTCTCCTTCTTCTCTTGTGTGTTTTCCATGCTGGCAAAGCTTCCCCTTCCTGCGTGCAGCAGGGAGCGTGCTCTGTCTATGGCTGTCCCATAAGAGACCCTACAGTCTGATGTTCCAATCTCCTCATCCAGAGGGATGCTCTCCATGCTCCTGTCTCTCTGGCTGCTCATTTCTGTTTTCTGTATAACTTACAATGTCTTTTTTTTATTGTCTCTGCATAGTTTAGTCTTTTCTATTTTAATCTGTTTATCTGATTCTTACCCTTTTGACACTTTTATCCTCACATGCTCTCATGCGCTGTCTCCCAAATGACACAGAGATCCTTAAAATTCAGCTTTTCCTCTTTAATTGTCAGATTTCTATTGCATTCTTTCCAGCGTTGAAATATATGTAGTCTTTCAGAAAAAGTAAACCTTACTCGTTTTGACAGGGAAAAAATTTGCAAGGAAGTATTTTGAAGAGCTGGGTAGGACCTTTAACATCGATACAGAGTTTTTTTGATTTCTACTACAGAAACAGTGTGTAAAGTCTGAAGCATCATAACCAAACCCTACTAGTTTGGTTATGATGCTTCAAATCTTACTAGGCTACAGATCAGAAACCGCCTCCACATGGTTTGGGATTGTCCCTTTAGATATTGATGGGCCACCTAGGGCAACTTAAAATGGACACCGTATCCTATCACCTGGATAATGGTAAACACAGATACCCTGATCACTCATATCACACCACACACTGGAAGTCTTCTTTTAAAGCACTAATTTGCAATCATAAAATGTATTTTACAAACTCATAGGGCTTTCTGTTGTTTATATCTCACAGAGCACTACAGTTCGTGTAAAATGTACTGCAACTGAGCTACATAAAATGGAGAGCACTGTTTCATATAATCGTAGGTCATTCTCCTTAACCATACCACGCACTCTGTCAAAACAAAACTGGACGGGAAATGAGCAAGACCCTTATAAATACTAAACTATATAATCCTATAGTGCAGTGCAGTTTACAAGAACTACTATATCTAAGGGGTATGATAATACTGTTGTTGATAAAATCTGAAAGACAACATCATTGAGTAAATGGAAAATGCGACAGTTTACAATTATTGTAACTCTACTAGACAGTTTAAGTATAAATTGGAGAGAAAGGGAGAAATGCCAGTTTCCTTATTTTACCAATAAAATGTGGAACACAAAGGTCCAGATGGTAACAGAGCAGTTATGATGCTTATAGACATACCAGGAAATACCAGGGACTTATGGAGATATAGACAAGTTTTAGAAGATGAGGAAAATGTTCCATTTGCATAAAATCAGACTAATGACTTGACTACAAAGGAAGAGTTCATGTGTGGGTGACGTACCATCTATGGACAAAGTCTTTGCTTAACTATGCTACTTGTACACTCAACTGGGCAGCAATTATGTTTATGTTTTGACCTATGTATTTGAAAAAGCAACCGAAAAACAGAGAATCTGTTTTGGGTTAAAGTTAATCCACCTCTTTAAATGTTGCTCTTAGCTCAGGACAACCCATTATTCCACTGTGTTCTCAGCTGGACAGAGAGGAGAAAGGACACAAATGTCAGAACTTGTTGTCTGTGGGATCAAGAGCAATCACAAGGTAAAGAGCAAGCTGACTGTTGGCACAAAAGCAGACTTTGACATATCTAGGTAACATAATCCTTCAGTGTAAATGATGAGCGTAGAGGGCATCCAGTGTAAGTACGTTGGTTACACACTCTTCTGCCAGGCATATGTACATAGTCATACATCCACACACACATAGACACACATCTAATGAAATTGTGCATAATGTTTGTTTGGATGGAACTTGAACCTGTCTGTGCCCCAGGGCCTCAGCCAAGCCGGTGTTTGTGTGTGCACACGCAATTACATAGAGAAAGAAAGAACACCTGGACACCTGGAATGGGCTGTCAGACTCACTGGAGCTGTCACACATTCCAGAATAAACGTGACCCCAGCACTGAGGGGGGCACACCTGTGCCATGGGAGGCCCCTTGTCTGTTAAGGACCCTCTCATAAAAACCCTCATGGTGACAAAGTTGGAGGTGTTTAATTAGCACTCAAACTTACTCATTGCTAAAAAGGGTACTAATAACATCTCTTTGAGTCACCTAAACAATTGGAAAACGGGCTGAAGGTGCAAAGAGGGTTATTGTTATACAGATAAAATAACTCGCCTCCTAGGTACTTAACTAGTTTGAGTTTGGCTGCCAAGGCTTTCGTAATACTGTGTAAGTCTGTGTCTTTGGGGCGGTACAGTGAGCAGCTATGCACTTTATGCTGCTGTAAGCGCTCATCAAAGCCAGCACCATGCATGAGAGCCAAGGTTCCTTAGTTCTTTGCTCGGTCACTGTGCTCGGGGCAGAGTGTGTGTGTGTGTGTGTTTCAAGGGATCAGGAAATTGTTTGATCACTGCCCTGCGCTGTACAGCCCAGCCATTAAAGAGAACTTTTAACCATTTGCTAAACGGTGACAGAAAGAAGTATAGAAAGAAAAATGAACCTGAGTAGGGATGGTGCAGGTAAACACAAAATAAGTGAAATGCTAAGCCAGAATACCTATAATACAATAAAACATAAAAACAATCCAACAGCATAATCATGACGCTACAAACACAGACTTGGCAGGTCAGATAAATATGTTGGGTGGAAGGGAGGACAGTGGGCTTGGGGGTCCTGTCCTACCCTCGACCTGCAAATGCTGGCACACCCTGTCCTGCTGGTGGCTAAATAAAGAGCCCCAGGGTGGGCTGGGCTGGGCAGCAGGAGAAACAGACACAGAGTCTGCATTACCCGGCTAATCTCATTAGGGAGGGAGCCCTGCCAAGCTACCAGGGGTCAGCCAGAGTGCCACGTCACTCAATGCACCTTTGGCACTCCCTCTGACCTGCGAGCAGGTTTGGAGTGAGACTTGTGTCCAGCAATGGTGAGTTGTGATGAGGTAAAGGTGGTAACAGGCAGTAAAATTAAGAAAAAGCGGTAAACTGGATAGGTGGATTTATAAACCAAGAATCATCTGCATGTAGTACTTTCAGACACGTTTTCAAAGAGTAGCAAAACCTGAAACTTTAGAAAGTGGATAAAAAAAAGTAAAACAGTTATAAACCAAATGAGAGAGAGAGGGAAGCAGAAGGTGATGGTGAGTAAGAGCTAAAGATAGAGTTAGAGCAAGAGAAGTAAAGAGAGATGGAAAAAGAGCCAGAGAGGATAGATAAGCAGCATCCTCTCCTGCAGCTTGGTTTAATGTATTTACAGCGGATTGCATCAGGGCGCTGTAGTTAAAAGGGCCATCGCCATCCAACGGGGTCATCTGTAGTGTGATGTGCCTCTCATAAAGGAGATGTGTGTCACTGCGATTAGAAACACACACACAATCACACAGACAATGGATATCATATACCCACAGAAACACAGACAGAGAAACATACATAAGCTTAAGCGCAAATGCTCACATGATCAAATCTCTTTGAACAAAAAAAAGAAGAAAGAAAAAATAAAAGCCAAGAGTGTTTTAAACTTTTGCCAGCTCTTTTTTTATAGAGCATACCCCTGTTGGCTCCTTATACATCTTTCTTCCCTTCTCTACCTCTGTGAAAACATTTGAGAGGGGATATGATTGCACTTTCAGATGTAGCTCATTGTGCTTGGTTGGGTTGGTGCCTAGGGCACATGCTGCTCCCACACAGGGTCAGACAATTTAGCTAAAACCAGTATAGAATCAGTACACTTTGGATTCTAGCCACCATCCTTGTACCAAATAACATCTCCACATAAGTGAAACAAGCATCAAAACTCCATGATATCAGACATGAGACTGGTTAAGAAACACATAACATGGAAAAGAGTAGCTGCAGTGGAAGCGGGTTGCAAAATGGCTTGCAGAGGCAGGAGGAATTCAAAAGCAACGTGCCCGATACGAGTTTTGTCAATAAAATGTGCACATCAGTTGTGCCACACTTTTCCCTCCAACAGTATGTTTACAATAGCAATACAACTCTGGCTTCTTCCCACTCACATGTTAGCTTAATAGGTGATTCCAACTTGGCCATCAATGTGAGGAAGAAGTTAATATGCATATAATAAATTGTTGTATGTGTAAAGTGTGTTGAGTGGTGAGTAAGTCTATGTAAATGGTAAATGGCCTGTATTTGTATAGCGCTTTATTTAGTCCCTAAGGACCCCAAAGTGCTTTACACTACATTCAGTCATCCACCCATTCACACACACATTCACACACTGGTGATGGCAAGCTATATTGTAGCCACCAGTAGGCAACGGGTGAAGTGTCTTGCCCAAGGAAACAACGACCGAGACTGTCCGGGCCGGGCTCAAACCGGCAACCTTCCGATTACAAGACGAACTGCCAACTCTTTACTCTTTAACTGTTAGTTAATAAACTGAAAAAGAAATGTATCTCCTTAAGTTGTCCTTTTGTAGTGTTTTTAAATTAAAAATTCCATAGTAAGAAAAACATCAATTTCATATTAATATCAACATACCTTTGGAAAGCACTGCTCATGGACCACACATGTATCCTGGCCCCAAAACATTACTAAAGAATGATCTGAGTAGTGCTATAAAGGCCAAAATACCATAGCCAGGTGTGTACAGTGGCCCTGCAGACTGAGTTGTTTAAAATCCTAAACTACTAAAATTCAATAGCTAGAACCGTAAGGGGGATAAAGAGAAAACAAGAGTGAAAGTAAGGCTAAAGCTGAGGTTAAGTTGAGGATAAAGCTGCTGCTTTGTGTGTGTGTATAAATCAAGCCTGACTGCTGACTGGCACATATTGAGGTGGGAAGTACACAAGAGGGTACCCAATGCAACCAGAGCCAGGAATGTCTATTAAAGCAACATGTGAATCGCCTTATTTGTGGATGAGGCCTTTTAGCTTTACTTTTATCATGTGCCACTAGCAAGGTGACATACCCTAAAGAAAAAAGATTCCAATCACTTTTTTCACCATGAGGCCAGGCTTAGAGGTATTTTGGTAAACCCAGCTTTGCATAAACCATGATTGCTGACTGGTTAATGGGCTAAGTAACCAGGTAACTTGCTATTTGATCAATGCATGTTGTATTACAATTTCCTGACTAAGTGAATCCTTGCCTAGTTGTTCGACCGGTGTACTGGCTTTTCTTAACACCTGGGAGTTTATGTTATTATTGAGCTCTAATGAATGCCCCCAGTATATTTGTAAGTGCTCTGTAAACTGTGCATAAGAGTGTGTACTGCATAATGAGGCCATCATCCAAAACCATTCTAAAAGAGGCAGAACTCGAGTCTGAGTAAAGAGAGAGCCAGCTAAAGAGAGAAGGAAGGGCACTCAGAGAAAGGTTGAGAGTTCACAGCTGAGTTCACGTGGACCCTGCACTGCTATGGGCCCCCGGCCAATGCTGAGATTGGGATAAGCCTCTGATGGTTCCACTGTGAAATGGGATCAGAGGAAGGACAGAGGGAGGGATGGATGGAAGGACTGAGGGAGGGCCAGTGGGAGGGAGTGTGTAACTGTATGAATAGGCCAGAGTTGGTGTTGAGATTTGAAATTGTTTAACAAGCTAGTTTCAGAATATGCTGCCAGGGACGGAGCTGATTGAATTGCAGCTGTACGCTGCGGGAACATGCTTGGAGGGATTTTTCTTCACTGATGTATAAAAAAATTGGTGGAATTGTTGGACTTCATTAGCTTCCTAAAAAAGCCAAAGGAAATTATCTTCACTGTATCAAAGTAAATATAAAAAATGACTCCATTTGGATAAGTGACATGATATACCTCTAATACTTTGAACCTGGTATATAATAAAGGACTGGGAAGTTCTGGTAAACACTGAAAGTAAAAGTTATGAGTCAGTACTTACAGTGCCTGAGGCCCACTACAGCAGGTGCCACTTTTCTAACAAAAAGCTGTTCCAGCTAACCTTAAAGTTACCTTAGTGTAAATGCTCCACTGTTGACTAAGAGTGGGAGTGCCCTTATCCTCTCAGCAGGGGAGAGAATCGCATAAAAGAAAAGAGAGAGGAGTGGGGAGATAAAAAAGTCTTTAGCAAAGCGAAGCTCCCTTGACTAATTTTGGAGGGGTGAACAGTACACAGGTCGGATGTGCTCCGTGGCACAATTTGCAAAATAAGTGAATGCACCACTTTGATAAATATTAATAACTGAGGACAGCTCAATTATGTAGCTATTTAGAAACTTCATATTTTACAGGTATAAGATATATATAATTTGGTAACCAAATGTAATGCCTCAAAAGATGTTTTCTCAATAAAATGAAGTGAATTTGAAATTTGTACATATATATTTTCTAACTACCTACAACACATACAATGCAATATAACAACTAATGTGTGTAAGTTTTAAATGCAAGAAGTGAGTAAGTCCATCTAGAAGCAAGTCTAGCAAATTGGGAGTCTGAATCCAGGTGGCTATTTTAAAGCTCCTATTTAAGTCACCAAGGAGAGAACCAAAAGTTTAATTTCTTTGGTCACGTGGATATAGAAAAAAAGAACTACCAGTTAAATCTAATAAAAGTGGTTTCAATGCTTTTTGTGCAGATTTTTCCAGAAAATGTGATTTAAAAAGCATTTTTCCCCACTGAAAGTTATATGTGCCCTACACACCCTCACAGTTTCAGAACATAGTGCCTGAAATCCTTTGGACATCTATTGTGCAATAAATCAATGAAACAACATGACCGGCTAATTATTCTTATTTGAATGGATGAATGGCTCTTTAGGGGCAGAGGCCATTTTTATGTGTCCAGTTTTCCAATATCTCTGAATGTCCAAAGTCGGGTCGCAATGGCAGCTGGCAGGAAACCAGCAGGGTATTCCAAACGTCCTTCTCCTCAGCTGAAGTTTTCATTTCTTCAACCAGGAAGCATACCAACCACATGCTGTAACTACTTTAACCAGCTACTTTCGACATGGAGGACCAGCAACTCTACTTCAAGCTCCCTCTATATGTCCAAGCTCTTCACTCGCTCTAATAATGAGCCCAAGATACTTGAAATCCCTTATCACGAGCACTCTATCCCCCAACGGAGAGGGAGCCCTCTGTTTTCCAGCAACCATGGCCTCAGACTTGGAGGAGCTGACTCTCTTCCCGGCTGTTTCACTCTGAGCTGCAAACTGTTCTGGGACTGAAGGTCATGCTCAGAATGAAGACAACAGAACCACAAAATCTGCAAAAACGTAATTTTGCAGTTCCCAAATTGGACTCCATCTTTACCTGGCAATGTCTCAAGATCCTGTCTTTGAGCAACACAAACAGAATGGAGGGGGCAACAAGGAGCAATCTGAAAACATGTCTGACTTTGTGCCAAGGACGTAGACAGAGCTCTCACTTTGCTATACAAGGACCTGATGGCCTGTAGCAACAGACTCAGAACTCTATACAGCATCAGTACATGCCACAGATGTCCTTAGCTTTCTCCAAGTCCAAGAAAGACATTTAGACTGTATGGTTAAATTCCTGTGACCTCTTCAGAAGTGGGTGCAGATCTGGTTCACTATTCCACACTAGAACAGAATCCACACTGCTCCTCCTGAATCCAAGGCTCAACGTTCAGACCGAACCTCCTTCCAGGACCTTGGAATAAACTTTCCCTATCTGAGATCTCCATGTAACATTAATTTTTTATTCAGTTTTATTTATATAGCCCTAAATCACAATAACAGTTGCCTCAAGGTCTTTCATACTGTAAGATAGACCCTACGACAACCGTCAACCAAGACAAGCCCACAGTTCCCAGACACTTTCCCATCTCAGGACAGATTTCATCCTTAGCCTCTCGACTACCCACAGGAACCTCTGCCAGTGTTGAGGCTTCTCCTCAACCTTTAGGCTTTGGCTTCTCCACAAGTTTAGAAGTTCCTCAAAAATTTCTCTCTGCCATCCCGCATTATCACCAGACCAGGTAAGCAGTTCCCCTGTCCACTAAGTGATGATGAGCTGCCTGGAGAAGCCCCATGAATCCAGGCCTGGAGGGAGATCCTAGTTATCTATTAAGGTTCTAAACCCTTTATGGGGTGATCGTGGCTTAAGAGTTGGGAGTTCGTCTTGTAATCGGAAGGTTGCCGGTTCGAGCCCCAGCTCGGACAGTCTCGGTCATTGTGTCCTTGGGCAAGACACTTCACCCGTTGCCTACTGGTGGTGGTCAGAGGGCCCGGTGGCGCCAGTGTCCGGCAGCCTCGCCTCTGTCAGTGCGCCCCAGGGTGGCTGTGGCTACAACATAGCTTGCCATCACCAGTGTGTGAATGTGTGTATGAATGGGTGTGTGAATGGGTGGATGTAAAGCGCTTTGGGGTCCTTAGGGACTAGTAAAGCGCTATACAAATACAGGCCATTTACTATGGGTCTATCAGCAAGTCCATTTTACAAGTATTCTCTAAATGACTGTAACTCCATTATCGTTTGTACTAAAGACAAAATTCAAAGAAGAAAAAGAAGAGAAGACAAGCTTTACACAGATGTATCACAGTAGCACATGGCATCAATAACGTACTTCTGTCTGAACACAGATGGCAAAAGATCAGCTCTGTTAATCTTTTACCATATGAGTTTCACGTACCGGTAACCTTACTTCTCAATCATTTGGGCTAAAGAGAAAATTCAAATGGTTATTAAAAGATGAAAAATAGTTTCTTTCATTTTACAGCGTTGTTGTGTTGTTGCTGCCTGTGTTTGAGTAATTTCTGTAACTGTGAGACACTTGCTGCTGCCTATCTTGGCCAGGTCTCCCTTGAAAAAGAAGTTTTTAATCTCAATGGGATCTTCCTGGTTAAATAAAGGTTAATAAATAAATAAATAAATAACAGCCAAAATTACAAAATAAGTCTGTTAGGCCTGTATGAATCATGGTCAATAAAGGGTTAAGGTTTCCTCCTAAATCTTTGACATTCCAGAATTCTTCCATAGTTTTTCATGTCCACCTGACATAATGTGTTTGTAGCCAGTCCATGTGGTTCAGGCATGTACTATATATATATGCATATACAGTTATATATGTGACAAAGGCTTTTGGATTTTGGTTTTAAGCAGCTTATGAGCTCATTCTGTCAAGAAGAGATACTGTCTGCCTTAAATGCACACACCACAACTCACACAAACCCTTTCTCGCTCTCCATCGTGGCCTCTGCTCCTACTGTATGTGTGGCACGCAGCATGCTTTAAAGCTAGAACTATGAGGCACAACACTGTTTGCCTGGGGAATTCTCTGCTTCTACATCACTCCCTCTTCCTTTGCACGTCTCTTTCTGTCTGACTCTTCGACTCCCACACTCTCTTCTCATACTCTGACTATACAGAAACCCTGAAAGAACCTTTGCTTTCACAGCCTTTCCATAAAGCACCCCTCCCCTTCCCTCGCATAGCCAATGAACAGAAGAGATGGCAACCCCATGCTCAAAAGTGATTAATTTTTAATTTCTCACCACTTTTTCAAGTTGTGTCTGAGAGAGATGTCAGCAAACAGGAGCCCAGGGGAGGCAAAGATGGCCATAAGAAAGGGGAGGAGAATAAGAGCTGAAAAAATCAGACTGGACAGATATTTTTTAAGCAATATCACTATCCAAATAGATGAGCACTATAAGAAGATATAATATTAGAACTGCTTACTCATGCAGAGGTTTTATTCAGGCGTCAGCTGTTATTTTTGTGCCACAAGGTGGCTAAGCTCATTGGCTCAGTGCTTGGTTTCTCTTGGTGACATGGGCAGTGAAAACGAGCAGAAAATCTAACTGTTCCATATCAAGGAATATTTTTACTGCTGCTAATGTGACTTAAATACCTTGTTCCACAGCTGAGTGGGCTAGCACCTGCTGCAAGCTCAGCTAGCCTATTGCAGCTCAGTACAGAGCTGTTGCTAATTTTCTGATTCAATTAGCATGCCTCAGAGCTTTCTCGTCTAATTGCAAACTACTTCACAGTTACCTCTCTGATTAATCACTGCCCATCTGCGAGCTACTGCGTGCAGCACTTGGTGTAACATATTTATACATCCCCAAATATCAGCATCAAATGGTCAATAAGCGTCTGATATTTAACGCTTTTGTCTTAATCCCGCAGGTCTATATATTTTAAAGACACAATGGCCATAACCTTACTATTTACTCAGTGTGGGTTAACACAATGATGCTGACCCTTGCCAATCACACCACAGGGTAGACAAATGTCTTCAAATAAAATGTCTGCATTTTATGTGAAGACCTCAAATTACAATCTATGGCACATATGTTACTTGTGGGAGACAACCCACACAGGTACAAGGGAGCACAAGCAAAGTGCACGTAGAAAGGATCCAGCTGGCTGGTAGGTTTGAGCCAGGAAGCCTCTTGCTATGAGATGCAGGATGCATAGATATATGCATCCTGCATATATCTATGCAGGATGCATAGATATATGCCATAAAACGCCACATGAGGCAGTTTTACTGTTCTCGGCTGTTCGGCTTTAAAATTAAGCCGTTATTATTTAAAGAGAAATGATGTAAAACAAGCAATTTTACATCATTTTCAAACAAAGTGCCTTATCTCATCAAATCCTTCAAATAAATTAAATTTAACACATTATTATATGCATAGATATATGCATATATCTATGCATATATCTATGCATAGATATATGCATAGGATGTGCATATATCCTATGCATATAGGATAGAGTTAAACAGAGTTACTTGTTTAACTCTGTTAAACAAGTAGATTCCACCCACTTGAAAGACGGTGATCAGAGAAGATGGGCTTAAGACAGGTGTCTTTGGCTTTCCATGAAGCAACAAAATGCATAAGCTAAGGCTCAACAGATATGGCTGACCCTTCAGCAACTCTTCGCTTCTATAACTGCCTCAGCACAGCTGAAGTCTGTCACCCTACCCACCCCTCATACACAGTGATGAAAATGAAAGTACACCATCTTTTATTTCTAAGGTTATACCATGTCAGTATTTATTTAATATACAGTGGTCCCTCGTTTATCACGGGAGTTACATTCTAAAAATAACCCGCGATAGGTGAAATCCGCAAAGTAGCCAACTTTATTTTTTACAATTATTATAGATGTTTTAAGGCTGTAAAATCCCTCACTACATACTTTATACACTTTTCTCAGACAGGCATGAACATTTTCACACTTTTCTCTCCTGTTTAAACACCCTCAAAGTTCAAATCTTCGTAGAAAAATAAGTCCGGTATTATAGAATGAAACCAAAGATCAAACCCTGTTTTCAGGTCCAGAACATGGGAATAGAGCAGCTGCCAGAGAATTCAACATTAATGAATCAATGGTATGGAAGTAGAGGAAGCAAAGAGAATGAATTGAGTAAAGTTTGACTGTTTTATTTCGCTTAATGCGCCTCATAATCCAGTGTGCCTAATGGTCTGAAAATTACAGTGACTTCTACCTTCGTTTAGTATGTCCAGAAGTACAACTTTTTGTGTGATGGTTAGCATCTTCCTCTGCCTTTTGGATGCTACCGCAGGTGCCTTTGATGGTGCAAAACATTTCGTCGACATTGTTGTGTTTGTTGGGGAGAGAACTTACAAACATACAGTACAGCACTTCAGAGTCACACTGCTAGCGTTTGAAGATTTATGTAAATTTGACAAGCTGAACTCATTCTCTACTGTAAAAGAGACACGGCACGGAGGAGACTGATTGACAATGGTCTACAGCTGATCAGGATGCAGAACACAATGCGCTGTTAAAAAAAAGAAAAGAAAGAAAAGCATGCAAAATTGCACAAAAAAAATCCGCGAAACAGCAAGGCCGCAAAAAGTGAACCTAGTTATAGCGAGGGACCACTGTATACTAAGCCAAAATTTTGAAGCCGTGTGTAAGGATAAGTACACCACTTGTACAACTACTGTTAGCAGCAGTAATTTGAAGTAATGGTTAGCAATTATTGAAGTTATAGTTTTCTGCATGACTTTATCAGTCATAGAGGCATGAAGAGATTTTGGCCCAAGTTTGCAGGCTGTGGGACAGATCACATCTGACTCCAGAGTTACTTTGGTACACAAAGGAGCTCATGATCAACTTTAGATAAAAAACATCTGTCCAAAGAATCATTTTCCAGAACTTATGTGATTTGTTCAGATGCAACTTTGCAAACCTAATCCAAGTTGCCATATTTTTTTTTTCAGACCAAATGACTTTCTCCTGGCAACCTTTCCAAACAAGCCATACTTGTTGAGATCGTTAACATGCCAACTGACCTGTAGACTCCAAGACATAGCTCTTGGGTTTCTTGCAATTCCTCTGAATATTTCACAGTCTGACCTTAGGGTGAATTTGAAGGGATGTCCACTCCTGAGAAGATTGGCAGCTATCTTGAATGTTTTCCACTTGTGAATTATCTTTCCCGCTGTAAAATGATGGATTTCAAATTGTTTGGAAATAACCTTATAACCCTTCAAAGAATAATGGAGAACAACAATTGCTTCTTTAAGATAATTCCTTGTGTTTCTCCTTCACAACACTGTGTTAACACACACCTGAATGCTCCAGTCCTACAAACTGCCAAAGTGTTTGATTAGCAGCATCTGGCTAGCAGTAAGTATGGTTGTCAAACAGAAGAGCAAATGCAGACTCATATGTTCATAAAACCAATAGGTCTTGTCATCAACCCATTAGATGCTTATTATGCTTACTAGGTAAGTTATCTCACACCAAGTGCTTTGTTAGTCCTGGAAAAACCTGACATAACATTAAGTGACTATTAGCTTATGCTCCAGTTTTTCTAATCTCTCCCAAATTAAGGATTCAGGATGGTGTACTCTAGACCTGGAGCTCATAACCTTTATCAAGATGCACCAGGAAACACATCACCTTTCTAACCAAACCAGATCAATAGTTCTGTGTTGTCTGGGCTGGCGGCCAGTGTTTACTTGTGTTGACCTCTGGAGCTCACGAAGACCAGCATAGGACAGATGAAAGCGGGAACAGAGAAAAGCACCATGGCAGTAAAGTTGCCTAGAGAAGGGCAGAAACCCTGCTACCAAATAAAACATGCATAAGGTCAGAGAAAAGACAAAGTGTACAGAGAACATGAAGGTAGGACAACAACTAGTTTTCAAGATATCAAATATCAATATCAAGAAGAAAGGAGTAGAGGTCAGAAAAGAGCTTTAACGATGAGAGAAAGTACTACAGACAGATGGTTAAAGGAGTCTAGGTTATGTCAGAGGTAAGGCTAAGGTATCTTAGGTTATCGGAACAGTCAGCCAGCTAGAGATTTCCAACTATCATAGCCAAGGCACGTTGCTTTCAATCCCACACAATCCTCTTCTCTGTTCTCCAACCCAACCCTATTGACAAATCTAAAACCAAGGTCACAGCAGTGTTTACACAGCCTTTAGCCCAAATTACATCATCCAAATGCTAGCCTGCTGGATGCGTCACACTGTCACTGAGAGTAAATGACCTGGCAGACTGCCGTCCCGCTGAAAGAAGAGAAACAGAGAAAATGCGAGAGGTAACAGGGTGGGAGGGTTGGATGTTAGGGTAGGCAGAGCGGGCTACGGGTGGAGTCAGATGAAGAGCAAGGAATTAAAAAAAAAAAAAGAGAGGGAGAAATGGCACATGAGTGTTAAACGTCGAAACATATCAGGGTGTTCATTTTGTGCCCTCTATGAAAACAATTCAGTGTTGCCAAAACATGTGCACAACAATATTGTCCTACTGGCAGTATTTTCTGCTCATGAGTCGACACACTGAACAACAAGGGAACATAATACATATTGTTACTGGATCCCAATAATGATGCATAACCCAGTGGCTGCACAGGAATATAATACCAATATGTCAGGTCTCTGATTTGGCCGCAATTTGCATGGTTATAATAGCTTATCGACTGGCTCAAGGTTGAGCAGGGCCAGGCGGCTTCACTGTAATGACTGGCCGTGTGCCTTCGACAGTTTATTTCAAGCTTCTGTGGCTCAGTCAGCAGGCTCTCTATCTCATCAATACCCAATCTTGATCCTACTATCTGCAAGTCTACACAAACATGTTTGGCCCCTCACGCTGCCGGCAACCTCACCTCCACCTTTTCAATCCTCTCTATCCCAGTGATTCTTTTTCTGTAAATGACTCCTGTATCATAGAAGTATTTCCCATTAAGATCAACACATGTGCAATTCATTATGCCTCCCCAAATGTGATGTCTGTAAGTCTACCCATATAACAGCTATTGACTCTTCACAGTTTGGCCCTGCGCCCACTTTCTTCAACATCTGTGCAACAATACAACAGGCATCTCTAAAAGCAGAGACAAACTATTTGAAATTAAAATTATGGACTTTGAATTTTAAGAAAAGCTAAACTAGGCAAAGGAGAGATTATGGAAAACAGGCAGCTGTTTTTATTTGCAAATGAAATCACTTTGTGAACTGTATTATTTCAAGCATTTAATCAGTATTAATTAAGTTAGTTAGTGTGACACAAGAACAACAACAGCATACAATTACGTATCATAAGTCAGTTAGCCAACAGAAATATGAAAATCAGTCAAAAACTGAAAATCTCACATGTAAGCCTGATTTTTTTAAAAAGATTTATATATGTACCTATTTATTGGTCTGACTTGTTGTTATTTGGCTTACTTAGCAGGAAATGCAGTGCCGTTTAGATATTATGGGTGTTTAGCTTCATATCTATCAGATGAATACTTAAGTTGTAGTGCAGGCATTGATAATTTATTCAATTAACAAAAATTTTAAATTCTTGCCTTTAACATTTTCATTGTATTACATTATACAAACGTTAAGAGCAAAATAAATAAATCACATAATGTCAGCCAAAGAAGAGAAACAAAGAGGCTGGAGATGGAAAAAAGCAAAATATTTAGACTTTGAATTTTCACATGAGCAATTAAAAAGTTTACAAATCTCAAGTAACAATATTATTAAGGATCTGAGTAAAGTCAAAAAAGACAAAAATGATGAGAAATTGGAAAAGTTAAGATAAGCGGGACCTAAGGTTAAACAAGAGACTTGATTATGTACCAAAGAAATATGAGAATAAAAGCGATGGAGTTTGTCTTCCAAGAATATGCCGAGGCTTTGTCACTAGAGCTTTCTTCACATGAACACACAACACCTGACAGTGTGATTTCCCCCCCCCCCCAAAAAAAACATTTTCTAAAATTGTCAAGTGCAGAAGTGCATAAAAAATTCTCAACTGTATTGGAAAAAAATAACTATTGGAAAAACAAGAGAGAACCGCCTGATTTCCATTCAGTGTGACTTCGAGTGGCTGCCAATCATAAAAATAAAAACTAAACGTGTATGTCACCACATTTAGCAAAACTAAACTTTTTGAAATAATCGAATTCTGGGAACTATATATTGTATTGTAATTGTAATCTAATTACAACATTTAAACCAAATTCAATATAAGCTCCTCGACATGTTAAGTTAAAGTTAAAATGTCTTTTGGTTTCTCTATAATCAACAAATTGGGCTCAGTACCCAAAAATTAAATCATTTTACATGGGAGCAAAAAAAAAAAAAGTACATAAGTTACATAAGTTGAATTTAAATATTAGATATTTGATAGATACAAATGATTTTACAATTTTTTTTTAAAGATAAAGTAAAATAATATTGTTTTAAGATTTTTTTAAAGAGCTTCAAAGACTTTGTCCAACTGTAAACCTTTCCCATTGCTTAGACAAATCAATTCTAAAATCTCAGGATACTGGCTGTTGTCAAGCCACTTTCAAAACACAAAGACAGAAGAAGACAAAAACAGAAAATCAAATGGGATCGTGGAAATAGGCAAGCCACAGTCCTCTATCGAGGGGTCAGAGTGAAGGAAGCACAGTCATGCCCGCTGTGGGCACTCAGCTGGAACTAAATGTGGACACCGAGACGCCAACTGTTGGACTGCTGCCAAGGACCTCTCACCCTGCTGTGCTTTCTCTCCCTCTTTTTGCCCGAGATGCAACATTTTACACTTATTCAGTCATTCCGGTTGACATTTTCATTATGACAAGTCAAATGATGGTTGAATGAAGGAAGATCATTAAAGCCAGTAAGTAAAGGATGGAGGAGTACACCTTAGACCACTGATAAACATGTTACCCATGTGTAGCCACATGTGTATGTTTGGGCAAGACAACCGTCTCAGGGATGTGTCAAAGAGAAAATAGGACCAGTGAGCTCCCAACAGCTGTAAATGAGCTGGGCGTCACACGCACACACACACACACACACCGTCTGCGAACAGCCACACATGACAAAGCAAATATGATTAAAGTATGGAGGAAAACGAGGAGGATGATCCAAACACCATAATATAATTTCCAAGAAAGGATGGGTCAGGGCATGAGGCAGGTGTGGGGGCGGTGGGGAAAAGGGGTTTACCAGGGGGAAGGGCAGGGGCTTAGCTGGTCAGAGGTCAGGCATACTGTGCAGCGATCTAATGGCTGTTTGGTTTGTGCACTGCAGCTTAGCTCATGTTTTCCAAAAACATGATACAGAAAGTAGGCCAGGATTCAAGAGACGAAGAGCACCACAAGCAGCAAACCGGTTGAGTAAAATGCACCAAAGTTCGCATAGTTCAAACCTTTTCTCTTTTTTTATATGAATAGAACCTTGTTTATCTTAATTCCTCAGAGAACGAAGTTATTCAAAGGAAAGTATTTGGTACATAAAAAAGACATAAATACTTGATTAATATTTATAAAATATGATCATAAATAGTAAATACATGCATTCAGGGAAAAAAAACAGTCTACAGTGACTAAAATCTGTTTTTATTTATCAGTGGTGGCAATTTAATTTGGCTGGTGAGGTTCAGCTCCAGCTGTTTGAAGGCTACAGGCCAACAGCAAACATAAACCCTTTGACATGGTCAACATAAGTCCTGAGTGTTTACGATTAGACCTTCAGGTTAAATCCTTCGTATACCCTGTCATTCAAAAGAAACATTTTCATACCACTTTATTATCATGTGATTTGTCGACTAATATTCAACGTATTAAAGGAGATTATGGTTGCATTCGAGGATTAGAGGTCTTTTAAGGAACCAGGACTGAGTACAGTGACCCCCGCAACCATCTATACACACATACATTCATCAGAATTTTCTCGCCAGATATATGAAAAAGATTACACTGTGATTTCTAGAATGTGAAACAAAACAATCTTTCTCTTATCCAGCCGTTCATCCATACATGCATTCATTTCTCTGTTGATTCCTCAAAGACATATCTGTGTGACAGCAAAAGGTTGATCCTGGGGCCACAGCAGGGCTGGAATGCCAAGCATGGCTTTAAGCTGTAAGGTAACATCTATGTCAAAAGCTTCATCGTGTATAAGACTAAATCTCAGCTCTCGCCAGGGTTAGACAGGTCCTGAGTAGGAACTACAAGGGCAATCTAATAAGAACACATTCAACATTGTCCACAGGAACTAACCTGACATGTGACTGCCTGCAACACCTTAAGGTCAAAGGCCAATAGATGTTTCAGCAAATTTGACCAGGCATGGCATGAGCTAATATTCTGTGAGGGTGGGAGGCATGACCTCCAACCCTTACCTACTAAGAACCTTGAAGTTTTTTACCCTGACCTAGACTTGACTCCTTCATCTGGGATGTTAGCTATACTAATTACTACCTGATAGCAGCCTGGTGCCAAAGGCAATTCATCCCCTTCCATTCTCCACAACGCTGCTCCAGCAGCTGGTGCCAACCTCACTTAACAGTCGTGAAGTGTTTCCGACATGAAGTGTAAAAAGTGTAGTCTAAACTTTTCATCTACTCTGTTGGGACACTGAGAAATGTAAACAAAACCAGAAAGCTATGATTGGCAAATCATCTACATCCTATACTTACTTAAAATTAGTAGGTTGAAACTGAGAAACCTTAATGCCTTTTTAACAACAGATGACACTTTTTTTATTTGATGAAAATAGATTGAAATACATTGGAGATATATTTGAAAGTAACATTACCTAGGATTTCAATGATCATCATGACACATTAAGATCATTAAAAGATTTGGAGAAATCCAGAGAAAACCTCTATGCATGGAATGAGGATTTTTTTTTTTGCCTTTTTTAGGGTGGGTTGGGAATTACCTTGGGCGAGTAGAACTACCTCTAGTCCTAGAGGTAATTCGGCAAACCCCCTGTCAACCTTCGATCAAACAAAAAATGTACTTTTTCCCAAATAGCTGGAATCACAAAAACAAAACAAACAAACATTGTGCACATATTACTTCAATATGGTTCTACCTTAAAATTCTCCAGGTCCTGCACTAGCTAACTACATTTGGGGGTTTGCTATTTGGCCAAAGCTATAACCTAGACTCCTTTAACCATCTGTCTGTAGTACTTTCTCTCATCGTTAAAGCTCTTTTCTCACCTCACCTCTCCTCTACTCCTTTTCTTTTTGATATTGATATTTGATATATAAACTATACTTTGCACCATCAGAAGGTCTGGAATTTATGCCTCACAATACATTTAATTTTAAAAAGTAGACTTTGGCTGTGAAGTCTGATAGGATCTGAAAAAGTGACAGAGCGGCACTAATTAGAGAATAGCCAGTGTGTCACAGATGCACAAAATGAAAATCAAAAATGTGTATACCCTATCTATTTACTTTCTGTCAAAAGGCCAGCTTATCAAACTTTCTGGTGGCATGTGCACCACCCAATGTTAGGTCTCACTAGAACTAGTTATATCTGGAAATCCAGAGGACCCAGATCAGTATGAGTTTCCTACTGATTATCAGCATGTAGTACGTGTGTGTGTGTGTGTGTGTGTGTGTGTGTATACATTTGTAGGGCTATTTCTGAGGGTGCCTGTGAATCTGTGAGCATACATGCAGGTTTTGCTTTTGTCTATGTGGACGAGTGTCCTGTCTATGTTGATTAGATAGGAACTGTGCGCTGCAGTAGATGGACATAGTGACTGACCAGCACACAGGGACAGAGAAGGCAGGAGTGGTGTTTTTCCGCTGGCTCTGTGGTTTAGCCCTGAGAGGCTCAAAGAGGTGATAACCAGTCTGTCTCTAGGTCACCCTGATAACATGGTTGTACACACAGCATTCTTCATCTTGGGGGGATATACATAAGTGAGTTTCTATGTGAGTAGGAATGTGTGCCCGTAAGACTCCACTCAAATCTAAGGGCTCACACCACAAAACCACATTGATAAAGATTACTGGTCACAAATCACAGATTTAGGAGGTGTCAGGAGAGGTAACCTTTGAGTTTTAGAAAAATAAGCCCAAAAAAGAAAGTGAAGAGATAAAGAAAAAAAAGTGACAGTAACACTGGTCCGATTCCAGAATCTTTCAGAGAAGACAGACACTATATAACAGGATTTCAAAATGTGTTGCTTGGCCAGAAATATGCATGTCAGTCAGCATAACATGGAATACCACTTAAGAGAAATGGGACAAATGGGAAAATGCGGGCTTAGAAAGAATCATAAAAAAACACAAGTGCAAGTTAAGGCAATTGTTTTAAAGATGTTTGGTAGTTAAACAAAAGCTTGCACTGAGAAAAACATATCACACTGGTCTTTATAACTCATTTGTTGCTTTGTGCTTCAACTCAATGTCAAACCATTTTCAAACCATTGAAAAGTCAGCTGACACACAGGTCAGAGTTCGCTTGGTGCAACCCGGAGCAGTGACAAGCCAGTGACGGTCAAAGAGATGTTGGAGGATAAACAAGAGAAGCAGGAAAAGAGAGCTGAGGATTAGGAGCCATAGCATCAGTTAGGGATCAACACAGCCCATCTCATTACTCCCAGGCACAACAACTCTCTGAGCACTTCATAATTACTGCTTGCTATGCCACAAACAAGCTGTGTTTATTACCCCTTTCTTCTTCTTGGTGCTTTCAGTGAAGAAGAAAAAAAAAATCCTCTAATTGCCATATACTTTTAATACTAGAACACACTGGTTTCATGGGCGATTTGTCTGCTCTCCTGAAGATGGGTCGTTAATAAAGTTTTTATCTGTCAAAGTGGAACACAGCAAAGAATTCAAGGTCACCGCTGCATACTCAAAATCTGGTTAGCCACTGTACCTACCATCACTTTTGTTTACATAATTATATAAATAAGCTTAAATTTTCTTCTCAGAAAAAGACAAATAAACATAATTTGAAACTGATTATGTCTCAAGGACTTTCAAGGATGACTTTTTAAAAATTCTGTAATAATAGTTATGTGTATTTCTATTGTATCTGTGTGTATTTTTAAACAATTTATAGTAACCATATTAAGCAGTTAATTATAATAAAACTGCCCAAAGAAGACAGGTGATAAACGTGATGCCAAAACATATCTAAAAAGGCTCATTTAAAAAGGTTTAAAAACAGACTAATATATTAAATATACCAGATTTTTTAAGAATAACAAAACAAAATATAAATAAATAAATAAATAAAATTTAAACCCACCCACTAACCCCCTGCTACTGTAGCTAAGTAATGATAAGATGATAGTTAAACTCATGTCAAAACTGAGTTTATTCCTTTACTGGATTTGAACTGATTATTTATGTATGGAGGACATATGAAATCAAACATACACACAAAATATCATAGGTACACAAAAGGGTATGGCACACAGATGCAAGTGTTAAGCTCTAAATATGAACACACTGACAAAGGTGACTGCAAAAAAAGTTATTGCTAACTTCTTTTTAAGTCAACTGAATGAAGGGAATATTTTCACTGTTCTGGGCATCTAGTGCAGTTATATTGTACTAAAGCACACTAAAGCAGTTTATCAAGTCAGGGCTCGCAAAATTTCAAAATCCCTGGTAGCCCTTTGGGCAGGGACTCTTCAGCTTTTGGTGGCCCAAAATAAATTTAAATAGCCCGAATAAAAAAGAGAGCAATTTTTTGATTGATGTTTTGTTACAATATTATACATTAAAGTATAATATTGTAACGGAAACAAAACATTAATCAAAAAATTGTTGAAAAAATTGTTGAAACACAAATTACAATCATCAACTCAAATACTTGGTTCTAATTGAACAGAAATTTCTATGAACTTGTAAGAACTGTGTAGAACATGAATCAGTCTGTGTCAGATCCTGAATTTAAAATTTCCACTGCAGTCACGGGTAAGAGATAAGTGGAACCAAGATCTAGGCCATTTGCTTTTTGAAGTTTGCAAATACTGCTAAATTTTGCCAATGCTAGTTCACTCTTTGCAACATAGTAGCTGTTCTAAACAGATTTTTCGGGTTTATTTTTATTATGTTATTTGCAATTGGTGTTTGTTCTGGGTAAGATATTACAGACTGCAATAATGCATTTCTTGCATTTCTCATGGGTTCTAATGGGGGTCTTTCTTAAAATTACTGGTCCCAGTAAAAAAGGCATTTGTTGACTCAGAAATCGAGGGAAAACCAACAACACACCCGGCAGAACATTATGTTATTTACACGGGTGCATTCGCTGTCAAAATAAAAGACGCGCACCAGATACGAAGCTGCAACGTGTTTGCGTCCATATAAAAGGCACTGTTTTTGTCCGCTAGAGTGGGATTTTCACGGCACATTCTGCACCAAATCTCTGTGCATTCATCATCTGTTTGAAGCCAGCTCACCTCCTGCAACCACTTTTCCGAGAATACGCGCTTGTTTTGTGGTTCGGACTCCTTCTGACATTTCTTTGGAGGTGGAAGAACACCAAAGTAATTGCTTAAAGGAGCTTCTTCGACATCTTTAAGAGTTCTAAATAAATGTCTGTCCTCCTCCAGACAATCTTATGTACGCAAACACGCGTTGCAACTTCTTATCTTGTGTGCGTTTTTTATTTTGACAGCGAAAGCGCACCTGCGGACCACTTATTTGCACCCCTGGTTATATAGCTTGTCATATTGCAGCCAAAGAAATTCTTTTGTCCATGAAACCATAAAGCTGCACTTTCTTTTTGCCTTATAGTCTCATTTGTCATAACTTTTCCGTTTTGTGGTCACTTCTTCACCCTGACCTGTCTTATTTGGCTGAACTAAAATATATATCCTGCTGCTTTTACACACGCACTCACATAACGCTCAGCGATTCTCTGCGCGATCAACCTCTCACATGTTTAAGCTTGCTGCGGGAGATTTCACTTGTCATGTTTGAATAGTAAGCTAACGATTGATAAGACGATGTCAGAGGAATTGGTGCGCAATTAATCGTCACTCACCAATCAGTGCTGTCGCTCTCTATACACAGTTCGCGCGATTGCAAAGTGAAAGCATAAAACAAGCGCAAATTCAAACGCGATTTCAATATGTCACATTGACAGTGGCTCACCGATGCCAATGACATAATTACCCAGCTACATTTCCGAAAGAATGCAAAAGCATTGACATATATTTTTCCTTCCTATGATAGCCCGACGGGCAGGGCTGAGATTTTGGTAGCCCGACTGGAAAAATCGCTAGCCCCGGAACGTCGGGCTAGCGATTTTGCGAGCCCTGCAAGTAAGTGGATTTTGTTTTGACCCTTCTTTGTGCTTGAAAAAATTTGCATAACGTTTCACACTACAGTAAAAAATGGTTTCACTAACTAAGCTAGCTAGCATTAGCTAATAAAACCCCATCTTGATCTCTTCTATGATCATGTACAACAAGAAAGAAAAAAGAAGAACAGGAGATATCATGGTACTTATGTTGTTCTAGCCGTACTTCTTTTACCATAACCTTGATGAAACACTTTAATATTATGGGCAGTACTTTTGACCAATGAGTGTAATATATATATATATATATATATATATATATATATACATATATAGACTTATAAGCCTTATGTGCTTATAGTAGGTGACTTAGTCTGGAGCTCTTTTACACAAGATTCAGTAGAGCTATGCAGATGAATAAAATGAACAGACATGAAACTCTAGCAGCACTGCAATCATGTAACATGCTTCACTTTTCTAACTTCGTATATGACAAACACCATGTCATTTTGGCTAACTTTTTAAGTTACAAAGTTTATCGTCTCTTATGTTAGTCAGTGTTTCCCTGCTGCCCTGTCTGCTGTTTCAAACCCTTCAACATCTCAGCACCCACCTGTAGGCTCCAGGGGATGTTTACTCATAACTTCCCAATTTCTGTATTTATCAATTTTGTGGGGCGTGATGAGCTTGGAGACTTGACAAAAACTCTAATTATATTCTGGTGCCGCAAGAAATCAATCTTTTCAAACCCAAATTACCTACCCTCACTGTCAGCTCTTCCTTGAAAGTCCAAACCATGTGACGCATGTGACATTTATTGTAACTTCTGAATGCTTTACGTCGACTTTGTACATTTTTTGCATGCCTATACAGCACCATCTTGCTTTATATTACGTTACGGCAAGCTGGCTAACTGCTAAAACTTTAAGGTATATAGAATGAGCTCTCAGGAGCTCAGTGTCTTCAGCGTGGTACTGTGCTGGAAATGCCACCTGTGCAAGTCCAGTTGTGAAATTTCCTCACTACTAAATGCTCCAGAGTCCATTGTTATGACAAAGTGCACGCGATCGAGAACAATAGCAACTCAGCCATGAAGCGCTAGGCCACGTATAATCACAGAGGGGAGTCAGCAGGTGTTGAGGTACATAGCTTACGGAGGTAAGTCAATCACTACAGACCTCCAAACGTCATGTGGACTTCAGATTAGCTCAAGAACAGTGCGTAGGGAGCTTCATGGGATAACTTTCCATGGCCAAGCAGCTGCATCCAAGCCTCATCAATCACAATGCAAAGTGCCAGATGCAGTAGTGTAAAGCATGACACCACTGGACTCAGTAAAAAGAAGTGGAGACATGTTCTCTGGAGTGACAAATGCTGCTTCTCCATCTATCAATCCAATGGATGAATCTTGGTTTTATCGCAGCTTGTCTGACTGCATTGTCTAAGGTTTGTGTGGTGGGGGTGTGGTCTACGGCTCCGCTGCAGAGGAGGGTGGGGCAGTGGGTTCTGCTGGCAGAGCAGCTGGGACTGATTGGTGTGATCAGTCCTGCTATTTCAGTTGCCAGCTGGGATTGGAGAGAGGATGGCTGTTCTGGGAACAAGTCGTCTGAAAAGCTGCACAGAGATCTTGAAAAAGTGTCAAATAAAACATAATCAGTCCTGTAACAGTGTGTACATATGGATCAATTGTGTCACAGTGATGTCGAAAACCAGTTGCGGGATGAGCCATGACCAGTGCAGCCAGTGGCAGTACTGGCAACATTGCTGGCGGAAACGGCCACCATGCACCGGGAGCAGGTGGCGTTGCATCAAGGTTAGCTCCAATGGCTATGGGATCAGGCCGAGGATCAGACAAGAGAGTTGGAGGACCTGGTTGCTCTGGCTCTAGGCAGCAGAGTCAGCCAGTCCCAGGCCTGAGGAGGAGGCTCCCCAGAACCACTACAGCTTCGTGGGCTGCAGAGCAGCTGCTACGAGAGGTGGTCTCTAACACACACTCTATTGCCTCCCCAGCAATGAAGGGTGCTTCCCCAACTCACAGGGAGCCTCGCAATTGCTGATGCAGGTGTGTTGGAGGTGAAGGCAGCTATAGACTGGCACCAGTAATGCCTGCTGATGGAGGTGGGGCAGGTGGTCAGTGTCACCAGCCCTCCAACACCTTCCCCCAGTCCAGGAAGGATGTACACCATACCTATAAGGTGTTTAGGGGATACACGCCAGGATATGGTAGACTCGGGATGCACGCAGACCTTGATCCACCAAACTCTGGTTCGGCCAGGGCATTGTTGGAGACAGAGTGGGTGGAGGACAAGTGTGTACATGGGGACATACAAAAATATGTCTCCTCTGGGAAGGAGGAGACGGTGTTTCAGTTCGTCTCCCGTGTCAGTATCCCAAAAGATATAGTGATTGACCAGGGCACATTGTTCTTGTCTTGCACACTAAAAGAACTGTACAAATGACTTGGAATTAAAACTTTTCGGACCACCGTCCACCACCCTCAGAATGATGAGCTGGTGGAGAGGCTGTATAAGACTTTAAAATCCATGATTCATAAGTTCATTCATGAGGATGAATGCAATTGAGATCGCTGGTTAGACCCTCTGTTGTTCGAAGTGTGGGAGGTTCCCCAGGATTTTCTCCCTTTAAGGTAACTTTTCGGCAGGAAGCCACCGGTGGAAAGGAACTGGAAAGGACCCTTTGTGGTCACACAGTGAGTGGGACATGTAGACTACGAAGTGGTACAGTCGGACAGGGGAGGACTCACACAAATATATCACCTCAACCTCCTGAAAGTGCGGAGAGAGGCTAAAACCGTTTCTCTGGTCAGCCTTGTTGGGACTGGAGGTGCCAAATTCCGCCTGCCTCCATTGTGATGGCCTTCTCACACAGGCCCCGAGAGCGGACATTGCTGCATTGCAACAATATTTTGCAGATGTGTTCTCCCCCCTGCCTGGCCATACCAGCCTCATAGAAACTGCATGACGGTACACACACATGTACATAAAAGACAAAGTGTTCAGAGAGAATTGGCTAATGGAAAAGTCAGACAGCACGTGGTGTAGTGTGGTAAAGAAAGATGGATCTATATGGTTCTGTGTTGACTACCATAAAGTGGATGAAGTGTCACAGTTTATCTCATCGCCAGTTCAACAAGCTCCTGGACCGGTTAGGCACCATTTGCTTTTTTTATGTTTCTGGATTTAACAAAAACGTGTGCTTTGTTAATAACTGTACAGTAATACTGGGAGACGTGGGATGAAGAAAGTTGCTAAGAGTCATAATGCTAGCATTAAAGCCTAACCACTGCTGGCATTGCTAAGAGTCATCATGATCTTTACTTTTGATCCTGTTGATGCTGCAGCGATCACATGTTGTATATATAGAATTTGTGTTTTTTTCCTAAGTAGTTTGCCACATGTCGAGGTCAGGGATAAAGGCATGGGCGGATTAAAGCCTATATCGACTCAATGAGAAAAGGCCATATGGGCAAATGAGATCCATGTCCATGAAGCACTAATCTGGGGATGCCCTGAGTGACGAAGGATGGACACTGCCCACATCAGCTAAGAGGCTTGGGAATTCAAATACAGCCAGTGGACTGCTCTACTGTATCCTGCACATTAGCGCCCCCATCTGACCCTGAATAATCAGAGAGTGAAAAAAGAGCCTTGATTGGGAAAGAAGATTAAAAACACTATCACAGTAAACAAATGTAACATTCATTCAAAACATACAGAAAGGAAACAATCATTTGAAGCTTACTGATTAAATTCAAATGAAAAGTTGTTTTGAAGTCATACATTAAAATTTAAATTCAAATGTATACAAGATAAAGGTGAAGATACTGTAAAGTAGATACAGATGTCTTTACAGAGAAATTACTACCACATAAAGAAACTTATATAGTCATTACCAGAATAATAGTTAGCGGGTGCCCCATAGCAAATAAAAGTTTAAAAAAAAGGCATAAATTAAAATGTAGAAGGTAAGGCAAGTGGAGATAAAGCAAAAAGGAGGGGGTATTTATTAGAGATTCTGTCCCAGTGATTGGCTGCAAGGCTAGTAGCAGAAGGACAAATGGACAAATCTAAGGAGCTAATAACACTGAATACGGAACGGCCCTCATGGGCAAATCTGGCACTAAGATGATAATGAGATTATAAAACCCTACTATATTGCGGCAAATTGTATAAGTGTTTCATTGAACCTTGTTGAACTTTCATTTATGCATGCCAGGCTCCTTCCCTTTTTGTCTCTCTCCTTTCTTCTCCTTCCCGGGATGATGGGTAGAGTATGAGTAAGAGAAGGAGTAGAAAAAATGCCTTCTGGATAGAGTTTACCTAGTGTAGGGTTGAATAGAAGACCACAGACTGGGCTTTTAAGACATGCTTGTGGTTAGCATAATTACGGTAGCTTAAAAAATGAAAGGGTATGAGCTCTTGTCAGAGTACAAGTATATGTCCCATACATTTATCTACCGACTGCGTATACCTATTCCAAATATGTATACAAAATGTATGTAATAGGTGACAAGAGCAGTATTCATAAAACTGCGAAAGAAAGAATGGAATGAATTAATTCATCCCTGGTTCTGTTTCGTCGTCCCTGTTGGAGAGAGGTATCTCTAAGGCATAATGCTACCATCACCGTGTTTCACTATAAGGCTAATACTAGGTAAGTGATAGTCAAGTGACTGCAAATAAAAGTTGCCTGACATAGATTCATATGAGAGCATGGCTAATACTAATATAAGCTTAGGCGCAAGAGAGACAGAGTCTTTAAGGTAATTTTGTAATTTTACACACCATGCTTGTAGAATAACAACTCTTTTCCAAAACAGTTGGGACATTGTGCAACATATAAAGAGTGAGTCTGGATTGTATATTGTAAAAGAAAGCATCACCTGTTTTTCTTAACATCAGTGATGAAGTATGATGCCTGATCATATCTCAGATATGTTAGTGAGATGTCACCTACATAACATACCAGTGCTTTTGTTGTACTTTGACTGTTCATATTGAGAATTCATCTGAATAAAATGGAAATGTAAACAAGGCGTACCCAGTTTTTCCCTCTCTCAAATAAAAATTTGTAGGACCAAACAAGACATTTATTTTTCTCTCTAACCATGATTCTCTCAAATCAAAATTTAAATGGTTGTAAAATACAATTATCACCTGTCACTGAGCAGTTATGGAATTGTTATTGTGATATGTATTTGTAAGTCTATGCTTCTGTTCGGTGTTCCACTTATTGTATGTGTAGGCGTGTGTAGGTATGTGTGCGTATATACGTGTGTGTGGATGCCAAGCACCTGCAGGCCTGATGGGCGTGGTCCTGCTAGAGGATTGGCCACGCCTGAAGCCCCACACACACCTGCTGCTGATCAGGCTCGTCGGGGGAGCTATTTAGGAGACCGATGGAGCTCCAACCGATGCGGGATCATTCCATGAGACTCCACGTTAGTCTTCAGCTTGGTTAAGTCTGTGAGTGTATGCCTACTGGAATTAAGTGTCTTGACAGCTGCCTCTGTTATTTCCGCTCAGGAGGAGCGTGGAACAGCGTAGGGCAGTAAGCACGGGGTGTGTGGACACACGAGAGTGGAGAACACAGAGCACGGACTTTTTGAGAAGACACGACACGGGAGTCACGGGAGAGCACGGGGATTTACTGTTATTGTTCCATTCACTGTAAATAAACGCACTGCTTATACACAGAGCACTACGCCTGGGCCCTCCTTCCCTACGGTTTGCCCTGCCAAACCGTGACAGTACCAATGAAAAACAAAAAACACTAATTCTGTCCTTTTAGAGTACTCACAACACAAATTACAGGATATATAAGAATGAAAAGGGGGTAAACATTTGGAAAAGATATGTGACATGCTGTCTTTCTCTCTGTTATGCAGGCAAATTTCAGTCAGATGTATCTGTTATTTAGGCTTATGGTCTTATGAATTGGTATTCTGATCATTTGAAAGACTTTATGATACTGAATTCAATATGTTAGAAATTCAATATGAACACTTTGAAACGGAAAAATACATTTGTGAGTCACTGACATCAGCATTTTCCACATCATCATGATTTAGTCTAGCAATGATTTGCCCCAGACAATGCCCCGACCCTCTGGATCCAGATCAGAGGTTAGCATCCAGTTCACCTGAGTTTACCTCTCTACATCCTGCAATTCTGACACAGAATGTGCAAGTGAGGCTACGAAAACACATAATAGGTATGTGAAAACACACTCGTAAAACACACATGCACACACACACATATACAAGATACACACATTCACTTCCATGTGACCTTCTACCAAGGCAGCGGACTTCCACCCTACCAAGCTGAAAAAACAGAGGTTAGAGGAGGTGAGCTTCATTTGAGTGGGTCTAAATTTCCCAAATCAGCTCACACAAATATCAATCACACGCTGTCTCTGCGTATGTGTGTGTGTGTGTGTCTGTGTGTGTAAGAGAGAGAGACAGATTGATGTTTTTGTGTGGTGAAGAAGTGGAGACAGCTAAAGGTGTTTCACAGTCAGCAATGCGTGGATCAGGGAGGTGAGGGTTACAGTCAAGTCAAACCTAGAGCAGGATGAAACACATTTGCAATAAAAGCTTGACATTATGTGTCAACATACCTACTTTTATTTAAAAGTACTCATTTTTTGTCTATGGGTCTAAGTACATTATTAGTTTAAAAAATTCAAAGTGTCCCCCCTTGTCATCACACAAAAATAATTCTTACTTCTGTAACAATTCATGATACAGATAATAATAATAATTAATATTTGATTTTAACAGCAAAAGTAAAAAAAAATATACATCCAATGCATATATATGTTATACAGGAAATGAAAGTGAGTCCCATTCTGCAGTCCATTATGGTTAATTACAGCATTGTGCTGGGACTCTTGTACTAGAGCATGGTTGGTAATTAAAGTACAGGTAAGACATTAACTTACTTTTGTTAGCCATTAATCAGTGTTTACCTTCAGAGAGCTCCCCCTTTGTAATTAATAATCAGCTTGGACAATGAATAATCACCCAAGAGGAAGTTGTGTGTTCATGTGTGTGTTTTTATGTATTGGTGTGTTAATACCAATGGGGTTTTCCCAAAGTACAGCCTTACTAATAAATGAATAATCTTCAGTCTCAGAAAACCCCCTCCAAAAACTTCAAACAAGGCAAACCCCC
>NW_024582424.1:507685-518143 GCF_018398535.1 Haplochromis burtoni | reverse complement strand
CCCCCAACAAAAATAGAAGAGCCATTACAAGTAACACTCTCCTGTATTTGCTCTTTTTTTATCCATCTATTTCTGATCACCCTCATTCTCCAACTTTGAACGGTATCCTTTGCTTGGCATCTAAACAGTCCAGGTTTGGAATGATTACATGTTGGGAAGGCTTCTGCAACCCCCACATTAACAAGCACCCGACTCCTCAACTTATTTCTGTCAGCCTTGCTTCTACTCCAACACACACATGCGCAAACACACAAAGGGAGCTTTTCCAGAAAGAGATTGGTTCCACTTTATCTGCATATTTAGCCTGTGTTCAGTGTGTAGCTAACTGATAAAATTCTGCAAGTGTGCCAGGCCCCTGCCAAATGCCAGAGCACCGACCTTCTTAGGAGGAACAAATTCCTTTAGCAAAAATTTACAGAAAACAAATAAAAAAAAACAAACAAAAACCCCAAAACAAAACAAACAAGCAAAGAAACAAATAACGAAAAGAATAAGGTAGTGAAAGAGGAAAGCAAGACAGTCAAAGGAGAAGGGGATGGATCCAGGCTTTATTCCAATGATAATGATATTGATATATTAGTGAAGACTCCCAGAGATTATCATTAACATATAATATTAACATATTATGGTATACCAGCATTGCTTCACAGATGCTTAGGAATAGCAGACATGCCTTCAAGGCTCCTTTTGCCAAAAAAAATCTGAATCAAAACGGATCCTCATTTCTCCAGAGAGCCAAGAGGTATGCAGAGGAGTAGATACATAAAGGGTGAAACCAAGAATAATTATCTTTCTTCGAAAAATTAGTTATTGCTAAGAAAGAAGAATGGATGCAGGAGAGCAAAAGAGCAATGGCAAGACTCACCCTTCAACCCATTCTCCCATTTTTCTGCCTGACCAATACCCTTGCACTTAGCGTGCGTGCGTGCGTGCGTGCGCGCGTGTGTGTGTCTGTTAAGTGAGTGATCATACGCCATTCTCAGCAGCAGCCAGGGGCCCAGGGCTTCCTCGGTCTGGCTACGTAGAAGAGCAGCGGTTCACATTGGGACGTCTGTCATTGCGTATGTGCACATGCATGTGCGTGCATGATAACAAGGATTCACTGGTCTGTTTTCTGTTGCTGAGAGGTTTTATCTCCAACCTTGATTAGCAACAGCTACACACACATATCCATACTATAGCAACCTAAACAAAGGCAGTCGTAGTAGCAGGAGTGACTGCTGATTGAAGTGTTGGGCCACGATGCCCTGACAGCCTTCCTTCAACCTTCTCTCAACCTCGTCACCTCCGTTGCTCTGCTGTGACTCTCACCACAATAGCTGCTGCTTGTGAACCTGCCAGGCTGCCAAGGACACAAAGATGACTGAACCAACCTTTGACATTAGAAGTGTCCACTAAAAGACCAGAGACAAGCCGAGTTGGCAGCTCTGTTAACAGGCTAGAGACCGAGATCTTTTCAGCTTGCTTAAAGTAGCAAAAGTCAATAGAGCACAAGTCAATAGTACATACATTTGGATGGACGCCGTGTCAAACAAGTCTGTGTTTAGATATTGTTAGGCATGCCAACAGTTTCAAAAGGTGACCTCAATATTTTGGCACAACTGTTGCTGTCTTTTGACCGACAGCAGTCACGGAGAAGGAGCAGAAGAGACATAAATCATCAAAGTAAAAAACTGACATTTGAGCATGAAATACAGCATGAGGTTTGTATTGAAGGCTAGATGACATTTCAAGGAGCTGATTCACTCGAAGATGTTAAGGCCACCCACCCACACAGCTCCATGTGGAACATGCCGTTTTAGTGGCCGAGATGAGATAGGAGTGCTAGAGATGTATTCACAGACATGTGGAGCATGTGTAAGATGACCTATACATTCACCATGATGTCAGGGAGGATCTTTGAAGAGAATAAAATCACAAAGCAGAGCATCCCGAGCAAAGATGGAAATGAGGGAAGAGCTAAGAACGTGAACGTTCAAGTATGTTTGTGTGTAACACTGTAACAAAGCAAAAACAGGTGTTTTTAATACCTGCGACAGATATATTGCTTCCTGCTTAAGGCTTGACTTTCCTTCTTTTTTTCATATGTGTGGGACTGTGCAAGCATGCCTGTGTGTGTGTCACTCTTCAAACAACACTGCAATCATCATCTCTTATCAACGGTCATGTTGAGGATTACAGCTTTCATCCCTAATCCTACATTAAGGACACATTCTCATGATGGACGTGACATCATCAAGGCCAGTCAACCACAGAGAGGGCACAAGGACAGGAAGCCAAACACCACAGGAAAGGATTAATGAATATAGGAGACAGAATGGATGATGAAAAAAAAAATGCAAGAGGGGGGTCACAAAGAAGATGAAAACAGAAATGAACTCAGATAGCAAAATTTCTGCAGTGCTGCTGATACAACCTCTCTATTTGTGTTTCAAGATAATCTTCCACTGCTTCAGTTCCACAGTTTGTCTAACAATGACACTCAATCTGTTCTACTAAGATTTAAGATGTACCCATTACCCAGACACATGTGCACAAACATGGACATGTGCTAAATACACACCGTTCTGAACTGACTGAATTCCGATCCACTCCTTTAAATCACTGAAGGAAAAAATACACAAATACTGAGGAGTTTATTTTTAGTCTGCATGAGTCCTTATTGCTTTTTATTAAAAGAAATACCAAGCTGCACTATTACATCCTCTGTGACAGTTCCACATTATATTTAAACCAATGATATAGAACGAAAAAACCACCTTCAATTTTCATGCTAAATAATCTGTGGTTATGGTTTCTAGATATTTAACTGACTTTCAACATATACAAGTGTTAAAATCAATGGACAGATTATTGCATCGTTGTTTGTAACCCTCTCGATGCACTAGTTTCTCAGTACACCTCACTATACCACCCAGAGAAATCATGCCTCTTTTTTAACTGTTACTAAAAAAACAAATATGCTTGACTTATCTAACATTGGCACAATCCAGTTTCCTGCTCGCAAACGTGTGTCAAATTTTAACCAGGAACCTCCCAATACTTCAATGTTCAACAGCCTTATAATGAGCAAAATCTAATAAAACTGAAAGGGATCCCAATTATGCTGTGATTCACAGACATTGAGAAATACTGTTTATATTTTTGGACAGACAGTTTTGGTACCTGCAGAGACTCTGGGGCAGTCTGGCATCATAGGCTCCAGTGGTATGTCCAAGGGCTCCGGACTTGATACCCAGTTACGACAGTGCTTTAGAAAGAGAAAAATAAAACAAATAAACTCTTTGACATTCAAAAGAATTAAATATGACATGTGGAGAGTAATGAATATGTAGCAAGCAGTTTCTTCCACTATTACTTCCACAAACACAGAGAAAACTATTGTAAAAGATGAAGATATAAAAGGAAAGTATTTGGTACAAAATTTAAGTCTTTAATCTTGTTAATAATGGGTGTGTGTTTTTATTTTGTTTCAACTGCATCTAACCAAACACTGAAAAAGGAGCGAAAGCGGTTGGAAACAAACAGAAAGACAGTACGCAAGAAAGTGTGTGTGTTTCTGTGTGTGTGTAGATGAGTAAGGTGGGGGAAGAGAAGGAGAGACAGGAACAAGCAATTAAAAGCTCAGTGACATGTTGCTCAGACAGCTTGGCGTTTGTTTGTGGTGGAGAGCTGAGGCCTTCTACCACAGTGGATGAGTGAGTGCCCTGGGGGAGGGTGTCTGCCCAGCTTGCTGACCCATAACCCCCTGCAAACACCCCTACTCCTCTCACAACCCCAGTGGTTGACAACTCTACTGTCAGAAAGAGGAGAAGACCTCTTCATTCGTTTTTTTTCTTTATGCTGTCTTCATCTTCCTATCTGTCTGGCACTCCCTTTTTTTTCTACCTACCACTGCAGGTTATTTTAGACATATAAGGTCTTAAGCCCCATGTACCATTAATCAAAAGTATCAATGCTTCAGAATAAGGCAACTTAAGTTTTCAGTGCTGTAAGTTTTCATTCTCCGGGTCAGCGGATGACAGCGCATCAAAGTTTGTTTTCCCTTTTGACTCTGCAATGTGGATTGGTATGCTGTGGCTTGTAAGGTAGGTACAAAAACAAGGGAAAAGGGAGAAAGAGACAGAGGGAGGCTGAGAAGGAATGCTTAGAGAAGACGTCCCCCAAGATAAGATAAAAGTTCAATAGAAGAAAGAGAAAATGTAAAGAGATTAGAATGTGCAGCTGGTGTCCTTCTGAATCACTGCTTATCTGCCCTTGTTTACTTTCACCCTGGCCCCCTGACAGCCATTACGGTATTGTACGTGCTTGTGTGCGCGCGTGCGGTTGTGTGTGTGGGTCAGTGACTGCATTTCAAGGGGTCTCCCACGAAGATGTGTAGATTTGTGAACCCTTCAAAATATACACACACACACACCGACGCACAGATGCTTTTGCATTTTTGCCCTCTGTGACGCCGACTCCCAAAGACCTAAAGCAAGACTCACAGAACAGACAAACCCTGCAAATGCTTTCAATTTAAATTACGTAACACAATCACCCAAACGCACACACATTACTTTTGTGGATATATATTCTGTTCTAAAGTCTTTACAAGTTCTCTGGTTTCTGTACGAATATTAAAACTGCATCGAAGCAGAGACACTGAATACATCTAATCCAAACTGAGGTCCTCTTTGCTGTTTATTTTTGTTGAAAAAAGTCTGCGCAGCTAGGGCAAAGCAAATCTCTCATCATATGCTTGACATATACTGCAGTGAGGGTACATTGTGATTTATTTACTGCAAGCTTATAGAGAAATATAGAAATTCATTACAAGAGATAATCATGATGAAACATCTGGAACATATAAATCCGTAGCAAATATTCATTTGGGAAATTTACAGAAAAGTCTGTTATTGAAATAAAGTTTGTTTTTCTTAAGAATGGATTACATATGAACCAAAGTAGTCAATCACTGAATGTGTCTCTTAAATGGTAGGAATGCCTGAATTACTCTTTTCTGGTGCTTTTTCATTTATTTTTAGCCCTGTCAATCAAAAAAATGCTAGCCACTGGAAAGCATAGAGAATAAAAGTAGCCAAAGAGGTTGAAGAAAGATCAGCCAAGAGATGAGAGGGGATGAAGGGGGGGTGGCTGGAGGGCTTGGTGTTCGGGGGAAGATGACAAGTCATCTTGGTAAACAGTGGCATATTGTGTATTTTTAGATCCTTTGGTTTGCCCTAGATGTGCTCTCCTCTGAGCCCGGGCTCGAGGGCAGAGTGGTGCAGAGTAGCACAGAAGCAGTGGGGCTCCTTGACTGCTACATCAAGTGTCTCATTGTATCTCCTTTAATTCATTCTGTCTGTCTGGAGGAAGATGTCAGCTGGGCTGTGGAGCAGTGGGCTGAAGGCAGCTAGAGAGAAGGGAAGGAGGGGAGTCTTTCAAAGGGCCCTCCTCCCTCCCCTACACCTCCACCACCAATGGAGGCAGGGAGGCTGAGGTTTGAATAGATTTGTCAAGGCAACAACACACATGTGCACACAAACTCTTGCATAAATGCACACACACACAGCACAAAGCCCCAGTACTGTGGGAGACCGCAGGCATAACAGCAGTCACATAAAGGCAAGGCCTGCTGGCTGGGATTAGAGAAGGGCGACATGACAAAAGGATGGCACATCACATCGGCTGCCTCTGACACATAGCATCATCACTTCAAGCAGCTCGTCCACCGATCAATGATGCCATTGAACTAAAAGCAGACAGAGAAACAAACATGTAAACAGATTTGGCTGTCCCAAACCTCTGCTACTCTGTGCATGTGCTTTTCTTTGCATGCTTGGATTTATGCTGGTTATGAACATACACATTTGCCCAGTCTTTGGGAAAATCTTTTGAAGTTTAACTTTGCCAACTACCAGTTGGAATATTTAGATTGATATGGACTTAGTAATGTGTTAGGAATGAAAGGATGCCACATTGTTTGATGGAGATGAAAATGATCAACTTACAGATTTCTGATAGAGGGTTTAAGAGTTCATGGAGCCATGGGGCGACCATGGCTCAGGGGGTTGGGAAGCGTATCTGTAACCGGAAGGTCGCCGGTTCGATCCCCAGGCTCTCTGTCCTGGTCGTTGTGTCGTGGGGAAGACACTTTACCCTACTGGTGATGGTGCGATATGGCAGCCTCGCTTCTGTCAGTCTGCCCCAGGGCAGTTGTGGCTACAACCATAGTTTGCCTCCACCAGTGTGTGAGAGTGAATGAATAGTGGCATTGTAAAGCGCTTTGGGTGCCTTGAAAAGCGCTATATAAATCCAATCCATTATTATTATTATTATTACTGATGGCAGTCAGCTTAGCCTGTAGAGGTCTGTGTGTCCCTCCAAGGATATATCTCCACAAATCATCACTGACCCACCACAAAACTGGTCGTGCTGAACGATATTCTTTCTTTTTCTGTTTCTCCTGTGAAACAGTTTTTGATGATTTGCAAATGTGCTATATAAAGTTTATTATTACTTATGACCACTTCCTACTGTGCAAAATGCAGAATAAAAAATAAATAAAACTCTATTATTTTATTAGTAATATTGTGGATTGATAATCAAACTGTTTATCAAATAAATTCTAAATTTAGCAACAAATACCAGTCAAATGTTTGGACATACCAGATCTTTGACTGGTACTGTATATAATCACTGGATTCTCAGTGTGTACGCATGCCAACTTGGTACATACTGGTAGATGTTTTGTCTCCACACACACTTCCACTCCGTTTGAGCATTTGCATGCAAGGTTAACCACATTAGTAGCTACCACAAACCAATTCGCCTTAAAGAGGAGTGCTTTATAATGGCCTTCAACACCAGAGCTGCATCAATGCAGACTTTCCAGTGATGTGCAAGACTGTTGTGAGCAACTACCCACATATTTATTGGTAAAATGCTCAAACTGTGAAAGATGTTTAATCTGATGTCACAATTTAAAGGTTACATTTTATTGTGACTAAAAGATGCCTGTCTCTAGTCAAGAAAACTGAAGATGGGGTATTTTAATTGTAAAATGTGTATTAGCAGAGATGGTTACAATAGCAAAGCAGCTTACCAAAGTTAAAAAAACAGAAGATGTTTACAGGACATGCTACCAAAGAAACTTGTTAATAGCTTGTTTTTCCTCATAATGCATGCACCGTTCAGAGTGAAGTTTATTCTGAAGCTTGTACCTGTATTTATATCCTATGCATAATTCTTACTGTTTAATTAAGGTCACTGTTTTGTCAATTTTAGGCAACGAAACTATACGGGTTTGCATTCAGATACACTCTCATGTTTAAAGACAAACTTATCAGTTGATTCAGCCTTCCATCATATTACTTGTTGCTGCAATGATGAGTTCAGTGTCAGTGAAGTGCAGAGAGCTCTTGGCTAAGGTCTCATGATAACTACTTCAGACGTTTAGGGATTTAGGTTTCTATTACAGTACTTGGCATTTTGATACAATGACTTTAAAAGGGTACCCAGTGGATTAAAATGTAGAGCCAAAGGGTCCTGACCGAGTGTCAGATGGGAGGGAGACTAACCTTCTATATATGCAACCATATATACCACCTCGGTTGCAAAACTGCATCTCCACCTCTCATTCTGAAAGCACACCAAACTGAGTCCCATGACAGAAACTCTGTACCAAGTGCACAAAGTCTCCTAAACCATAACACACATGACAGTCTGCTACCTAACTTCTCAGAAAGTAGTCCTGAGTATCAATTTTTGCTCACTCTCTCTGTGTCTGTTTCTAACCCACCTCCCCCAGTTCTTGAATAATCTCTATGGATTAGGATGGTTTATTCATGACCATAGTGTACTCTGAATGTGTGTGCATATGCGTGTGTGTCTGTGTGTGTGTGCGTGCTCTGGGCAGGCCACTAGAGTGTGACAGCAGGCCAGCACAGTGACAGGAGACACCTTGGAGATTGTGACAGGCTGCCAGCTGTACACCATCATTTGGATTTCTCTCTCTCACTCACTTCTCCTCACTATGCTACTCATCTACCTCCACATATATCTCTTCATCCTCCTTCTGCATCTGTATTCACTCCATTCACACAGTACCTGTGTTTTTTTCTCTTTCCACAGCTCTACACTGTGCTTTCTCAGTGGCAGTCAACAGGATTTAAATAATTGAATGTTTCTCATACTCTGTTTCTTTGTATATTTTTTTCTGTCTCAGTCAGTAGATCAGTCTTTCTATCTTTGCTCTGGCCTACCCCATCTTTTTTTAATCTCACCTTCACTCACTATTTGGTTTCCTTGCTGTGACGTCAGTTCCCCCTTGTCTGACCCATCTGGTCTATACAACCTGGCTCAGCAGGCGCTGATCTCTAAATCCTATCTTCTCTCTTTCACCTGTTTCATCACTCCATCTCACCATCCACTGACCTCTTGAACCTCAAAAGAAGAGAATTACCACTGTCCGAGGAGAAAAGAACACGGCTGGGGTGTCCCAAACTCACATACATCCACTTGTATTGGCATCCATCTTTATTCACCAAACAGGGCATTAGTGAGGTTCAGTGCTAGCTAACCTTCTATGATGAGCTGCCCATACATTAGTGTGCAATGAAACAGATGGGTTACTTATAAAAATGTCCTTATGTATGTATATATATATATATAAGGGCGATCGTGGCTCAAGAGTTGGGAGTTCGCCTTGTAATCGGAAGGTTGCCGGTTCGAGCCCCGGCTTGGACAGTCTCGGTCGTTGTGTCCTTGGGCAAGACACTTCACCCGTTGCCTACTGGTGGTGGTCAGAGGGCCCGGTGGCGCCAGTGTCCGGCAGCCTCGCCTCTGTCAGTGCGCCCCAGGGTGGCTGTGGCTACAATGTAGCTTGCCATCACCGTTGAATGTGTGTGAATGGGTGGATGACTGGATATGTAAAGCGCTTTGGGGTCCTTAGGGACTAGTAAAGCGCTATATAAATACAGGCCATTTTCCATTTACCATTCTCAGGCCATTTACTTACTCTTGGACAGTAATGTAACACATTACTGTCCAAGAGTTAAAGGAAACTGTAGTAACAGTAATGAGTTACTTTGTAACAACCATCACTTATGCCACACCAGATTAAGTCCACTACTTATATTGGGTCTGAGCGCCAAACTCCAGAGATAACTCGGTATCGATATTGAACCGTTCGATACAGTGCTTTCGGTTCGGTACGCATATGTATCGAACAATACATAATTTTTTATTTATTTTATCAACTTTTCTTATGAAGAAGGTGCCTAAGAAGTACAGGAAGCTGTCCATACCTGAGGCCTTGGAAACTGCCAAGCAACGACTCACAGCCTTGGCCAGCCGCTTGAGGAGGTACACCAGAGAGATAGAAGGCAAGAGAATAAACCAGCTGTTCTCCATGGAACCAGCCAAGGTGTACTCTCAGTGGCAGGGGAACAATATGAGAACAGTACCACCAAGGCTGGAGGCAGAACAATACTGGAAGAGCATATGGGAGAAGGACGCAACCCATAACGGCAATGCTCAGTGGCTAGTGGATCTGAGGGCAGACCACAGCAACCTCCCCGAACAGGGTCCAGTAACCATCACAATGGCAGATATCCAAGAAAGGGTCTCCAGTATGAAGAGTTGGACAGCACCAGGCCCTGACATGGTTCACGCCTACTGGCTGAAGAAGCTGACTGCACTCCATGAGCGCCTGGCAGCACAAATGAACCAGCTGCTAGTTGACGAGAGACACCCGGAATGGCTAACCGAAGGACGGACAGTCCTGATCCTCAAGGACTCCCAGAAGGGACCGGTCCCCTCCAACTACCGACCAATAACCTGCCTCAGCACCACGTGGAAGCTCCTGTCAGGCATCATAGCGGCTAAGATGAACAGGCACATGGGTCAATACATGAGCGGGAAACAGAAAGGGATGGGCAAGAATACCAGAGGTGCAAAAAACCAGCTACTGGCAGACCAAGCAGTCAGCCGAGACTGCAGGACCAGACTGACCAACCTGTGCACTGCCTGGATTGATTACAAGAAGGCCTATGACTCAATGCCCCATACCTGGATCCTGGAATGCCTAGAACTATATAAGATCAACAGGACCCTGAGAGCCTTCATCAGGAACTCAATGGGGATGTGGCGGACAACACTGGAGGCCAACCTCAAGCCCATAGCACAAATCACCATCAAGTGCGGGATCTACCAAGGAGATGCTCTGTCCCCACTGCTGTTCTGCATAGGCCTGAACCCCCTCAGTGAGATAATTGACAAGACTGGCTACGGATACCGACTACGGAATGGAGCAGTTGTCAGCCACCTCCTATACATCAAGCTGTATGCCAAGAGTGAACGAGACATCGATTCACTGATCCACACCACCAGGATATACAGCAATAACATCGGAACATACAGTTACAAGTACCTGGGGATCCCGCAGGCAAATGGGAACCATGAAGAGGCCGCTAG
>NW_024582424.1:431980-507660 GCF_018398535.1 Haplochromis burtoni | reverse complement strand
CCCAGCCTGAGGAGGAGGCTCCCCAGAACCACTACAGCTTCGTGGGCTGCAGAGCAGCTGCTACGAGAGGTGGTCTCTAACACACACTCTATTGCCTCCCCAGCAATGAAGGGTGCTTCCCCAACTCACAGGGAGCCTCGCAATTGCTGATGCAGGTGTGTTGGAGGTGAAGGCAGCTATAGACTGGCACCAGTAATGCCTGCTGATGGAGGTGGGGCAGGTGGTCAGTGTCACCAGCCCTCCAACACCTTCCCCCAGTCCAGGAAGGATGTACACCATACCTATAAGGTGTTTAGGGGATACACGCCAGGATATGGTAGACTCGGGATGCACGCAGACCTTGATCCACCAAACTCTGGTTCGGCCAGGGCATTGTTGGAGACAGAGTGGGTGGAGGACAAGTGTGTACATGGGGACATACAAAAATATGTCTCCTCTGGGAAGGAGGAGACGGTGTTTCAGTTCGTCTCCCGTGTCAGTATCCCAAAAGATATAGTGATTGACCAGGGCACATTGTTCTTGTCTTGCACACTAAAAGAACTGTACAAATGACTTGGAATTAAAACTTTTCGGACCACCGTCCACCACCCTCAGAATGATGAGCTGGTGGAGAGGCTGTATAAGACTTTAAAATCCATGATTCATAAGTTCATTCATGAGGATGAATGCAATTGAGATCGCTGGTTAGACCCTCTGTTGTTCGAAGTGTGGGAGGTTCCCCAGGATTTTCTCCCTTTAAGGTAACTTTTCGGCAGGAAGCCACCGGTGGAAAGGAACTGGAAAGGACCCTTTGTGGTCACACAGTGAGTGGGACATGTAGACTACGAAGTGGTACAGTCGGACAGGGGAGGACTCACACAAATATATCACCTCAACCTCCTGAAAGTGCGGAGAGAGGCTAAAACCGTTTCTCTGGTCAGCCTTGTTGGGACTGGAGGTGCCAAATTCCGCCTGCCTCCATTGTGATGGCCTTCTCACACAGGCCCCGAGAGCGGACATTGCTGCATTGCAACAATATTTTGCAGATGTGTTCTCCCCCCTGCCTGGCCATACCAGCCTCATAGAAACTGCATGACGGTACACACACATGTACATAAAAGACAAAGTGTTCAGAGAGAATTGGCTAATGGAAAAGTCAGACAGCACGTGGTGTAGTGTGGTAAAGAAAGATGGATCTATATGGTTCTGTGTTGACTACCATAAAGTGGATGAAGTGTCACAGTTTATCTCATCGCCAGTTCAACAAGCTCCTGGACCGGTTAGGCACCATTTGCTTTTTTTATGTTTCTGGATTTAACAAAAACGTGTGCTTTGTTAATAACTGTACAGTAATACTGGGAGACGTGGGATGAAGAAAGTTGCTAAGAGTCATAATGCTAGCATTAAAGCCTAACCACTGCTGGCATTGCTAAGAGTCATCATGATCTTTACTTTTGATCCTGTTGATGCTGCAGCGATCACATGTTGTATATATAGAATTTGTGTTTTTTTCCTAAGTAGTTTGCCACATGTCGAGGTCAGGGATAAAGGCATGGGCGGATTAAAGCCTATATCGACTCAATGAGAAAAGGCCATATGGGCAAATGAGATCCATGTCCATGAAGCACTAATCTGGGGATGCCCTGAGTGACGAAGGATGGACACTGCCCACATCAGCTAAGAGGCTTGGGAATTCAAATACAGCCAGTGGACTGCTCTACTGTATCCTGCACATTAGCGCCCCCATCTGACCCTGAATAATCAGAGAGTGAAAAAAGAGCCTTGATTGGGAAAGAAGATTAAAAACACTATCACAGTAAACAAATGTAACATTCATTCAAAACATACAGAAAGGAAACAATCATTTGAAGCTTACTGATTAAATTCAAATGAAAAGTTGTTTTGAAGTCATACATTAAAATTTAAATTCAAATGTATACAAGATAAAGGTGAAGATACTGTAAAGTAGATACAGATGTCTTTACAGAGAAATTACTACCACATAAAGAAACTTATATAGTCATTACCAGAATAATAGTTAGCGGGTGCCCCATAGCAAATAAAAGTTAAAAAAAAAGGCATAAATTAAAATGTAGAAGGTAAGGCAAGTGGAGATAAAGCAAAAAGGAGGGGGTATTTATTAGAGATTCTGTCCCAGTGATTGGCTGCAAGGCTAGTAGCAGAAGGACAAATGGACAAATCTAAGGAGCTAATAACACTGAATACGGAACGGCCCTCATGGGCAAATCTGGCACTAAGATGATAATGAGATTATAAAACCCTACTATATTGCGGCAAATTGTATAAGTGTTTCATTGAACCTTGTTGAACTTTCATTTATGCATGCCAGGCTCCTTCCCTTTTTGTCTCTCTCCTTTCTTCTCCTTCCCGGGATGATGGGTAGAGTATGAGTAAGAGAAGGAGTAGAAAAAATGCCTTCTGGATAGAGTTTACCTAGTGTAGGGTTGAATAGAAGACCACAGACTGGGCTTTTAAGACATGCTTGTGGTTAGCATAATTACGGTAGCTTAAAAAATGAAAGGGTATGAGCTCTTGTCAGAGTACAAGTATATGTCCCATACATTTATCTACCGACTGCGTATACCTATTCCAAATATGTATACAAAATGTATGTAATAGGTGACAAGAGCAGTATTCATAAAACTGCGAAAGAAAGAATGGAATGAATTAATTCATCCCTGGTTCTGTTTCGTCGTCCCTGTTGGAGAGAGGTATCTCTAAGGCATAATGCTACCATCACCGTGTTTCACTATAAGGCTAATACTAGGTAAGTGATAGTCAAGTGACTGCAAATAAAAGTTGCCTGACATAGATTCATATGAGAGCATGGCTAATACTAATATAAGCTTAGGCGCAAGAGAGACAGAGTCTTTAAGGTAATTTTGTAATTTTACACACCATGCTTGTAGAATAACAACTCTTTTCCAAAACAGTTGGGACATTGTGCAACATATAAAGAGTGAGTCTGGATTGTATATTGTAAAAGAAAGCATCACCTGTTTTTCTTAACATCAGTGATGAAGTATGATGCCTGATCATATCTCAGATATGTTAGTGAGATGTCACCTACATAACATACCAGTGCTTTTGTTGTACTTTGACTGTTCATATTGAGAATTCATCTGAATAAAATGGAAATGTAAACAAGGCGTACCCAGTTTTTCCCTCTCTCAAATAAAAATTTGTAGGACCAAACAAGACATTTATTTTTCTCTCTAACCATGATTCTCTCAAATCAAAATTTAAATGGTTGTAAAATACAATTATCACCTGTCACTGAGCAGTTATGGAATTGTTATTGTGATATGTATTTGTAAGTCTATGCTTCTGTTCGGTGTTCCACTTATTGTATGTGTAGGCGTGTGTAGGTATGTGTGCGTATATACGTGTGTGTGGATGCCAAGCACCTGCAGGCCTGATGGGCGTGGTCCTGCTAGAGGATTGGCCACGCCTGAAGCCCCACACACACCTGCTGCTGATCAGGCTCGTCGGGGGAGCTATTTAGGAGACCGATGGAGCTCCAACCGATGCGGGATCATTCCATGAGACTCCACGTTAGTCTTCAGCTTGGTTAAGTCTGTGAGTGTATGCCTACTGGAATTAAGTGTCTTGACAGCTGCCTCTGTTATTTCCGCTCAGGAGGAGCGTGGAACAGCGTAGGGCAGTAAGCACGGGGTGTGTGGACACACGAGAGTGGAGAACACAGAGCACGGACTTTTTGAGAAGACACGACACGGGAGTCACGGGAGAGCACGGGGATTTACTGTTATTGTTCCATTCACTGTAAATAAACGCACTGCTTATACACAGAGCACTACGCCTGGGCCCTCCTTCCCTACGGTTTGCCCTGCCAAACCGTGACAGTACCAATGAAAAACAAAAAACACTAATTCTGTCCTTTTAGAGTACTCACAACACAAATTACAGGATATATAAGAATGAAAAGGGGGTAAACATTTGGAAAAGATATGTGACATGCTGTCTTTCTCTCTGTTATGCAGGCAAATTTCAGTCAGATGTATCTGTTATTTAGGCTTATGGTCTTATGAATTGGTATTCTGATCATTTGAAAGACTTTATGATACTGAATTCAATATGTTAGAAATTCAATATGAACACTTTGAAACGGAAAAATACATTTGTGAGTCACTGACATCAGCATTTTCCACATCATCATGATTTAGTCTAGCAATGATTTGCCCCAGACAATGCCCCGACCCTCTGGATCCAGATCAGAGGTTAGCATCCAGTTCACCTGAGTTTACCTCTCTACATCCTGCAATTCTGACACAGAATGTGCAAGTGAGGCTACGAAAACACATAATAGGTATGTGAAAACACACTCGTAAAACACACATGCACACACACACATATACAAGATACACACATTCACTTCCATGTGACCTTCTACCAAGGCAGCGGACTTCCACCCTACCAAGCTGAAAAAACAGAGGTTAGAGGAGGTGAGCTTCATTTGAGTGGGTCTAAATTTCCCAAATCAGCTCACACAAATATCAATCACACGCTGTCTCTGCGTATGTGTGTGTGTGTGTGTCTGTGTGTGTAAGAGAGAGAGACAGATTGATGTTTTTGTGTGGTGAAGAAGTGGAGACAGCTAAAGGTGTTTCACAGTCAGCAATGCGTGGATCAGGGAGGTGAGGGTTACAGTCAAGTCAAACCTAGACAGATGAAACACATTTGCAATAAAAGCTTGACATTATGTGTCAACATACCTACTTTTATTTAAAAGTACTCATTTTTTGTCTATGGGTCTAAGTACATTATTAGTTTAAAAAATTCAAAGTGTCCCCCCTTGTCATCACACAAAAATAATTCTTACTTCTGTAACAATTCATGATACAGATAATAATAATAATTAATATTTGATTTTAACAGCAAAAGTAAAAAAAAATATACATCCAATGCATATATATGTTATACAGGAAATGAAAGTGAGTCCCATTCTGCAGTCCATTATGGTTAATTACAGCATTGTGCTGGGACTCTTGTACTAGAGCATGGTTGGTAATTAAAGTACAGGTAAGACATTAACTTACTTTTGTTAGCCATTAATCAGTGTTTACCTTCAGAGAGCTCCCCCTTTGTAATTAATAATCAGCTTGGACAATGAATAATCACCCAAGAGGAAGTTGTGTGTTCATGTGTGTGTTTTTATGTATTGGTGTGTTAATACCAATGGGGTTTTCCCAAAGTACAGCCTTACTAATAAATGAATAATCTTCAGTCTCAGAAAACCCCCTCCAAAACTTCAAACAAGGGCAACCCCCCCCCCCCCCCCCCACCCCCCAACAACAAATAGAAGAGCCATTCAGTAACATCCCTGTATTTGCTCTTTTTATCCATCTATTTCTGATCACCCTCATTCTCCAACTTTGAACGGTATCCTTTGCTTGGCATCTAAACAGTCCAGGTTTGGAATGATTACATGTTGGGAAGGCTTCTGCAACCCCCACATTAACAAGCACCCGACTCCTCAACTTATTTCTGTCAGCCTTGCTTCTACTCCAACACACACATGCGCAAACACACAAAGGGAGCTTTTCCAGAAAGAGATTGGTTCCACTTTATCTGCATATTTAGCCTGTGTTCAGTGTGTAGCTAACTGATAAAATTCTGCAAGTGTGCCAGGCCCCTGCCAAATGCCAGAGCACCGACCTTCTTAGGAGGAACAAATTCCTTTAGCAAAAATTTACAGAAAACAAATAAAAAAAAACAAACAAAAACCCCAAAACAAAACAAACAAGCAAAGAAACAAATAACGAAAAGAATAAGGTAGTGAAAGAGGAAAGCAAGACAGTCAAAGGAGAAGGGGATGGATCCAGGCTTTATTCCAATGATAATGATATTGATATATTAGTGAAGACTCCCAGAGATTATCATTAACATATAATATTAACATATTATGGTATACCAGCATTGCTTCACAGATGCTTAGGAATAGCAGACATGCCTTCAAGGCTCCTTTTGCCAAAAAAAATCTGAATCAAAACGGATCCTCATTTCTCCAGAGAGCCAAGAGGTATGCAGAGGAGTAGATACATAAAGGGTGAAACCAAGAATAATTATCTTTCTTCGAAAAATTAGTTATTGCTAAGAAAGAAGAATGGATGCAGGAGAGCAAAAGAGCAATGGCAAGACTCACCCTTCAACCCATTCTCCCATTTTTCTGCCTGACCAATACCCTTGCACTTAGCGTGCGTGCGTGCGTGCGTGCGCGCGTGTGTGTGTCTGTTAAGTGAGTGATCATACGCCATTCTCAGCAGCAGCCAGGGGCCCAGGGCTTCCTCGGTCTGGCTACGTAGAAGAGCAGCGGTTCACATTGGGACGTCTGTCATTGCGTATGTGCACATGCATGTGCGTGCATGATAACAAGGATTCACTGGTCTGTTTTCTGTTGCTGAGAGGTTTTATCTCCAACCTTGATTAGCAACAGCTACACACACATATCCATACTATAGCAACCTAAACAAAGGCAGTCGTAGTAGCAGGAGTGACTGCTGATTGAAGTGTTGGGCCACGATGCCCTGACAGCCTTCCTTCAACCTTCTCTCAACCTCGTCACCTCCGTTGCTCTGCTGTGACTCTCACCACAATAGCTGCTGCTTGTGAACCTGCCAGGCTGCCAAGGACACAAAGATGACTGAACCAACCTTTGACATTAGAAGTGTCCACTAAAAGACCAGAGACAAGCCGAGTTGGCAGCTCTGTTAACAGGCTAGAGACCGAGATCTTTTCAGCTTGCTTAAAGTAGCAAAAGTCAATAGAGCACAAGTCAATAGTACATACATTTGGATGGACGCCGTGTCAAACAAGTCTGTGTTTAGATATTGTTAGGCATGCCAACAGTTTCAAAAGGTGACCTCAATATTTTGGCACAACTGTTGCTGTCTTTTGACCGACAGCAGTCACGGAGAAGGAGCAGAAGAGACATAAATCATCAAAGTAAAAAACTGACATTTGAGCATGAAATACAGCATGAGGTTTGTATTGAAGGCTAGATGACATTTCAAGGAGCTGATTCACTCGAAGATGTTAAGGCCACCCACCCACACAGCTCCATGTGGAACATGCCGTTTTAGTGGCCGAGATGAGATAGGAGTGCTAGAGATGTATTCACAGACATGTGGAGCATGTGTAAGATGACCTATACATTCACCATGATGTCAGGGAGGATCTTTGAAGAGAATAAAATCACAAAGCAGAGCATCCCGAGCAAAGATGGAAATGAGGGAAGAGCTAAGAACGTGAACGTTCAAGTATGTTTGTGTGTAACACTGTAACAAAGCAAAAACAGGTGTTTTTAATACCTGCGACAGATATATTGCTTCCTGCTTAAGGCTTGACTTTCCTTCTTTTTTTCATATGTGTGGGACTGTGCAAGCATGCCTGTGTGTGTGTCACTCTTCAAACAACACTGCAATCATCATCTCTTATCAACGGTCATGTTGAGGATTACAGCTTTCATCCCTAATCCTACATTAAGGACACATTCTCATGATGGACGTGACATCATCAAGGCCAGTCAACCACAGAGAGGGCACAAGGACAGGAAGCCAAACACCACAGGAAAGGATTAATGAATATAGGAGACAGAATGGATGATGAAAAAAAAAATGCAAGAGGGGGGTCACAAAGAAGATGAAAACAGAAATGAACTCAGATAGCAAAATTTCTGCAGTGCTGCTGATACAACCTCTCTATTTGTGTTTCAAGATAATCTTCCACTGCTTCAGTTCCACAGTTTGTCTAACAATGACACTCAATCTGTTCTACTAAGATTTAAGATGTACCCATTACCCAGACACATGTGCACAAACATGGACATGTGCTAAATACACACCGTTCTGAACTGACTGAATTCCGATCCACTCCTTTAAATCACTGAAGGAAAAAATACACAAATACTGAGGAGTTTATTTTTAGTCTGCATGAGTCCTTATTGCTTTTTATTAAAAGAAATACCAAGCTGCACTATTACATCCTCTGTGACAGTTCCACATTATATTTAAACCAATGATATAGAACGAAAAAACCACCTTCAATTTTCATGCTAAATAATCTGTGGTTATGGTTTCTAGATATTTAACTGACTTTCAACATATACAAGTGTTAAAATCAATGGACAGATTATTGCATCGTTGTTTGTAACCCTCTCGATGCACTAGTTTCTCAGTACACCTCACTATACCACCCAGAGAAATCATGCCTCTTTTTTAACTGTTACTAAAAAAACAAATATGCTTGACTTATCTAACATTGGCACAATCCAGTTTCCTGCTCGCAAACGTGTGTCAAATTTTAACCAGGAACCTCCCAATACTTCAATGTTCAACAGCCTTATAATGAGCAAAATCTAATAAAACTGAAAGGGATCCCAATTATGCTGTGATTCACAGACATTGAGAAATACTGTTTATATTTTTGGACAGACAGTTTTGGTACCTGCAGAGACTCTGGGGCAGTCTGGCATCATAGGCTCCAGTGGTATGTCCAAGGGCTCCGGACTTGATACCCAGTTACGACAGTGCTTTAGAAAGAGAAAAATAAAACAAATAAACTCTTTGACATTCAAAAGAATTAAATATGACATGTGGAGAGTAATGAATATGTAGCAAGCAGTTTCTTCCACTATTACTTCCACAAACACAGAGAAAACTATTGTAAAAGATGAAGATATAAAAGGAAAGTATTTGGTACAAAATTTAAGTCTTTAATCTTGTTAATAATGGGTGTGTGTTTTTATTTTGTTTCAACTGCATCTAACCAAACACTGAAAAAGGAGCGAAAGCGGTTGGAAACAAACAGAAAGACAGTACGCAAGAAAGTGTGTGTGTTTCTGTGTGTGTGTAGATGAGTAAGGTGGGGGAAGAGAAGGAGAGACAGGAACAAGCAATTAAAAGCTCAGTGACATGTTGCTCAGACAGCTTGGCGTTTGTTTGTGGTGGAGAGCTGAGGCCTTCTACCACAGTGGATGAGTGAGTGCCCTGGGGGAGGGTGTCTGCCCAGCTTGCTGACCCATAACCCCCTGCAAACACCCCTACTCCTCTCACAACCCCAGTGGTTGACAACTCTACTGTCAGAAAGAGGAGAAGACCTCTTCATTCGTTTTTTTTCTTTATGCTGTCTTCATCTTCCTATCTGTCTGGCACTCCCTTTTTTTTCTACCTACCACTGCAGGTTATTTTAGACATATAAGGTCTTAAGCCCCATGTACCATTAATCAAAAGTATCAATGCTTCAGAATAAGGCAACTTAAGTTTTCAGTGCTGTAAGTTTTCATTCTCCGGGTCAGCGGATGACAGCGCATCAAAGTTTGTTTTCCCTTTTGACTCTGCAATGTGGATTGGTATGCTGTGGCTTGTAAGGTAGGTACAAAAACAAGGGAAAAGGGAGAAAGAGACAGAGGGAGGCTGAGAAGGAATGCTTAGAGAAGACGTCCCCCAAGATAAGATAAAAGTTCAATAGAAGAAAGAGAAAATGTAAAGAGATTAGAATGTGCAGCTGGTGTCCTTCTGAATCACTGCTTATCTGCCCTTGTTTACTTTCACCCTGGCCCCCTGACAGCCATTACGGTATTGTACGTGCTTGTGTGCGCGCGTGCGGTTGTGTGTGTGGGTCAGTGACTGCATTTCAAGGGGTCTCCCACGAAGATGTGTAGATTTGTGAACCCTTCAAAATATACACACACACACACCGACGCACAGATGCTTTTGCATTTTTGCCCTCTGTGACGCCGACTCCCAAAGACCTAAAGCAAGACTCACAGAACAGACAAACCCTGCAAATGCTTTCAATTTAAATTACGTAACACAATCACCCAAACGCACACACATTACTTTTGTGGATATATATTCTGTTCTAAAGTCTTTACAAGTTCTCTGGTTTCTGTACGAATATTAAAACTGCATCGAAGCAGAGACACTGAATACATCTAATCCAAACTGAGGTCCTCTTTGCTGTTTATTTTTGTTGAAAAAAGTCTGCGCAGCTAGGGCAAAGCAAATCTCTCATCATATGCTTGACATATACTGCAGTGAGGGTACATTGTGATTTATTTACTGCAAGCTTATAGAGAAATATAGAAATTCATTACAAGAGATAATCATGATGAAACATCTGGAACATATAAATCCGTAGCAAATATTCATTTGGGAAATTTACAGAAAAGTCTGTTATTGAAATAAAGTTTGTTTTTCTTAAGAATGGATTACATATGAACCAAAGTAGTCAATCACTGAATGTGTCTCTTAAATGGTAGGAATGCCTGAATTACTCTTTTCTGGTGCTTTTTCATTTATTTTTAGCCCTGTCAATCAAAAAAATGCTAGCCACTGGAAAGCATAGAGAATAAAAGTAGCCAAAGAGGTTGAAGAAAGATCAGCCAAGAGATGAGAGGGGATGAAGGGGGGGTGGCTGGAGGGCTTGGTGTTCGGGGGAAGATGACAAGTCATCTTGGTAAACAGTGGCATATTGTGTATTTTTAGATCCTTTGGTTTGCCCTAGATGTGCTCTCCTCTGAGCCCGGGCTCGAGGGCAGAGTGGTGCAGAGTAGCACAGAAGCAGTGGGGCTCCTTGACTGCTACATCAAGTGTCTCATTGTATCTCCTTTAATTCATTCTGTCTGTCTGGAGGAAGATGTCAGCTGGGCTGTGGAGCAGTGGGCTGAAGGCAGCTAGAGAGAAGGGAAGGAGGGGAGTCTTTCAAAGGGCCCTCCTCCCTCCCCTACACCTCCACCACCAATGGAGGCAGGGAGGCTGAGGTTTGAATAGATTTGTCAAGGCAACAACACACATGTGCACACAAACTCTTGCATAAATGCACACACACACAGCACAAAGCCCCAGTACTGTGGGAGACCGCAGGCATAACAGCAGTCACATAAAGGCAAGGCCTGCTGGCTGGGATTAGAGAAGGGCGACATGACAAAAGGATGGCACATCACATCGGCTGCCTCTGACACATAGCATCATCACTTCAAGCAGCTCGTCCACCGATCAATGATGCCATTGAACTAAAAGCAGACAGAGAAACAAACATGTAAACAGATTTGGCTGTCCCAAACCTCTGCTACTCTGTGCATGTGCTTTTCTTTGCATGCTTGGATTTATGCTGGTTATGAACATACACATTTGCCCAGTCTTTGGGAAAATCTTTTGAAGTTTAACTTTGCCAACTACCAGTTGGAATATTTAGATTGATATGGACTTAGTAATGTGTTAGGAATGAAAGGATGCCACATTGTTTGATGGAGATGAAAATGATCAACTTACAGATTTCTGATAGAGGGTTTAAGAGTTCATGGAGCCATGGGGCGACCATGGCTCAGGGGGTTGGGAAGCGTATCTGTAACCGGAAGGTCGCCGGTTCGATCCCGGCTCTCTGTCCTGGTCGTTGTGTCCTTGGGCAAGACACTTTACCCTACCGCCTACTGGTGTTGGCCAGAGGGGCCAATGGCGCAATATGGCAGCCTCGCTTCTGTCAGTCTGCCCCAGGGCAGCTGTGGCTACAACCGTAGCTTGCCTCCACCAGTGTGTGAATGAATAGTGGCATTGTAAAGCGCTTTGGGTGCCTTGAAAAGCGCTATATAAATCCAATCCATTATTATTATTATTATTACTATCAGTCAGCTTAGCCTGTAGAGGTCTGTGTGTCCCTCCAAGGATATATCTCCACAAATCATCACTGACCCACCACAAAACTGGTCGTGCTGAACGATATTCTTTCTTTTTCTGTTTCTCCTGTGAAACAGTTTTTGATGATTTGCAAATGTGCTATATAAAGTTTATTATTACTTATGACCACTTCCTACTGTGCAAAATGCAGAATAAAAAATAAATAAAACTCTATTATTTTATTAGTAATATTGTGGATTGATAATCAAACTGTTTATCAAATAAATTCTAAATTTAGCAACAAATACCAGTCAAATGTTTGGACATACCAGATCTTTGACTGGTACTGTATATAATCACTGGATTCTCAGTGTGTACGCATGCCAACTTGGTACATACTGGTAGATGTTTTGTCTCCACACACACTTCCACTCCGTTTGAGCATTTGCATGCAAGGTTAACCACATTAGTAGCTACCACAAACCAATTCGCCTTAAAGAGGAGTGCTTTATAATGGCCTTCAACACCAGAGCTGCATCAATGCAGACTTTCCAGTGATGTGCAAGACTGTTGTGAGCAACTACCCACATATTTATTGGTAAAATGCTCAAACTGTGAAAGATGTTTAATCTGATGTCACAATTTAAAGGTTACATTTTATTGTGACTAAAAGATGCCTGTCTCTAGTCAAGAAAACTGAAGATGGGGTATTTTAATTGTAAAATGTGTATTAGCAGAGATGGTTACAATAGCAAAGCAGCTTACCAAAGTTAAAAAAACAGAAGATGTTTACAGGACATGCTACCAAAGAAACTTGTTAATAGCTTGTTTTTCCTCATAATGCATGCACCGTTCAGAGTGAAGTTTATTCTGAAGCTTGTACCTGTATTTATATCCTATGCATAATTCTTACTGTTTAATTAAGGTCACTGTTTTGTCAATTTTAGGCAACGAAACTATACGGGTTTGCATTCAGATACACTCTCATGTTTAAAGACAAACTTATCAGTTGATTCAGCCTTCCATCATATTACTTGTTGCTGCAATGATGAGTTCAGTGTCAGTGAAGTGCAGAGAGCTCTTGGCTAAGGTCTCATGATAACTACTTCAGACGTTTAGGGATTTAGGTTTCTATTACAGTACTTGGCATTTTGATACAATGACTTTAAAAGGGTACCCAGTGGATTAAAATGTAGAGCCAAAGGGTCCTGACCGAGTGTCAGATGGGAGGGAGACTAACCTTCTATATATGCAACCATATATACCACCTCGGTTGCAAAACTGCATCTCCACCTCTCATTCTGAAAGCACACCAAACTGAGTCCCATGACAGAAACTCTGTACCAAGTGCACAAAGTCTCCTAAACCATAACACACATGACAGTCTGCTACCTAACTTCTCAGAAAGTAGTCCTGAGTATCAATTTTTGCTCACTCTCTCTGTGTCTGTTTCTAACCCACCTCCCCCAGTTCTTGAATAATCTCTATGGATTAGGATGGTTTATTCATGACCATAGTGTACTCTGAATGTGTGTGCATATGCGTGTGTGTCTGTGTGTGTGTGCGTGCTCTGGGCAGGCCACTAGAGTGTGACAGCAGGCCAGCACAGTGACAGGAGACACCTTGGAGATTGTGACAGGCTGCCAGCTGTACACCATCATTTGGATTTCTCTCTCTCACTCACTTCTCCTCACTATGCTACTCATCTACCTCCACATATATCTCTTCATCCTCCTTCTGCATCTGTATTCACTCCATTCACACAGTACCTGTGTTTTTTTCTCTTTCCACAGCTCTACACTGTGCTTTCTCAGTGGCAGTCAACAGGATTTAAATAATTGAATGTTTCTCATACTCTGTTTCTTTGTATATTTTTTTCTGTCTCAGTCAGTAGATCAGTCTTTCTATCTTTGCTCTGGCCTACCCCATCTTTTTTTAATCTCACCTTCACTCACTATTTGGTTTCCTTGCTGTGACGTCAGTTCCCCCTTGTCTGACCCATCTGGTCTATACAACCTGGCTCAGCAGGCGCTGATCTCTAAATCCTATCTTCTCTCTTTCACCTGTTTCATCACTCCATCTCACCATCCACTGACCTCTTGAACCTCAAAAGAAGAGAATTACCACTGTCCGAGGAGAAAAGAACACGGCTGGGGTGTCCCAAACTCACATACATCCACTTGTATTGGCATCCATCTTTATTCACCAAACAGGGCATTAGTGAGGTTCAGTGCTAGCTAACCTTCTATGATGAGCTGCCCATACATTAGTGTGCAATGAAACAGATGGGTTACTTATAAAAATGTCCTTATGTATGTATATATATATATATAAGGGCGATCGTGGCTCAAGAGTTGGGAGTTCGCCTTGTAATCGGAAGGTTGCCGGTTCGAGCCCCGGCTTGGACAGTCTCGGTCGTTGTGTCCTTGGGCAAGACACTTCACCCGTTGCCTACTGGTGGTGGTCAGAGGGCCCGGTGGCGCCAGTGTCCGGCAGCCTCGCCTCTGTCAGTGCGCCCCAGGGTGGCTGTGGCTACAATGTAGCTTGCCATCACCAGTGTGTGAATGGGTGGATGACTGGATATGTAAAGCGCTTTGGGGTCCTTAGGGACTAGTAAAGCGCTATATAAATACAGGCCATTTTACCATTTACTTTTTTTTTTACTATTTAAAAAAACATCTTAAAAGAACTAATATATTGGGGTGCAACGTACTCGTATCGATATTGAACCGTTCGATACAGTGCTTTCGGTTCGGTACGCATAGTATCGAACAATACATAATTTTTTATTTATTTTATCAACTTTTCTTATGAAAGGTGCCTAAGAAGTACAGGAAGCTGTCCATACCTGAGGCCTTGGAAACTGCCAAGCAACGACTCACAGCCTTGGCCAGCCGCTTGAGGAGGTACACCAGAGAGATAGAAGGCAAGAGAATAAACCAGCTGTTCTCCATGGAACCAGCCAAGGTGTACTCTCAGTGGCAGGGGAACAATATGAGAACAGCACCACCAAGGCTGGAGGCAGAACAATACTGGAAGAGCATATGGGAGAAGGACGCAACCCATAACGGCAATGCTCAGTGGCTAGTGGATCTGAGGGCAGACCACAGCGACCTCCCCGAACAGGGTCCAGTAACCATCACAGTGGCAGATATCCAAGAAAGGGTCTCCAGTATGAAGAGTTGGACAGCACCAGGCCCTGACATGGTTCACGCCTACTGGCTGAAGAAGCTGACTGCACTCCACGAGCGCCTGGCAGCACAAATGAACCAGCTGCTAGTTGACGAGAGACACCCGGAATGGCTAACCGAAGGCCGGACAGTCCTGATCCTCAAGGACCCCCAGAAGGGACCGGTCCCCTCCAACTACCGACCAATAACCTGCCTCAGCACCACGTGGAAGCTCCTGTCAGGCATCATAGTGGCTAAGATGAACAGGCACATGGGTCAATACATGAGCGGGGCACAGAAAGGGATGGGCAAGAATACCAGAGGCGCAAAACACCAGCTACTGGCAGACCAAGCAGTCAGCCGAGACTGCAAGACCAGACTGACCAACCTGTGCACTGCCTGGATTGATTACAAGAAGGCCTATGACTCAATGCCCCACACCTGGATCCTGGAATGCCTAGAACTATATAAGATCAACAGGACCCTGAGAGCCTTCATCAGGAACTCAATGGGGATGTGGCGGACAACACTGGAGGCCAACCTCAAGCCCATAGCACAAGTCACCATCAAGTGCGGGATCTACCAAGGAGATGCTCTGTCCCCACTGCTGTTCTGCATAGGCCTGAACCCCCTCAGTGAGATAATAATGACATCGGAATGTCGTTCGAACTCGAGAAGTGTAGTCGGATAATAATGAAGAGAGGGAAGGTAGTCAGAACTGAGGGGATCAAACTACCAGAAGGCAACATTGCAGACATAGAGGAGAGCTACAAGTACCTGGGGATCCCGCAGGCGAATGGGAACCATGAAGAGGTCGCTAGGAAAGCTGCAACCTCCAAGGTCAGGCAAGTCCTGAGGAGTCAGCTGAATGGTAAGAACAAGATCCGGGCTATCAACACCTACGCCCTGCCCGTGATCAGGTACCCTGCTGGGGTAATAGGCTGGCCAAAGGAGGAGATAGAAGCCACTGACATCAAGACAAGAAAGCTCCTTACCATGCATGGAGGGTTTCACCCCAAGTCCAGCACCCTGAGGCTGTACGCTAAGCGGAAGGAAGGGGGCCGGGGACTGGTGAGTGTCAGCACCACAGTCCAGGATGAGACAACGAACATCCAAGAATACATTGGGAAGATGGCCCCAACTGACCTAGTGCTCAGTGAATACCTCAGGCAGCAGAAACCCAAGAAAGAGGAGGGAGACGAGGAACCATCATGGAAGGACAGGCCCCTGCACGGTATGTACCACCGGCAGATAGAGGAGGTGGCTGATATCCAGAAATCCTACCAGTGGCTGGACAAAGCTGGACTGAAAGACAGCACAGAGGCACTAATCATGGCAGCACAAGAACAAGCTCTGAGTACAAGATCCATAGAGGCTGGGGTCTATCACACCAGGCAAGACCCCAGGTGCAGGCTGTGTAAAGATGCCCCAGAGACAATCCAGCACATAACAGCAGGGTGCAAGATGCTAGCAGGCAAGGCATACATGGAACGCCATAACCAAGTGGCCGGCATAGTGTACAGGAACATCTGTGCCGAGTATAACCTGGAAGTCCCGAGGTCAAAATGGGAGATGCCCCCAAGGGTGGTGGAGAATGACCGAGCTAAGATCCTGTGGGACTTCCAGATACAGACGGACAAAATGGTGGTGGCTAACCAACCGGACATAGTGGTGGTAGACAAACAGAAGAAGACGGCCGTAGTGATCGATGTAGCGGTTCCGAATGACAGCAATATCAGGAAGAAGGAACACGAGAAGCTGGAGAAATACCAAGGGCTCAGAGAAGAGCTCGAGAGGATGTGGAGGGTGAAGGTAACGGTGGTCCCCGTGGTAATCGGAGCACTAGGTGCGGTGACTCCCAAGCTAGGCGAGTGGCTCCAGCAGATCCCGGGAACAACATCGGAGATCTCTGTCCAGAAGAGTGCAGTCCTGGGAACAGCTAAGATACTGCGCAGGACCCTCAAGCTCCCAGGCCTCTGGTAGAGGACCCGAGCTTGAAGGATAAACCGCCCGCAGGGGCGTGCTGGGTGTTTTATATATATATTATTAATATATTATATATTTTAAGGTAAAGACCCCACTTACTGAAGAGAAAACCCCAACACACACACACACACACACACACACACACACACATTTTAATTTTAAGCCAATTATTAGCAAAACTGTGCAACAGTAGAACCCAAAGCTATATGGTTAGCATTCAAAAAGACTATAACCAACATTTTTATGAAGTCACTGTACATACAACATTCTTCCTTAGAATGACAGACGTAGAGTACAGTGGTAGAATTAATTAGCAATAAATCTCTATTGCTAAGTTTAACAGTTAAAACTATAAGGAACAGAGGCAGGTGAAATAATGTGTGTGAAATCTGTAGATGTACGTTTCTCCCACATTTTTGTTGTAGTTGTTGCATCTTAAAGAGCAAACCAAAGCATCAGTCTGCCTGTTCCCTTTTAATTAAGTGGGTTCCTGTCTAAATCAACGAAAAACTACAGTCGTTTTTCAGGTGTATTGTTCTGTTTAATCATTCCAAACAGAAAAATTACTTAACATGCCAATTATGTGGTGTCCTACACGTCCCTTAAAAGAATCAAAAATAGGAAATGCCAAACAACATGAAAGAAAGGGGAGGCAGTGCAACCTTGAATCCCCACCAATCAAACCAACATACATAAATACGTGAACCACACACACACACACACACACACACACACATAGATTTGGAGATGACAGAGATAGCAAAAACAAAAGGCAAGGGATATGGATAGAGGATGTAATACAAATGAAAGTATGGTATGTGATGTGTGCGTTTGTGTGTGAATGGTTGTGTGAGCGTATGACATTTGCATCTCTGGCTCTCCAGCAGCTTTGGTCTTGGATGTTATCTCATCTGTATGTGCATACTGAGTGAGCCCAGGTGATGCATATGGCACAGAGGTCACACTAGAAAGGGCAAATGCTAAAATGAAGCTAACACAAATGCACATGTGCACGTGCATTCTATCCCACACACATGAACAAATGCACGCATTCTTACAGATACTTCACCCCCCTAGCTTCATACGCATGCACCAGTGAGGGTTAACTGTCTCAGTTATTCCTTGACATGCATCCAGGGAAAAAGTGAAGACCGAAAAAAAAAAGGACAACATGCAAACAATGGTTCTCCATGGCATCTTAGGTTTGCTGTTAGTCAAGGATACTTGTGTAGGTCAGTAGGGTTATACAGACAAACTGTACGGTATACAATTTACATGAGATGAAAAATCATGGATGGACTACTGTAAATTTTGGAGCATCTTTGTTTCTATCTACAATAGATTAGATGCAATTGTTTTTCACCTGTGAGTCTGGGCGTGGTGGAATTAAGGCACGGCGGGACCACAGACCCGTGTTTTGAGCCATCTTTATTTACCATTTTTCCACACCACCACAAAAACCACCAACCCCTGAGTCCCTGTGTTTTAACACGGCGGGCATGATTGCGGATGCCGTGCAGGTGCGTCCGCACTGCACCGCAGACCACGCCCCACCACACTGGGTTTGCATGTTTATGTGCCTGGTTGTGTGTGCTTTTTGTGTGACTGTTATCACAGCAAAATGTGGTTCTGGACTACTGTACTGTACAAAAACTACCACAAATCAATCCTGAAACTTAAAGGTGCATAGCTGCAACCAAAATAAACGCCCTGTTGAAAATTATTGTAGTTCAATCCATCTTTACTGATTAGTAATTAGTAATAACTGAGCAATCAGTGCTTAGCCTTCTCACAGGTCAGAACATTATCATGACGGGAGTCATCATTGGCATGATCCCTGCACATAATATCGCTGCTTTTAAAACGTGATTGTGTATTCGAGCTTGTGCCGTTATTTCACCTCCTGCATCCAGTCCTGTGTGCTCTTTGTGGTCTCCTGTAGCCAGATGTTGTGAGCGGAATCAGTCAGAGCCACGGCACATACTTTGTTTTTCACCTCTAATTCCCTCTGATTCATCTGCAATAAAAACAAATAAAGCTTGTGTTAGTCACACATCCAGCATGTTAATAACACCGTCATTCGTGCTGAGGAGGAAATATTTGCTCGAGAAAGAGGAATATTATAAGAGTCATAAACTCTTTTGAATAATAAACACCTGCATTTTGAAAATCATACATCTAAACAAATGCATTTTATTAGACAAACCAAATATATATTTATGAATACTAGGCCCAACTGCCTACTTCTTAGAGTGCACTGAATGCATATTTCTTGGTGACATCAATAGCCCAGTGGACAATTTTGTAACCCAAGGATACAGATTCAACCTCATGTATAGAGCATAATGTTGTAAAGTGAAATATGAAAGAGCACTGCTCCACCATAGTGTGTCCTTGTCACGTTCTGTGCAAATGTCCTTTCCTGCCCACGTTCAGATACCTTGGTCCCCATTCTTAATACCCTTTCCCTTCACATGTCACAGAGAATGTGGTGTTCGTAGGCCCGTCTTCCTATTCCCCTCTGAATGTCAATGCCAAGGAAAATGTCACACAAAGGACTTGTTACCGCACTACAATAGACTTCCCACACCGCTGGTGCTACCCCAAGGAGTACTACAGCCAAGCCTTGGGAACGAGCCGCTTCACTCAACTTTAAGATAAAAAGGACAGAATAGAGAACAGGACTTGCAACAATAGGTTAACAATCACTTACTTTATACATTTAGAGAAGCTGAGAAAGAGACTGAACTAAGGGATCGGCATAGTGCCTCTGAGGAAGCAGTAAATTTAGAAAGTGTCGTGGACTGCTAGGTGTTTATGGCTACATGCTAAGAAGTGGTGAGGTTAAGGCTGAGGGAAGAGTTTAGAATATAAGGCATTAGTTGGGACTTGTGCTGGATAAATATTTGCCTATAAAAGCCCAAAGGTATTAAACCAAAACTGGCTTGAGCCACAGGTATGAAGCCATGTTTTTAATGGGCATAGAGGTTTAAAATGGGACAAGGAGATGAATGTTTGTCTAAAGGTGGAGCTATCAAAGAGAGCAGCTCTGGCTGGCTATGCAATAAATGAGATTAGGCATTTGAATACATCCTCCCATACCTAGCCAAATTAAAGTATATAGAGATAAATGGATCTATTAAGGCACAAAAGACTCATATCATCTACCTGATAAGGCTACCAAAGGAACATTTTCACTATCAGAGAAGAATAAAGCAGCCTGACAGGTGAGGTACACACTTGAGCATACTTAATAAAAAAAGTACACAACTTTAGAGTTTAAAAGGACAGACATTGTCCAGACATATAGGTTCATTTACAGAGAATCATACGAAAACATACACACTGATACACACTCCTCACTGTAATCCCTCCTCATCCTTGCTTGGCTGAAAAGCTTTCCTCTGGCAGAACTGGGCCCATGGGAGCTGCAAAGTCAACCTTTTAAAATTGGAGGTGTCAGTCAGGGCCTTGTTTTCTGGTGCTAGCCAAATGGGCCCTTTCCTGAGTGAAAGGACTACCAGTTTAGACCAGAAAACAAGAGTGGATTGACTGCCCATGGAAAACACTGAGCATGTGACTTCAACCTAGTCGAGAGCATTGCCCAAGCCTGGGCAGAAATCTCAGCATCTTTTCAAATGCCCAGGTGGACAGACAAATGAGTCTCTGCTTGCTACTATTGTTACTGTAAAACAATGATTCCAACATGTATTTCTTTTGAAAGGAAAACTTAAACATACTCTATATAGGTAAGGTTTAGTTGACATCACTGGTATATTAAAACTGTAGGAACTGTAGGAGAACTGTAAGTAAAACCAAACATTTGTCACTGTGTCAAATAGGCTTTTGTTTTGTAAGCCTAACTTTGTTTAAAGTACTTCAGCATGTCATTTACTTTACTTCTAAAGTACTTACGAAATAAGAGAGGATATGAGAAGCATGCCATAGCTGAAAAATAAAAAAAATTAACTGTGTAGGTGTAGGCCTCCACGTATGTGGGCATGTGTATAGGAATTATAGTGATCAGGTAAGATCACTACTGATCGACAGCGGTTCTGTTAAGCTGAGAAGCCGGTGAATGACAGTGATTAGACAAAGATAAAGGCATGTACATAGAAAAAGATGGCTCAGAGAAAGGATGCTAGGTTACATATGCTACTGTGTGCTGGTGCTGCTTTAGTAGAAATAAATTTCCAACCCTCTGAGGAATAAGTCATAGTTTGTGACAACACTAATCCAATCATAAACCTATATTTTGGAGAAAGACAAAACAGGGTTGGTTTTTTTTTTTTCTTTGTTCCTTAATTGCCATGGAAAAAAGAACATTAATAAAAACAAAAATGACACATTGGGACTGCCCAATGTTAAAGTGAGGATTAGTGCTGAGGACATCTAATGATAACTAACTACCAAACTAATGGCAACTTAGACCTCAAAGGGTTAAAGAGAACTTGTTAGAATCCTAAAATTACCTTTTAAAATGAATATATTCAGTTGCTTTTCTTTGCTTTTCTTTCCGTTGTGGTAGGCAGAGCCTACCTGTCAACCTAATTTTTAATGATATGAAAATCAACAACAAAAAAAGTCTTTTATTTTTCTTAGCCTTTTTTTTGTTTAAGTTTCTCTATCATTTGCTACTCAAAGACATTCACTTTGTTGTAAATTTGCTAAAAGTAGGAGTGAAAACAAATTAGGAAATCTCACCAAACAAAGTCTGCTTCCCTCAACCGAAGATTAAAGAGCAAAGAACTCCATCTCTCACCAGTGCCTATATCAATCACTCATTCTGACAGCTCTCATTGCCGCAATGCCTCCACACATGCACTTGGCTGTGGTAACACTTGGGGTAATAGGTTGACAAATAATGACTCCAGGAGAGAGTGTTCTATGCCGTGTGGCCGTTAACCACAGTAATTTTGACACCCACTGGGTCCCATGTTTTACAAGCCACAATGACATCTGTGGTTAGCTGCATGTTGAAAGCATAATCTAAGCAGGTCTGTATCTTCTTCTAAGAGAGTAATGCTGTTAACTCACAAGCAGAAGCACGAAGCCAAATATTCTCCAGTGGATATCAGTGTAAGATGTTTTTTCATATGACTCATCATTCCACACCACAATGGCCTGTGAGTTAGTGTTAGCCACGTATACCCGCAATGTTAAATGTGCTAATTCACTATGTAACTGCAGACAGCAGCTTTTACAAGGAAACAAGCCAGCTGTTGTGATCAGTCAAGTATCGGACAGGGAAATAGGAAGAGAAACATGTGGAAATACTTGTTGAACTAAAACCAACACACAGATGTTGAGACATTTGCCGCCTCTCGGCTGGCCTTTCCTTTAATGCTAGAGCAGCTGGATAAGCAGAGTAAAGTTCAAATGGGTGTGGGTGGATGTTGGACATGTGGGGCTGGTGTGTAAAAAAATGTAAGAGGAGTATAAAGGCGGAAGACTATAAGAAGCTCAGTGGATATCAAAAGTGGAAGAAAACCCCCCAGAAAGGACTATGGAGATAAAGCTAGACAAAGGAGACACATACAGGCAGATGTGCACAACAAAGAGTATTTATAAATACTTTATTAATCCCCAGGAGGAAAATTCTCTTTTCCCTCGTCCCACTTCACAGAGAGATCGGACCAAAGAGTCAACATCAGAACAGCATCCCTGAAGCAAATGGGCTTTCTCTGGGTTACTAAAACATAAGTAGAAGATTATGTTTAAATGGGACCAATGCTCTGGGGTTTGATCTGGAAGCCGGAACTTAAAGGGCAGCCGCCACGCACCCAAGAAGAATTTGATGAATTGTTTATCACCTGCCTAATGTGGTTTATCCATATCCTACATCATAACAGCACTGTAAGTCTAATTCAGCGCAATTATCAGGGATTTGTTAATAGCATGATTTAAAGCGCCACAAAAAAACAGTGTAAACACAATTTCTTTACCCATTTTCATGGCCGTGCAGTTTTTGAACACACTCCCTCACTGTGATATGGATTCGATTTGACCCCAACTAGCATCACATTTACATTCTTTTGAACCACGATAACAAATCTGAGTCACAACTGACGATGCAGACTTGAGCTCACCCTCAACCCACATACATTCAAACTCTGGATGAACTTTGAAATCCTTCTCCCTCTTTTTACTTCTCCCTTTTTTCCCCCTCCTCGTAAACCATTTCTTTTTGATTTCTCTGCAGAGGGCCTGGTTGCTAAAGAGACCCACAAATATCACATATTCTGACCCCCTCGGTTGGCACAACTCTGCTAAATCCAGCTTTTCACAAGCTCTATGAAACAGCCAACCCCCACGCATTTGGAGTCGCTCAAACAGATGCAGATACACACACGCAGACTTGTCTATAACCCATGTGTCTTGTACCTGACCTCTCACACGGCCCTCAGTAAAGTACAGTGTTTAGCGCTTTAAGCTGCTTCCTACTACAAAGCCAGCTAATTGCTAGACTTTTTGTTGTGCATAATCTTATTTTCACCACTGACACAGAATATGATATGCGATGGGTGTGTGTATGAAGGGGGGGAGGGGGGTGGGGGGGGCATATTAATCATGTTTATTTATCTGGACTAGGAGTTGAAATAAGCGATGAGACATCATTTAACAGCATGCTAAGCTAATCTCTGGTCGAGATAAATACTTCATTTTCTCTCCTCTCCCCGTGACGCTCCCTTGCTCATGACTGCTCCACTGACGCTACATCTAAACACCGGCAATAATAAAGACAATTATTTAGGCCTTTGATAATTATGTGTCAAAGGCAGCAAAAGCCACTAGATAATTGGGCGAAAACTGAATGGTAATCCACAATGGAGTTCCCTGTGGGGAGACAGGCAGACTCATCCCTAGAAAGAATGCAGAGTGAGAGAAAAGAGAGAAGCAGGCAAAGACAGAAAGATGAGAGCTCTTTAAGGGGCCTTGCTCACTGTCAGACAGTCAATGTGAAAAGCCACAATTATACAGAGAGAGAGAGAGAGAGAGTGTGAATAGAGTGCAGCAAACAAGAGAAAGGAAAACAAGGGACAGAGAGAGAATGACAGAAAATAGGTGAGAATGAAAAAGGACAAAATGTAGAGTGTCAGTGAGAGTGAGCAAAGACTGAGTAGAGGCTAAGGGCGAGAGAAAGAGAGAAAGCGAGTGAGAGCAAGAGAGAGAGAGGGAAGCACCCCGCAATGATGCCAGTCAGAGACAAGGCTTATAATGTGGCTGCGCCATGCACTGCCAACAGCCACAGATAATCTAGGACTACCCACTGAGCACTGAAGCACTGCTTAAATATTTGATTGATTAACTGTCCTGTGCCTGCCAGAGAGTAAGAGGAGAGCATCAGAGAAGCCAGGGCGAACACAGAAAAAACAAACAAACACGCATGTGGGTGCACACCGGAAGGTTTGAAAACACATGGCTCAGACACACTAACACATACACCCCCATAAATCCATATACAACAACATTGGAAGAGGGGCACAAACACAAACACACGCAAACATGTACACATTGAAGGCATGTGCGGACTCTGCAAAGACAGTGGCAAGCACTAGGCAAGGGAAAACAAACTGACTGCTGCTTTCACAGAGACTCCATTTCCTATCATTTCCATCTAAAATTAATGAGGACAATGTAGATAAATAGCAGTTAGGTTGATTATGCTTATCTGGATTCGGCTTTTAACCAGAACTTGACTGACCACAGGAATGATGATGATGATGGTGTATGTGTGTCTGTACATGTGTTGTCTCTTTTATTTCTACATACTAATGTGTAGCTAGGAAGTGATCTGAGGTCATAGAGGGCGGACAGGAGTTGGAGTGCAGCGTGTTCAGATATCTTACCAATGATGTGACACACACACACAACACACTCATCCTTGTTCGTCCCTGGCTGTGAAAACACAGGCAGCTGACCCTCCACGCTCCAACACCCTCCACAGGAAGAGACAACACTGGCGCTTCCTGTGGCTTTGAAGCAGCGGCCTCAGGTCCCCTGTCGGTCCCCGGTTTCCTTTGTCTTAACTGCAGGAAGGAAGGCCTCTCTAGCATGAGGCCACTGGGAACGAGAGGGAGTATGTTTGTGTATGTGCAACCTTTAGTGTGGTGGGAGTGTGCAGAGGTTTTGCTCGCTGAGGTCACATGCATTTACTTGCAGGGTTTCCCCCCCTCTGGTTCTCTCAGGTGCATAAACTTCTGTTGTGGCAGGCAGAGCGACAGAGCAGGAGAAAACTGCAATAACTTCCTCCGCTGTTTCCTCTCACGACTGTCCGCCAAAAGCATGATGGAGCGATGGAGAGAAACAGAGGATGGTGGGTGGAGGGACGGGGTGACGGGGCGGCATTGCTGAGATGTGTGAGTGACGGCACCGGACACTGGGTAGAGGGAGGTAGCGCATGTCAGTGTATGCGCTGGGAAGGATTCTGTGTGTGTATAATCATGCAAACCACACGCACTCACAGGCGCACAGATACGCACCGACAACAGTGGGGGTGATGAGGAAAAGGAAGGCCAATAAATATTTACTGACACAGCAGAGGTGGAGAATGGTTGTTCACTGGTGGAAACAAAAGGCAGAGGATGAGGAGCTGCATGCCAGGAAACCTGCTGGCTGCGGGCGTTGCGCCCCGCTTGTGCCCACATGGAAAACAAGAGAAAGATCGGAAGACAGGAAGGAGGAGAGAGAAAGGGCAAGAAGAAAGGGATGAATGATGTCGGAAAAAAGTTTATCGTAAATAATAGTATAGTGTGACAGAGAAAAGAGACAGCCCTAAACCCGATTAATTTAGTTTATTACAGGTTTATTACAAGTTTATTAGTTTAATACAAATTAACAGGATTGAATGAGAGTTTTTATATGTATGTGTATATTCATTAAACTACTTTCTGTTTGCCCGGAAGCCAGAGATTCTAGGTACATTGGCCCCCTGGACTTATCACCGTTTGTTTTGGGGGTTTTTTGGTAATATGGGACAGGTTTGATATGATCTATTTCAACTGTGTCCAGAGGCACTTTGCCCTGCGCTGGCTGATAACATCCTGTGGAAATCCAAAGTGAACTGAGAGGTTCCTGACTAATTTGCATTTGCACATCTGGCTGGTGAGGCCAGGCTGTTTGGAGCTTAGCGAAGCTCTCTTCACATAGTCACAGATTTTCTACATCAATCTCGCTCTTCCTGATAGCGACATGTAATTGCATAAGCACTTAAATGTTTGAATTCCAACAGGGTTTCACTAACAGCTTATTTACAAATCGTGAACACATGGTAAATTAAGCAGCAGCTTAAATGGACAGCAACAAGGTGTAGTTACTACAACAAAATTTAACAATTTCTTATTAACATCTGGACAGTGGTAGTATTTATAATACATTTATAGTACACCCATAATTTTCTCTGAAATCACACGGACAGTTAAGAAGTGGACAAATATTTGTAACATTACAATTTGGAATTTTTATTTTTTTAAATTTCTTAGTGACACTAAAAGAAATTCTTCAAATTGTAAATCTATCTAGACAAATTTTTTTTTACAAAGTGAAACTGTGGCATGTTGAAAATTCATTTTTAATTTAATTGTATTTTTCTCATGATAAGTGACAAGGTATCGTGGATAGTGACTTTATTGTTCCCAAATCAGTGGCCATATTAACAGCTTCAATCTAAAGTTTGGAATGGGAAAGTTACTTTGCGCAGCGCACACAGGCCTCCTCGTTGTCTTTTCTCTCCTTTTTTTTTACTCTAAAAGTGCTTCTTTCTTGTCTTTCTCTCTGTTTCCCAACCCTCCGGCAATGCTGTAAAATAGAAACCTAACCTCAATATTTTCCCTCACGGTGCTGGGACTTGCTGGCCCATTAAATTCCCCTTCCCATGTGTCAGCTTGCACATTTCTACCATGAAATTTTTGTATAATTAAACTTTCTTAATGATTTATAAGCTATAATAATAGCCCTAAGTATTTCAGAGCAGGTTAAAGGGACAGTCTTTAAGTGTACACCGGGGGATGACCCTGTTTTAACATAGATTTGGATGGGTGACTCTCAGTTGGAGACGAGGATGGAGAGGGCAAGGGAGAATGGGATTGATAGAGGCAGGGAGTGAACGAGAGGGCCTAACAAGGGTGGATGGAGGAGGAGGGTGAGACCTCTGGGTTATAACTCAGGGTGATACTGACACTGAGGAAAAGCAAGGGCTTCCTGAACCCACCCACACACACACACACACACACACACACAGATGTTTGCTCTCTGCTGCCTCTGTGATGGTGAGGCTGATATGATTGCCACTTAGGAAATCAGTGTGTTTTCACACCACTCTCTGCTCTGCCAAAGCTAATGTGTTAAATATCCATTGGGTACTGCTGTCCATTTCTAAGACACACACAGCCTTAGGGGCTGATAAACACTGATTTCTTGTACTAACGGAGCCCAGAGTTGGCATCGAAGCCAACATTTCTAAATTGGGGTGTAGTGAGAAAATTTCAACAAGCTATGAGTTGGAATTTTCATTGTGGGAATTTCCAGCCAATTTTTCTAAATTTGTTATGAGAACAGTGAAGTACAGCTAAATTTTAATCCTTTTTTCCCCATTCTTGTTGTTTTTGGGAACAGAGCCTATTTCTTCTTTTTTCCCAGCTCAAGCTTTCTTTTTACAAGTTTTTTAGTTTTCATACAAATCCAGTTTTATAGTTTTACAGATCAAGACAAAAAGTCCAGCTACTGTACGTTCTTTGAAAGGGTTGTGTCTGCTCATGGCCAAATATACCAAATATCTCGGTGGAGAGTCATACACCTTCACTTTAAATAAGGAAAAAAGAAAGAGAAGTAAAAGTAGACAGCAAAAAACCCCTAATATGGACAAGCATACTACCCTACTTAGTAGAAGTGTGTGCTTAAACTACCCGGGCCACTTGAAAAACACATGGGAAAAAGTTCCGGAAAAAAAGGAAAGGGGAGGGGAGGTAAAATGACAACGAAAGTGTTCCTCCCATCAGTTATCATCTTCTGCTCCTTCATATTTGCTCGTCTCCTGTGCCGCGGGGCAAGGACAAAAGAGAGGGGCCAGAAAAAGAAGAAAAAAAGAAAAGAAAAGAGGAAAAGGCTCTGTGAACTTGCTGTACTCAAAGGCAGAAGAGAGTGAGGGAGGGAAATTTACAGAAGGCCAAATGAAATTAATGGTAATATATAACAATCTGAAATTAACTTCTCATTGCCACTAGCCATGATTTAAAACAGCTTTTTAACGAGAGGAAAGATGAGTCAGAAAAGAAAGAGAGGGGAAGGGGTTGAGGCCATATTACAAATTGGACAGGCTGGGGGTAGCTCCAAGTTAATTTTCCCCATCATGTAAAAAACTTTGCAATTCGCAAGGCATGCTCACTTAAATTATTATTATATTTATGCCCAAAGTAATCAAGACATGAGACCAAAATCTAAAAAAAAATAATACTGAAGCAGAGTTTAAGAAAACACAAAGTAATTCAATTAGCCAATTTTATAGACCGGATAAAGAAAAAAAGTTCATTTTAGATTATATCACAAAATACTCTGTTGGACCAGATTTAATATCAAATCAGAGGACTATAATAATAATAATAATAATAATAATAATAATAATAATAATAATAATAATAATGTGATCAACAACAACAACATTCCTTCCTCTTTTGAGTACATAAAAAATGACTACAGTATTTAACGAATTAAACGTAAACCTCGCAAGAAAAAAAGGCACACCGGTTGAAGTTCTTTTCAAGTGATATTGTTGATTAAAAACAAAGCTGTAGAAGAGGAAAATGGGCACACACACGCACACACGCACACACACAGAGCACACACACATAACTCCGTATAAAGCATATTATTAATCTTATAAAAAAAAGCAATTAAATCAAAGTGGTATAGAGCCTGAAGCTATGAGGACTGTCAATTCTGCTGGAAATGCCACAGAAGATTACAGTTGGGTTTGTGGATTCCATGAACCCTTTTTTGATTAGGGGGAGTCAATTATTTCTTATTACTGAAGATGCTATTTCGGAAAAAGACCTTGTCAGTCAATCATGCAAAAAGTCCTCGAAACGCGTGAGTAAATCGTTAAAGAGAGAGGTGGAGGCAGGCTGGTGGATGGGTAGGTTCGGTGGTGGTGGTGGTAGTGGGGGAGGGGGTGTCACTGACCCTTTTCCCTACCCAAACTCCTACTTGTAGTGAAATTACCTTTTAACTATTACACTTCTGTCAGGTCTTTGTCAGCGTATGGTAATTAGGGCCTTCGGTAGAGCACATTTGAAAAGAAAATATATTTATTAGTTTATCTCAGAGAAAGGCATTTATGCAGAGCTGAAGGTAAGTTTGAATGTAGTGATTATCTTGTCATTTTAAAATATTTTTTTCTCCGTGTGTGCACCGTCTGTGTGTATGTGTGTGCATGTCAGCACGAGTGAACCCTATATACGACGTCAGGTAATGTGCTATTGTGTGAGATATGTGCCTGGGTGGACAGACACATGTGCATTCATACATATATAAAATATATATTTATACGCGCGCGTGCACGTGTGTGCATAAGCTGCATTCAGCACACTGATGGGCGAGCGCAGCACATTTCTCCCGTCCTCTTTGTTCTGTGTTGGGTTTGACACCTCTAAACAATAACAGCGCCTCACTTCGCCCAGCCCCAACCCACCACCAACCACACACTGCATGGATGGGAGCTGCCAATTAGCACTATCAAACACCCCTCATCAGCTGTCTCCTCACCATAGACAACAACGCAAATCAATAATTCAGTTTTCTTCAAAAACAATCACATTCATCAGCGGACTTAACGATAAATGAGGCAAAAGAACATGGTCACTAATTGCAAACTATAGCTTCTGCAATATACAAAGGATACAAAGAACAAAACTAGAGTACTGCTGGGGTATCCACACGAAGTGGAGCGAAACTAGAAGCTGCCGACTAGAGTAAAAACAAAACAGAAACAAAGGTCTGCGTCCTCTCCGTCTCCTCTCAACAGTGGCATCCAAATCCCAGTCCGATTGCTAGGCATTTGAATAAACAGGACAGTTGTTCTCGTGCACTTGTTTTTACAGACATTCTCCAGTCTGAAAATGTTCCACCGTCCTTCTTATTTATTTTTTTTATCATTTTCAAATGCTGTGTTTTGTTGGCGGCCAATGGGCAGCCAGATGATATGGTATGACCCAGGGGATAGAGGCCGAAACAGGGAGAGAGACATGAAGAGGGGGGGCCTGTCATGGAGTGAGAGTCTCTGAGGGCTGGAGGTGAACAGAGGTGGCTGAGAGATGACTGTCGTTCTTCTCAGTGGTCCAAGCCCTTTTCATTAACCCACACCCCTGGGTTCACCAAACAGAAACAGGGGGTGAGTGTGAGGACAGGGGGACGCGGATGGGTGCTGAGCAGTGGCCCTGGTGACCACCAGAGACCTGCCGCCTGTCTGCCTTCCTGTCTGTCTCAGTGCAGATCTGTGTCATCCATTACAGACAAGGGACTGATTTTTAACAAAATGCAAACACAAACAAGAGCACATGCATGGTCACACAGACAAAGACGAAGCATGCATACAAAAATACACAAGCATCGAAACCTTCTAAGGAAAAGAGAGGGGTAACAAAGGACAGGCAGTGCCCCCTAGTGTTTTCATCAAAGAGAACTCAGACCAAATCAACTAACCATCACCCCAAGCAACACCACGAAAACAGAAATGAAAGGACAGCGAGGGAGCGCGGAGAGATAGAGGCGAAGGGAGGCAAGAGGTGAAGAGGCTTAATTCATGAGAAAAATGGCTTCACGTGTGGAAGGCACAGTCAGGGCGGCGGGTGGAAGGAGCCAGACTGGTGAAAGGAATACGAGGGATGGAGAAAACAAGGCAGAAGAAGAGATGGATGTTAACAAACGATGATGGGGGATGGGGATCTACTGAACATGTTAGTTGGTTGGTGGTGATGAGGTTAAAAGTTATCTGACACCACCGAGCTATTTTTAATGCTCAAGGCCACAAAAGTAAGAACGTAAGTGGTGGAGAAAGAAAGAGGTAGAGGCAGGCCATGCATGAAAGCCAGTGTCAGCGGAGTCCAGAGGAATAGTCAAGTGTGAAGCCATCTAATAGGAACGCAGAATATATATGAGACAGAGACACACATGCTTTCAAAGACCCTTGCCTGCTAACTGATCTGAATATGAACCATGAACTACTGACATCATGAAGGGAGGAATCAAAAACTAGTTCACTGGGACAACAAACAGGCCTTATGGAGTAAAATGAAAACTCTCGTTTAACGATGAAAACATTTATACCCAAATATAGTATTTTCTAAAAAAAAATCTGTGAATGTGTGTACGATTTTTTTCTTTTTCTTTTTAAATCGGACCGCAGGATCAGCCTCATATTCCCACCATGAAACAAGGCCTACCCTTCAGTGAGCTCCATATTCAACTCCGAGCCGGCTAAGACATCAAAGGGTGCTCCACACCAGGAGTCTCTGCCTCACTCTCCTTCTCCCTTCCTCACTCTACCTTCCTTTGGTCTTTCATAACCCCATCGTATTTCACAGCACATAAAGCCTTAAAATGGCACATAAAACAGTTCATCTCTTTTCACTGTCGGCTTTCCAGGCTTAAAAAATTAAATATGTTTTACTGCAGGTACATAACTAAAACACATCCATGGAAAAAACTGCCATAAAGGATTCAAACAAGGCTTTCCGTGAGTATTGAAGGCTATAGAATTGGGAATATATCAGCTGAATAGCCTATATAGGATAAACCAAGTTTAAAAAGCAGAAAAAAATGAACCGACTGAAACACTGTGGCACTGCCTGTTTTCCATTTACCATCAGTCTCATCAGTATGTGCCTTCGGCTTAAACGCTGCACTTATAAGTAGAAAACAAACCCCACAAGTTACGCACTGCAAGTTATGCACTGACACAAAAAAATGACAGGCACTAAAAAATTCCTGTGACCCTGGTACTTAAGGTTTAGACCGATACCACAGAAAACCAACACAGCAGTCACTGAACTTTAAAAGCAGTCGTAGACAGACAGAGAGAGAAAGAGGGAGAGAGATAGAGGATGAAGTGGATGAAGATGCAGAGTTTGAAAGACAAAAAGCAAAAAGGGAAAAGAGAATAAAAAGAAAGACAGAAAAGAGGAGCAAATGAGAGAGGGTTTAAACTTCAACCCTAGAGTCACTGAGTTCACTGACATTTGCACCAGGATCCGCCTAGCTGTGCCTCACAGCTTTTCAAACACAACACTTTCTCTCCTTTCAATCCCTAAGACGTATTCTCCCTGCTACATTTGCCACAGAATGAGACCATTCACAGTCTTGAGGGCAGAGTGGAAAAATAAAAAGCAAAACAACAAAAACGTAAAAGCAAACTGGATTCCAAGTGTCGAAATCGAGCGATGCTTGCGTGACAATTTGCAACCCCGGTACGGGCTCGAGATTCCTCTCCTATATTGTATTCTTACCGAAGGATTAACAAGTGGGAAAGAAAAAAAATGACACGTGACAAGTGATTCATTTGAGCTGTCAACATGTCATCTTCAACACATTCAAACCTCGTGTCAAGCACTTGTATTCCCTCTTCGGTGAAGGTGACCTAGGTCGTAACCAGATGACACACCCAGACACAGCAGGTGAATGCATGAAAATACCACAGTGGGAACAGCGAATGTGAGATGACAAAAGACAAGTCAGAGTAAAAAAGGAGAAAAAAAATAATCCACTTGGTAAATATTTGGGGAAAGTTTTTAAACTTGCATTTTACGATCACTTATTATTTGACATACTTGATGGTACTGAGCTATAAGGTTGAGATCGCTATTTAATTTAAAATGATTTCACACAAAATAAACAGCACTCGAGGGATTTTTTTTTCTTCTTCTTTAAGACTGTAAGCATGAAGTGCGAGAATGATGAATCACTGGGAAAAATGAGTGGTTTTAGGGCGAGATGGTTGAAAAAGACAAATCTAAAAGACATAAAAAATAGTGTGAAGGAGAGAGGAGTGAGGTCATTCTCGAGTGAAGGATAAGAATCGCTGGGAAAGAATAGAGCGGCAAAATCTGGTGTGAAGTTGAGGTTAAGAGAGGGAAGGGAAAAGAAAGTGACTGAATCAGAAGCAAAGGGGAAGAGCAAAGAACAAAGTAAAATACCATATACACCATGAAACCAAATAAAAACAAGAAAATGAAAAGAGGCGAGTTTAAGTGGTAAAAGAAAGTAGATACTAGGAGGGTCACCAAAGAAGCTTAGAAGTATTTTATCCACAAAAAGCAGCGGCAGGAGGGAGTGGTTTGACATAAAAAAAATTAAAAAAAAACAGGGGCAAAGGGAAAGTAAGAATTACGGTGAATTTGGTTGCCATGTAAAGGAAAAAGGCAATAAATGAGAGAGGAGTGGGGGGGAAATGGATAACAGTGCCCAATGAGTATTAAAGAGCGAATAAAAGAAAGATAGAGGTCTGAAGAAAAAGAGAGGGAAGAGATTGAGACCTTGCCGCTGAGGCAACGAGCCGAGTGGAACGGGAAAGGCAGACAAAGCTGCGCACTGCTTTCACAAAGCAGAACAAAGAGAAGAGGTGCATCATGGGAATCTGATCCTTGCGCCGCTACTGACGCCATGCTGGATAAAGACACAATGGCACATATGCACAAGTCAAAATGCATGTATGGCTTTATGCGACACCCAAAGTCATGACTGCATGATTAGACCTGTCTGAGTGAAATAAGTCTACTTCAGTAAATACTTCAAGAAATATAGCTGTACATCTTCAGCCTTTATAAGAATTCACAACTACAGTAAGACTATGGATGGTTGACAGCAGAGAAACCGTGAGCAAGCCCAGACAGCATCCTCTCTGAGGAAGTGAAAGGTAAAGTGAGGGAAGACTGTCCAAGCAGCCTACAAGGAAGACAGTTTTACTGAGAGGGAGAGAGAAAACAAGTAACAGACAGCTTAGAGGAGAGTTTGCTCTGTAGCACACTGATACAAGCAGACCAGGGCGAGGATGAACAGGAAGGGAGGAGGTCTGCTCAATTTCAGCAGTACTTCAGGTAGGAGAAGAAAAGGCAATATATGTTTGAGTGTGCTGAATGTTTTATATATTTTATTGTGTGCGATTTTACTGAATCCTACTTTCTTAAGCAGCTTACTCGAGGAAACACGGGCTGAAAGAGGGATAACGTAGGTGGCAATGGAAAGTGTTTCATACTTTGATAGTTCTAAAACTCATAGAAAAAAGTATGCAAAGTATTAAGATATCGGTGCATTATTATTGGTTTTCCATCTATCAGCTATGACTCCATCTTGCCCCTCTCTTTCTTTTTTCTCTCCTTTCTCCCTCCGTCGGTCCCTCTCTCTCTTCCTCCGGCAGGTCTGATATGCTAGAGCTGCAGCTGAACTCTGAGTAGCACTGTCTCCGGGAAAAAACAAAGTGATCAATGTGAGAAGGCACGGGGCGCTCATGGACAGGCCAATCAATGGTGGAAAGAACCTTGCCCAGGGCCTTATGCAAATGGAAGCACGTCCTGTAACCTCGGGAGTGAACATGCGCACTAGATCAATGGGACGAGGGTAGAACCTTACAGCAAGATCAGCCTCAGCCAGTAAATATGTAATGATGAATCCCTCAAGATTTAACTGAACTCAAATGAACTTTAACTAGCTCTGTGTTTTATATCATAAAGTGGTGAATAAGACCCTGTGTTGAATAGGTTTGGCTATGGGGTGGATGGGCAGCGCAAGAGGGATTAAAAAAGAGCCTTTGCACAATGATGCACTAAGGACAGATGGATTTTGCACTTCCTTTTTACTAGGAAGGGGGAAAAAAACAGGAAGACAAAAAGGTGAGACTTGTGAATAGTCACCTCAACAATACTTGTTTGAGATGTAATGATTTTCAATTACATCACCATGGCAACATCTTTGTGTTTTGAAAAAATAATAATAAAGGAGAGGAGTGGGTAACCGGGACGAGCTAGTGAAAGCTTGCTCGACCATTCAAAACCATGGATGGTCAGACCAAGGACTAGACCAGACAAACGATTCATAACCAACATTTAGTAATGCCTCCATCTGCTGGAGTCTAAAATTGGTGCCAATCAAAGTCTAATATAGACAAATTAGAAGGAGCATCTTTATTATGTACAAGATAACTGTTGCACTCAGGAAACTGACAACTTTGTTGGTTATAAGCAGATGTCTATAATAAAATGACAGCAGCTTACCGAACTGTTGAGAAAAGCGCACACGCCTTCATACATACAGAGAGAAAGAGGGAACTGAGGAAATGAAGTCCTAAAGTGTATTGACTGATCCGGCATCACAGCTTCAGGTGAAAGCAACAGCTTCTGTCTGCCTCTGGGCTGTTAAATGCACTATAGGAAAATTTTGATCAAAACAAGATATATAAATTCCCCAGATTGTAAAAAGTCTGGAATAACAACTGGTACCTTGAATTGGCCTTGGTAGCTGGCTACGTCTCAGATAAGCATCTACCTAGCCACACCTGCAGTAGCCCTTCAGCTGAAACAAAGTTCAGGGAAACAGCTGTTAAAACATTAAACACATCACTTTTTTCAGAGCTTCTCTTGCCTGTCTACCTTTGCTGTGTTGCAAAAACACTCTATATTAATCTGGCATCGGATAATTACTAAAAATGTGGAAAAAGACAACTGACTGCAATAATGCAAATGTGAAAGGCGGTTATTAAGTAACGCGTTACAGTAACTACATTATTATTGTGGTAACGAGCACGGTAACTAGTTATTATGCCAAAACCAGGAACGCGTTACTCGTTACTGGGATTTAGATAGGCTCGTTATTCGTTACTTCGTGTGGTGGCTATCACGGAGCTTCCACAGATTCAATAACATTAGCAAGTGGTGGAAGCCAGCAGGTGGATGAAGGAAAAGGGAGGCAAGAGGAGAGACCCGAAGCGGCCGCTGGTCCGAGAGTGTCAGGTGAACTGAACTTCAGGTAAGAAGTTATAACCTGCAGTCCATCTGGGTCAGATATGAACCAAGTTTAGGTGGAGTTTATTTTCGTTATGCTGACTTTTTCGTACTGCGTGCTAGCTAGCATGACGGAGTTTCTATACAGCTGGGTGGTGCTATGTTACTGATGTTGAACTTTATTTTGTTCATAAGGTTAATTATTAGAGTTGCCAACCGTCCGTAAAAAACGGAATCGTCTTGTATTCAGAGAAACTATCATGCGTTTCGTGTTGAGGTGAAAAGGAACAGTTTGTCCCGGACTTCAGCTACAATGAAAAGGACACAAAGCTGGAGTTATTCTGTGTTTACACTGCACAGCTTCTTCTCTCATCCTCTCAGCCTCCCTCTCCTGTTTCTACTTCAATCATGAAACTGATCAATGATCAGCTGATCGGCTTTTCTCTCTTGTTTATTTATCGCCCACTTTGCGCAGAAAGAGGAAACCAGCGGATGTCGCGGTAAACAACAGCAGCACGTTTAAGCTTGATCAGCTGTTGTTAGAATTTATTTAATATTAATTTCTAGTATCAGCTGATGTTGGCTGGAGCCACAGCTGTAAACCTGCTGGTCATGATATCGGTTTGGTATGTGATGAGAGGGAAACATGAAGATGAAACCAGGAGATGTCCTTACTGAATCATCAGAGCTGTGATGGAGAAACAGGTTTACCTTTTAGGTGACATGAATGAGTTGAAGGGAAGTTATGAACTGTTTCTGAGAGACAAATAACACCAGGATCCTTTTCTAAGTAGCTGACAGCTGGTAACTGTGCAGGGGCGGGTCTAGCAAAGTGTTGCCAGGGGTCCATGTAGGGCATTAAAAGGGAAAGGGGGGCACAAGGAAATACTTTCTTATTCTCATTTAAAATGTCTCACTTTTAAAAAAAATAATTATCTGAGTCTTGCAACAAACAATTGATAGATTGATACATATATACCATCAGAACAGTGTACATCACTGTCACAACAGTGTTTATTTTCATTCAAAGGCTTTATGATTTTTCCTATAATGGTGGGCCGGTCTCTAGTCAAAATGCCCGGGACGATTTTTTTGTCCCAGTCCAGCCCTGTATGCAGCTCATCTGCAGTCTGGTGTTACCTACATCTTCCTATTCAGAAGGCAGAATTTCCGAGTTCTGAGTACAATCAAAGCACCACGACTGCAGTTTTTGTGTTGGATGTAAAAAGCAGGCTAGGATAGAATCAGGCGTGGGATTTCTCTCGTGGAAATGTGCACATTATTTTTTCCTTTCTATTGGTAGGTGGCACAGTGCACTTGTGGCAAGTAAGCAAGCTAGAAGACTGGCAATCTTGCTGGGTATCCAGTTACGGAAGCAACACATTAACCAGAGAATTCTGAGTAAAACCAAAGTTACTTTCCCTAGTAACTAGTTACTCTGAAAGTAACGAGTAACTTGAAGTAACTGAGTTACTTTTGATAGAAGTAACTAGTAATGTAACTAAGTTACTAATTTAAAGTAACTTACCCAACACTGCTCATAAGATATCAACTACTAACTAGTTAGCTGGCCAGTTAGTGGTAGCTACCAATAAGACAGTTTGAAAGACAAACTAAAAAGTATATCAGATGCTAGCAGAAAACAAGAAAGAAGAAGGTAAAAAAGTCAATAGGCAACTGGGAGCAACTGCTTTCTAGGAAGATTCTTGGTAACTGAAGTCATTTAGACTACTTCTCGTCTGCTTACTGTTGTAAACAATCTGACTAAAGTGAGAAAGGCAGTTTAATCTAGAGGCAAAAAGTATCCCTATTTTTACATTTATGCTCCTGAGATCTCGATTAACCTGCAACTTCAAAACAATAAAACAACATAATTAATAATGAAGGAAATTAAAAGCAAACCTAGGAAGCAAACAAAAAACGAATCTATCACAAAATCAATTACCCTTGATATTATTGAAGGGATAGCACAAGAGACATAAGAGGTAAGTATTTTCAACCCCCCACTCTTCACTAACACCACAAATGCAATCTAGAACCCAAAGATGCTCCTGAAACATAGAGAGAAATACCAACAAAGGTGAGAATAATGGCGACGTATTGAAGGGAATACTTCACAAAGCCTATTGTGTGAGTATCCTTTTCAGGCAGCAAACCCGCTGTAATTTGGTCTGCGTCATCTGCCTCTAGTCACAATGCAGCACTACAGCTTTGAAATGGATGGCAAATGAAGGCCATTTGTACATAATCACAGCAGATAGAAGAATTCAGGGGCCCTACAATGTGTTGTTGAGGTGGAAAGAAAGACCTTGGTCTATCTGTGGCAACCAGCACAGCTAAGGTTTTGGCAAGGGGGGTCTTTTTTTTTTCCAGAAACAAGCAAATCAATTCAAATCAAATCAGCTTGCTAGCCGTGACATTTAAACAGTTCAATTTACATCCTTATGTTAAGAGGAGAGGCGCTCTCTAAGATCCTATTCATTCACAAAGAAATTAGACGGCTGTATTTCAGCCGCTTAATAGAGCAAATATGCTGTAGTTGTACAGAGGAAGAAACCATATCTTTTCATGGCACACAAAGGGCCAGGCATTGTCTGTCATTACGACCAGACCACAAAAACACACAGAGAGATAATATACATAATATAGACAGGACAAGAAAACAGCGCCATGCATTAACACGTACGTGCACACCCAAGTGCGCACCAAAACACACACACACATCCAATTACACATGCACACTTTGTCAGTGGAGATGGTGTATGTCCTGAGGGCTGCTGTCCTGCCGTGCAGGCTGGCAGGCACTTTTGTCGTGGTGGTCCTTTTGTTTCACATCAAACAAAACGCCACAGCTTTGCATACGGCTCCACTAATTTCTGCTAGTGTGCCCCAGCCATTTATCATTGCCTCTCACCCTCTCCTCCTCTCTTGTCCTCTCCTCTCCTAACGTGGCGCTGATAGCTGCTCTCTTAACCAAGCTGTTCTGCTCAGGACGATACAGGCTTCTCCAGGCAAAGGCTGAGACGCACAGAAGTGTGCATATACATACGTGCAAGCACATAAACACACATGCAACCAGACAAACACAGAGCCCGTGCAGAAGACACAGAATCACGCGCGCACACATATAAGCACAAGCAGACAGACATACATGCAGGAAACTGCTCTACAACTGCACCGCTTGCAAGCCCGCCAGCTATGGAGAACCTTGAGATAAAAACAAACCTTCTCTTCATCCCCTCCAGAAGCAAGAGACAGGCAAGCACTTAGAGTTTCGAAGGCAGGCGAGACGTGCATACAGCATTAGATGAGGGGATTTTCGAATGGACGACTTCAGAGCAGAGATTTTGTCAACAAATTTAAGTGATTTTTGCTTGTGTGTTCATGAGCACAGGTGAAGGTTGCGCCGGCCTTAAAGAGTCTTTCAGATAAATCTAAATGTGGAGTGTAGCTTGACACAGTTTAAAGGAAGGCTCCAACAGTTTTGGAGAAATCGACTTGTTTGCTGGCTGACTGGGATTTATATAATGCAATAAGATCGGTATCAATTTTACCTCTGTGCACGCATGCATGGCTGCAGCGAGAAAAACACCCAAGTACTGACCAAAGAGAAAACATCCAATAATTTCATATTTGTGCTATGTTAGCTAACATGGCCATCACCAATACATCTGAGAATCAGCTGAGCTTTGTCAAGAGTTAAGAAAGCGTGAAATGCCAAGAAACTTAAACTGAGCTCCATGCAGTTATTTTGCTAAGTAGCCGAACAATAAACAATTACAGTTCATGAGCTAACATATATAACCCTGAGCACCTTAAACTATGATGTCATGTAAAGAATATATATATATATGTATATAATTTTTTTTTTTAAAGTGGCAGTGAGAATACCCACATTATTGCTTCTTGGCTAAAAAATAAACATTAAGATACTATACTGATAAGAAATGAATATAAATTAAAAACTAGCTTTAGATCAGAAATTCATTTTGAGTAACTAACCCTTTAATCCTCTTGTTGTTGTACCATTTAATCACACATTCAGATAACAGTCAGGTGGATTTGACCAATTCATGCAGTCATTTTTCACACACTATAAATGTGGCTGAGTCTCAAGTTTCCAGCAGAACAATGCCAACAAAGTAGCACTGGAGTAGTGAGAAACATGGCATGAGAACTAATTAAATGCATCACAAAAAGAATAGAGGGGCTTCCTCAGCGTCAGATAGTGGCTCGTGTGACTGTTTATGAGAAAGGCAGTGAAGGACACTTAAACACTTTGTGGAAATTACATCAGTTGTTTCCAAGGCAGAGCAAAAGTGACCATACCATCAATCATACCAATATATTGTTTTGTTTTGCAGCAGGTGAAAAAAATATTGAATTTTCACACAAGTTTCAAATCATAAAAGTATTCTTCAAAATTGAATCTAGTAGTGTTTCAGAAGGACAAAAAGTGGTTTCCGAACCGCTGCTTGGAAAAGTAAAGCAAGACCAAATACTTTGGATGGGCTAAGATAAGAATTTTGAAGTGGCTAACTGGAAAAAAAAAATCACATTTACTGATGAACACAATTTTAGATTTATGGAAGTAACAGAACTGGCAATAAAACACAATGGGGGAATACTAAAGCCTAGGAAGGTTGGCACTGGATATTTTTACTGAAATGACTCCATCCTGGCCAAGGAAAAATAACACTTCATTCTCAAAAGAAATTTCCTCTCTTTAGCATCTTAGTTGAGTAAGATTAATTCTGCAGCAACACAATGAACCTAAGCATACCTCCAAACATTACAAAAACTGTTCGAGGACCACAAAGAATCCAAACTTGGCAACTGTGATGGATTTTCTAGCATGGTCACCTCAACCCACTGAACAGTTTTAAAAGTACAAAAACTGAGAACGCCAAGAATTTGTGACATCACAAAAAGCTTTTAGGAACACACAAAAATCTGGCTGAAAAAACATGGATCATCTTTTTCACAAAAATGCTTTAGGGGCACTGAATATTAAGACATTCTAAATGTACATGAGCCAATTTTTCATTCAAACTGCATGCTGATATTATAATGTATCATTAGAATACACTCATGTAAAAGTATCATTATTATCTATTCCAGAGTTTTAAAATGGGTAACAACAGGAAACAGGATTGTTTGCAAAACACCTGTTACCACATTCCAGACACCTGTCTGGGTCCAGCCCTGCTGATCGCCACAGGCAGGGCAGGACCTGACATGTCAAATATAGTATTGTAAAGATGATTGCGTACAAGTTCAAAGATTTCAAAAAAGAAGCAAGAAACCTAAAGCCTGAGAATGCAAGTGCTCTTAATCATACTTCCAACTTATAAATTCAAATCTCTATACCACGATGTGCAGCAAACAATGCTTACTGTGGTATAAAAATTAGGTCCATAAGGAGGGGATAAAAAAACCCTCAAGCAACCCTTCCCACATCTGACACCCAGCCACAACTTATATAAAACTGCACAAACAATTACCACCCAGAGAGAGAACTTAAATATATTTGTATATTATGTATATTTACTGCAGATGGAAACAGGTGGCCGTAAACAGAAAGTGTACTCGAAGATATTCTGCAAGCATGTAATGTATGTATGTGCTGTATTCAAAGAGGGCACTTAAAATCTGTAACCATGTTTTTGAGGGGCTGTTGTGGTGGCTGGCTGGTTGTCTGGTTGGCACCCACACATTTGTGTACTAGGAGACAGATGCATTCTTACATAAGACCTTATATAATGATGCCCTGTCCTATCCAATAAGAGTGCTCCTTTTTCACTCTGTGAGCGGGAAGGTTAGTGTGGGTTAGACAACCCTTCCTCAACACAACCACCACCACTTACACTTACACATCCACCCCCCTAACTCCTGGCAACGAAAAATAATGAAAAAAACAAGCCGAGCGGAGGGAGAGATGGATGCAGGTCCTTCACATCCTGTATGGCTCTATCTCCTCTGTCCATTCCTTTTTTTCTGGTTTGGTGTGAGATAATGTCCTAATTACAATGGAAATGTGGAACCCAAACAAGCAGGGTCGTGTGTGTTTGTATGTGTGTGCATGACATGGAGACGGAGAGAAAGAAATAGTACTCCACAGCTGGGCTAAAAACTTCTATTATGTAGTTACTGTAGAAGAGCTGGACTAAGGACAAGGAATTTAGGACAGCAGCTGAGGGAACACGATCCATATTTCTTTAAAACTATACAGCTGACAGACAACAAGAAGGGGCAGGGTGGAGCAGGGTGGAACAGGCTGGCCAAGCATCACAGCAAGTGTCAGAGCCTAGGGACTCTGAAAGAGAAACTGAGGAGCAGTGAACAGAGATGGATGGATGGATTCTGTGATCGCTTAAGGACACAGAGTGAAAACGGTAGGGCAAAGTGCAGAAAGAGCAACTATGTTCCTCCCTGTAGCACAAGCTTCTCTGTCTCTCAATCAGAGGCAGTTACTTACTGTTTGATATATCTATAATTGGTCAGCACACACTGTGAAAGGTTTTAAAAGAATTGAATTGCAGTGAAACACTTGCGTGCTCTAAACAGGGGCTAACATTCTTGGCTACACAGGGAGCGAGCGGGAGAAATTAATGGCAGGCCTTTTTGAAGTGCTTGATCAGAAATGTATTTATTAACTGCAAAGGGGAATAGTAATTAACCCACAGACAACTTGTTTTCTCTTGGTCTTCTCATGTGTCAAATGGTTCTTCCCACAAGGCCCCAGTCTCCACTTGCCAGCTCACACACACACACACACAGACACACACACAGACACACACACACACACACACGCACACCTCCCATCACATCCCACTGGACTACTTTCACTTCAATTAAGCAGACTGTGTGCAAGCATGTATATGTATGTGTGTGCATGCTTGTGGGTAAGAGATTGCAATAACAAGTAAGAAATACATAGTGGCTGATTTAAATCCCATGTGTATATTTTTATGTTATTTCTGTAGTACGTTCCTTGAAGCAGAGAAAAGTCTAGAAAAAAAATCACAACAGTGCTCTGTACTGTATATGGGCTCTGCGTGTGTGTTTGTGTGTATATAGTGGTTAGAACTGTTGCCTGACAGCAGAAAAGTCCTGGGTTTGAATCCACCGACCAGCTGGTCCCATTCTATGTGGAGTTTGCATGCTCTCCTTGTACTTGCGTGGGTTCTCTCCGGGTACTCCAGCTTCCTCCCACAGTCCAAAGACATGCATGGATTAGATTAATTAGCAATTCTAAATTGGCCAAAGGTGTGAATGCAAGCGTGAACGGTTGTCTGTTTCTCTGTGTTAGCCCTGTGATAGACTGGTAACCTGCCCAGAGTGTACCCCGCCTTTCACCCATGACAGCTGGCATAGGCTCCAGGCCCAATGGGGCACTGCATTGAATATATATATACATTACCAGTCAAAAGTTTCTCATTTAATGGTTTGTCTTTATTTTTACTACTATCTATATTGTAGATACAGACTGAAGACATCAAATATATGAAGCAAGATATGGAATTATGTATTATATCTCAGTGAGCTTCATGATGCAGTCTCCTGAAATGGTTTTCACTTCACAGGTGTGTCTTGTCAGGGTTCATTTGTGGAGTTTCTTGCCTTCTTAATGGGGTTGCGGCAATCAGTTGTGTTGTGAAGTCAGGATGGTACACAGCTGACAGCCCGATTTGACAACTGTTAGAATTCATATTATGGCAAGAACCAATAAGCTAAGTAAAGAGAAATGACAGTCCATCATTACTTTAAGAACTGAAGGTCAGTCAGTCTGGAAAGCCGCCCCAGGAAAGACCAAGAATCACCTCTGCTGCTGAGGATAAATTCCTCTAAGACACCAGCCTCAGAAATCGCAAGTTAACAGCACCTCAGATAAGAGCCCAGTTAAATGCCACACAGAGTTTAAGTAGCAGACACGTCTGTACATCAACTGTTCAGAGGAGACTGTGTGAATCAGGTCTTTATGGTCAAATAGCTGCTAAGAAACCACTATTAAGGAAAAGCAACAAGCAAAAGAGATTTTTTTAGCCAAGAAGCACAAGGAATGGACATTAGAGCAGTGGAAATCTGTGCCTTGGGCTCATGAGTCCAAATTTGAGATCTTCAACCCACTGTGTCTTTGTGCAATGCAGAAAAGGTGAACGGATGGTCTCTACATGCATGGTTCCCACCGTGAAGCAAGGAGGATGTGTGATGGTGTGGGGGTGCTTTGCTGGTGACACTGTTGGGGATTTATTCAAAATTGAAGGCACACTGAACCAGCATGGCTACCACAGCATGCCATCCCATCCGGTTTGCCTTTATAAATGATAGTCCACATCATTTATTTTTCAACAGGACAATGACCCCAAACAAACCTCCAGGCTATCTAACCAAGAAGAAGAGTGATGGAGTGCTGCGCCAGATAACATAGCCCCCACAGTCAATTGACTTAAACCCTATCAAGATGGTTTGGGATGAGATGGACCACAAAGTAAAGGCAAAGTTCCAACAAGTGCTTCGGCATCTCTGGGAACTCCTTCAAGGACTACGCCATGAAGCTCATCAAGAGAATGCCAAGAGTGTGCAAAGCAGAGCAAAGCGTGGCTATTTTAAAGAGTCTAAAATATAAACATGTTTTGAGCTAACACACCCATAACAGAAATCCACAAGATTTAACTCAACTGGATGACAGCAGAATTCTGTTTTGATCTCTGATCAAAAGATGCCTCTGTGAATGTAAATATGGACAATATAAGAAGTCCAATCTCACTAGAAAATACTGTCTAATATTGGAATAAAAACTTTTGGACAGGTGAAACCAAGGTGATCGCACAACAGATTGAGGTAAAGACAAGAGTTTTCATAGCTGTTTTCAAACATGAAATCTGGAAAATGTCATGAACCATGCTGGAACACTGCAAACAACGGTTATGTTTTTATTACTGGTAATATGGTTTAGTACACTATAGAAGACACGCAATGCCTACTTACTGTGAACTTACTAAAGCATTACCTACATGTGAAAATGGCCAATGTCAAACATGGTGGAGGTCCAAATAAAATCTGGACTTGATTTGACGTGTTTGTATTAGTGTCGAGATGAGGTCAAGAGCATTTGACATTTAAAGGCATAAACTACGATGGCCTCAGCAGAAACTTGATAAGAACATATCTGAATACCCTGACACAAAAAGGGAACACAAGAATCTTTAAAGTGTCTGTTTTAATGTTGTTTTCCCCCATACTGCATCTGGTATATGCTAATTATTCATACTGTATATGCACATAATATATATGCATGTTTTGTACATCACAAAAGCACACAGCCTCGCAAAGAGAGTCTGAGTGAAAGAAACACAGAAAGACAGAAAGATTCAAATCGAGAGAAAAGCTAGTGTTCGTCACACAGTGAAAAAGCCCAAGAGATTGTGAAGCTGTCACAGACAAAACAGTGCATGAATATTTAGCAGCCAAATTAAAATTACAAAATACAAAACAAAAAAAGAGTAGGTGAAAGGAAAACAAAGAAAATAAAACATCCCTGAAAACACCAGTGGGAGAAGTGGCCACCTTTCATCCCCCCATGAAAGGCCCTATCCTCTTAGCTTCTTTCCTCCTCTCCTTCCTGAGTAAAAAGGAGAGATATAATAATATTGGTTGTACTGAGTCTAACAGCGATTCCCCAGATCAAGAAACCTGCAGCAAAATAAACCCTGCTCTCAGATCATAGAAAGGCCTGCAAACACAATTAGCGCAATGTGTTAGTTAGCAAGCTTCTTAAATTGCAGTCCAAACTAACCATAATCATATTTTGACAGTTAATGCAATTAATCACTGTTTCTAAGAATAAAGCCATATTTACACATGTACTGCAACTCTGAGTCTTTCTATACGCTAGAAAGACTGCTTTGAGTACAGGAATAGTCAGAAATAGTCATCCTGTAGCCCACCTCAGGAAGATTATACCCTAGTAGACAATTTTCCAACAACTTAAATGATTAGTACTTAAGAAGTACTCAAGTAATGATACAGGTACTAATAATAGCATGCTCTTATGATGAAAACAGTGTATTACTCAAATATTAGTAAAGGCACTTTTTGATTTCTCTGGGATGAAAACCAAACAACAAATAGTACCTAAGCTTGGCTCTTAAATGCTATTATGGCTTGGGAAGGATAACCCACTAATATTGCATTTATTATCTGCACATAACCTTCATTATTGCAGTTGGTAACTCTCACTAAAACACTTACAAAAGAGTTGGATCATTATTATGCGATGCACAATCCATAGTAAATTTAAGACTAGAAAATAAAACATTAACCTCAGAGGCCTTAGTCTAAACCTCAAAAGACACATTGTAGGCCCATTTAGCTGAAGGGCTGGGTTATAAAGGTAAGAAGCTAGCCAAACGTTTATTTTCAACCTCTCCTTTGAATCATTCATTCTGTCAAATTCTCTTCCCTCCCACCATCTTTTGATCTATCTACTGTCACTCTTAAGGTCACTCTTAAGGTGGAGAGATCTACATGCTGCACAGCAGATCTCAGCAACACTTTTGTTGGACTGCTATTCTTTCCTTATCAAGACAACTTTCCCTTCTTTCCCTCCTGTTCTTGATGTGCAGAGAAGTACCCAAAGATAGTGATGAAGCAGATTGTCTAAAAAGGTAAAACGAACTAAATAGTTGTAGTAGTTTCTTTCTCAAAGAGACTACACACTTTTATTCTTAATCTTTTGACCAAGTTTCACACATCGCCAGCCTGGTGTCTGTATTCCTGCGGAGGTCAATGCTAATATCACTGTGTATTTGTCTTTACAGTGCTGCGAACAAGTATTTACCCCCTTTTTTATATCTTACTTTTTGCATAGTTGTAACAATAAAACATATCAGATCATTAAAGAAACTTTAATAGTAGACAAAGATGACAAATACAAAATGCAGTTTTTAAATTATGATTTTATTTATTAACCGAAAAAAGTTATGCAAACCTAACTGGCCCTATATGAAAAAGCAAATGCCCCCTAAACTGGTTGTGCCACGAACTGCAATCAAGCATCTGCAATAATATACAGCATTTGAAATTTCCCCCATCTTCTTTGCAAAGTTGTTTAATTCAGCCACATTGGAAGGTTTTCCCCTGTCCGTTCATGCCAAAGCATTTCAATTGTATTTCTGTGTGGACTTTAAATAACCTTCCAAAACCTTCTTTTTTCTTTTCTTCAGGGCACAAACTGACATTCTCCTTCGGCAATTTCCGGTAGAGAGCAGAATTCGTGGTTAAATATATTACTGCAAGTTGTCCAGGTATTGAAGGAGCAAAGCAGCCCCCGACCATCAGACTACCATGTCTGAATGTTACAACGGAACGTAATGGTGACTCAAACCTTTCAGAAAGTTCAGCATTTGTCTCGTGAGTCCAGAGAATATTTTCCCAAAAGTCTTGAGGATCATTAAGGTGCTTTTTTTGGCAAACGTGAGATGAGCCTTTATGTTCTTTTTGATCAGCGGTGGTTTTTACTTTAGAACTCTCTCATGGATGCCATTTTTGCCCAGTCTCTTCCTTATTGTCGAATCATGAACTCTGAAATTAACTGAGGCAAGTGAGGCCTGCAGTTATTTAGATGTTCTGGGTTCTTTTGGGAACTCCTGGATAAGTCATCATTACGCTCTTGGGTTCGCCACCGTTGTCTCTATTTGTGAACAATGGCTCTCATCATGGTTCAGTGGAGTCCCAAAGCCTCAGAAATGGCCTTGTAACCCTCTCAGACTAACAGATGTCAAGGATTCTGGTTGACTTTGTTTCTCGGGATGTGTTGCTTTTTCAGATCTTCTAGCCAATTTTATTTTGTCAGACAGGTTCTATTTAAGTGATTTTTTTTATTCAAAAGGGCAGTAAGTAATCAGACCTGGGTGTGGCTAGTGAAATAAAAAATAAAGGTACTTTTTTACATAGAGTTAGATATGTTTGGATAACTTTTGGTCCCTCAATTTTACTCTAGTTATTGTTTATCATTTACATGTGAAAAATCTTCAAAAAAGAAATCAGGAAGAGCAGGAAATACATTTTCACAGCACTGTATTATTGTGTGTGTGTTCGAGAATAAGTAGTGTAAGGGTCAAACACGTACAATAGTGTTTGTGTTAACAGGAGTGTATTGTCCATTTCAGTGCATGCTTTTGTTGGTATGAGGTAGAAAAGACAAGCGGAAAACTAAAACACTCACCAGCTCAACGAAAGACAGTCCTCCATAGCTATGGGCCATGATGAAGACATTCTTGGCTGCGGCTTTGGACACAAAGTGGTCCCACACGTACAGCACATGTTCCTCTGAGGAGCCGTTTTCCTGCAAGACAAAAAATATGCTTTGTCATATCCACAACAAAGACAATTCAAAGAAATCCTTGACGCTTGAAGGCTACCGACAAACTCCAGTTGTGCAACTACAAAACATTTAAGAAGGGTCTAGCCAATGACAATGAAGCATCAATAGAGTTATTAAACTCTATTGATGCTTTAATGCTACAGCATCAAAACCTGCCCCTCTAGGCCCAGCCAAAAAGAGAGAAATTCAAAAGAAAAGTGGATGTAGCCTGAGGTGATTTCTACAAAGAGCCACACTTCAACAGATCAATAAGTCTTGCATATTGCAAATGCCCTAAATGTAAAACTCAATAGGCAGGATGACGTAACATTTAAATCTTAATTTGTACCCCGTTGCTGAATCAATGGTCCATCTAAACACCAGTAGAGGCATAATGGGAAGACACCAGGGCAAGGTCAAAAAAAAAAAAAAAGACGACAGAGAGGAGACATATGCACGTACACACAAAACACACACTCAAGCACAATGCTGTACCACAAATAAATTCCCCTACATCTTTTCTCAATCTCATCTGCATGTATACAGTTGTGCGCGCACACGCACACACATGTGCAGTAACACGCAACCAGAAGACATGTTTAATTAACCTGAGACGTAAGTGCTTATCTGGGACTGGAAAGAACAATAGCAAGTGTACAGCTGCGAAAAGGGCAACCATTAATGAACTTGTGACATTGATTCCAGACTTTGATTTTCTATCAGGCTGTCTGGTTCACAACAGAAATCAACAGTGCATTCGCACAAGAGGTTACACTGCACAAGAAACTGTGTTAACTGAAGACACCTGTATCCTGCGATTCAACAACACGAGAAACTGTAGCCATACGAAACGCAAACCTGATTATTTACACGCATACTTCTCTTAATTGGCACGCCTATGCATACAGAAATAATATCCTAAAGTAAACAAACACACGGCTTGTTGGAGAAGAAATCCGCATCTGTTAATCGAGAGTCAAACTGTTCAATCAAACTCAAAAAAGCAATTAGCAATTTTATGGTAAAGGACAGAAGAGATATCTTAAGAGACCATCCTTTTACTTAACGCAATTCTGCTTTCATTGTGTGAGGACACTGTATTATGTCAGACAGATAATTACTTCAATATTCAAGGTGGTAACTGAGAAGAATGTGCTCAACACACAACTCGTACACACACACTGCAGACAAAGATGTGGTTTAAAGTTTAGTTTTAGTACAAAGTAATCGAGCTTGTGATTTGATTCAATGGTTTCACTCACGTGCATCAGTGTGTGCAAGTCTGTGTGCGGTTGTAGTATTTGATGATGTGCTGATGTGTGTTTTTGTTGCCGTGTTTGTCTAGAGGTAAATTAACCTGTCAGAGTGTTTGTGTTTGCGCTAGATTAGCATGAGGGGGGTTGTAGTGTCAGCACCAACCTCCATTCACAGAGCGTGATGCAAGAGCAGGCAACTTCGCTCTGCCCTGCCCTTCTGCCATCAGGGCTATGCCTTTACTTTTCACGCATTCATGTGTATGTGGTCTCCGGCATGTACGCGGCGGCTGGCTGAAGAAGAGTTGTCTGTCTGAAAGGCTGTGACATCAAAGCCCTTTGAAGTCTCCCTCTTCTCTTCTCCACCATGTCGCCCTTCATCTATGAAGCCCATTTTATTAGCCTGCCTCCTTTTTTCACTCTTCCCTTCTCTTCTACCTTCTTTTCTCCTTCACTGATGCCACCTGTTCTTCTTCACACTCATTTGTCTCATATTTTATCACTTCTCCACCCAAGGTTCACTGACATAGAGACATTAGACATGGCTTGCTGTTCTATGTAGCACACATACCAACGCCTAAACAAGTCCAAAAGTGCTGTTATCAATAGGGTAAAACCTGGCTATGAGTAAAACTGACACGATATTAGTTTTTTGCCCATGTGAGGACAAGATAAATGTCTTTATTTGTTCCTATACTATGACTCATAATTTTGGAAAACACTGCAGGATTTAACATGCGGTGGTGTGTTCCTGACTCCTTCCCCTAACCTCACGCACACACAAATTTGCACATACAGTCTTTGCCTTAGTATCAGGCAACTGTGACTGACTACCTGACATGACATTGTATTGAATTATCTAAACAACATTTGCATATTGTTGCAATTATCTCCTAGAGTTAATTTGCTGCAGTGGAGTCTGCTGCCCTGTGAGACTAGCTTCCCGTCACCAGCTCTCACACGGTATCTTAGTTTATTTATTTTCCAGAGATTTTTTTCCTCTGCCTTTGAGTGTGTGTATGTGTGCGCATTCGTAGATCTGTGTGCATCTGCCAGTACTGTCAGAACAGCCTCCCCACTGCACACCTGTTGCCAGCACACTTCAACCATAGCTGTCAAGGGACATTTGAGAGTGTGTACAATGTGTTTACCACATATATAGGAATCCATACTGTCCCCTCAGTGAATATAAAGTACAAATCCGAACTCTAGACACCCAGGACAAAACAGTCTCCAGATGCTGAAAGACAGCTTTTTATCAGAAAGTTATAGAGAGTGAGAAAGGGAGTGAGAGAGAGATACATAACAGGTGTACAATTGTGTGTCTAGCAGAATTACTCAGTGAGAAGAGTTTGACGTGTACTTCCAGCTTCAAACTTGGAAATTACAAACCTTTACCACATCAACATTCATCCAAATGCACCTACATCAATCATGTCAATAAAGTGCAATGTAGGTAGTGACACAACAAAGACTTTGAGAAACATTTAGGGAACTCCATGCTTAAAACATACTGTGTGCAAACTATTCACACACGTTAAAAAAAAAAATACAAATGACTTCAATGAGTCAGCGAAACAAAATGTGGTTTTAGCCAAGATCCTGCTATGCAATCAGCAGAACACTGATTTCAAGTAATAAATTAGAGTAACATTATGCATGAAGATCTATCCCACTTTCAGTCCATAAGTGGTTCCAACTGTTAGCCCTCTGTTGAAAGTGTGCCTTCCAATTGTCTAGTTTCAAGAAATTGTTCAATTTAGCTCTTTCCATTACTTACACAATAAAGACTTACTCTCCAGTCAAAAGCCATACTTAATTGCAGGCACCCAAGAGTGTGCACACAACACACACATGTACCACAAACACACACAAACAGGCATGCTCCAGTACATTCACACAGATTGAAACTCGCGTTCTTCAAAAGTTTGTCCGGTCCAGTACTTGCCCTGTGTTTATTCAATGTAATGAGAAGCAGGGAGAGGAGAGCAGAAGAGAGGAGTGCACTGCAGCCAGAATAACAGCCTCAACGCCAACACAAACCCAGTGTCTGACCAACACAGGAAACAATGAATCTAACAACATCAACACACTCTGACAAACAACCACTGCAGACCTCCCTGCTCCTCCCTTCTGCTCCTCCTCTCCAGTCGTCCAAAAAGATAGCGGATGTCTGAGGAAGCTGAAATTTCAAGGTGGGAGACGGTGAGCAGTGTGGGCTGGAAGGAATCTAGTGGATAAGAGCCATTCTACTTTTTACACTCAGAAACCTTTCAGCGGAAGCCAGAAGTGTCAGGACAGTGTCACGGGGATCTCTAAACAACTTCATTGGGTTTAGACTCTTTTGCTTGGGCAGATACGGTTCCAGTCCCAAAAAAAAGTATAGGGAAAGACAGAGCACAGAGAAAGCTGAAGAATTATTTAAACGCAACAGAACGCACAGGTCACACAACAATGTCTTTCTGCAAAGGAAGAAGAAAAAAGAAATTAGTGAAATTACACAGGACTCTCGTACTCACTTTTGCTCTCTCACTGACAAGCAGAAACACAGTAAAGACTGGCTGACCAATCTCTCAGTCCCCTCATGCTCGCAGGCCACACACTGAGTAAACCAACCTGCAGCCCTAGTCATTACAGTCTTTAATATGTCCAGCTCAGTGCAGAACAGGATTGTTTTCATTTGGGCTAATGACTAAATATTAAATAAGCAATGTAGGTAATTACATGTTTGGTATTAGCAAAGAGGTTATTAGAATCAGTTAGTTTGTGTTTGTTTGTGAATGACTGCGTGCATGATTCTGTACATGTCTCTGCGCACACAATTAAATAGCGGACCTCTACGACACCTGTTTGCAATTGCATTCTAATCAATGTCTGGGACGTGCAGTCCTTTGCCATCGTTTTCCTGTTTTTTCTTCCCCTCCTGTATTTGTTTCATTCTTTTCTCTCTTTAAAGGCAGACAGAGAGCTCAGGCGAGCTGGAAGCTGTCTGGGAGCTGATGGGTCTGCTAGAGTGGGGGGAAAAGAAGGTATGGAGCAAATTAGCAGCAGAGATGGGAAAATAATGACTGTGGCATTGTAGGTAATTAGCAGGTATACTACCTATGGAGAGTTGGGAATATAATGATGCGAGAAAGAGACGGAGAAAAGGGAGAATGAGGTGAAAAACATGTGCAAGACTAACAAGGGGGGGGAAGAGAGAGAAAGACAGAGAGAGAAATATATGTGTAGGTGTGTTACTTGACTTTGCAATGAGGGGATATACAGTGTAAGGGGGAAGAGAAAGAGTCAGAGAGAGAGAGAAAGAGAGAGGGGGATGCCAGAGAAAGGAGCAAAACTACGGCGTACATGTCATCCCACGTTCAGATTAGCGTGCAGAGACTGTATACAATAAAATAGCATGACCTTGGTAGGGTCAGTCTGCTCTGACAATATTTGCCAGGGCATTGTTTCAAATCAATAACTCATTAACAAAGTACAAAGGAAGTTGCTGTGGGTTTGTGAGATTCTTTATTAGAAAAGAGCGTCTGCGGGCCAGAAAGGTCATCACTGTGACATCTTGGCTAGCCTCGTGCTGCCGCCAGGATTGTCAGGTGAAATTACTGCGAGTCATTAATTGACATAAGGCAAAGGAAAGCGGGCAGGCAGACAAGGCTGTGTTTGTTCCAGGATGACCCTGAGGTGCTGTGTGTGTGTGTCTGACTATATCTTCATTCGGGTCAGCCAGTATCCACAACAGGGTTGTGTGCAAAGAGGGAAAGAAACAGAGACAGGGAGCTCAGTGGGTGGGGAGGTGTGAGCGAGGGCAGGATGGATGTGTTTGATGGTTGACCTGAGTAGAAGATTGGGAGCAGGGATCTGAGACCAGCTACACTTGTTCTGCCCCAAGCGAACTCACAAACACACAGGTATGCATGCATGCACATATGCTGTGTACTAAATAAGTGCGCTCAGAATTGCACACACACACACAAACCAACAGCGCTGAATCCAACAGACCTTCCCTTTTAAAACTTTGAGAAGTTAAAACTAAACTGCCGTAAACAACTCTAATATAAAATAAAGTTAAAGTTAAAAATGCCACACGCAGCATACCTAAAAGACTTGGCTCATAAAAACAGATACACAAGCACACACATCAAAGCTCCTTCACTGCCACATTTACACGGACATACACACCCAAATGCAAAAGTGGCATCCAGCCAATTTGCTCTCTGCAGCAAGCTTGTGAGCTGCCCTCTTGCCCGGGTCATTGACCTCTCCTCTGACTAGGTTCAGAGGTTAATCAAGTCCCTACCTGTCCTTAGAAATGCTGAGCCTCACTTCTTGGCAAGGCTACAGATCAAAGGTCAGGTAAACTATGTCTGTATGACTGCTTGTGGACCACAAAATGGGGCAAATAGGTGAAGGTGACAAAGAGCAAAAATCCACAGAGAAACATGGTAGTACCGTGTCGCAATACAAATGTCAGACTGTGCACTTATGTGTTCACGTCTTAATGTTTATGATCGAGTTCTGGTGTGTTTGTGTGTAGATCTGCGTGCATGTACCTTAGAGAATTTTCTAGTACAGCACAAACAGCAACTTCCTGAGCTAAAGAAGGGAGCCAACCAAAATGCCAAAACTTCAGTTCAAAACCACTGGCTCCTAAAACAAGTCTAACCCCATAGACTTCAATGCGCAAATCATCCAACTTTACAACTGAAATAAACACGTGACAACTCTGTAAAGTGTCATTTTTATAGAACCTAACTAAATTGTATTAAGGCATAAAATTAGAGGTGGGAATCACCAGACATCCCACCATATGATATTATCACAATGCATCACTCAAAATAGAATATTTCTTTGTTTTTAAATGTTTTGAGCTATGCCAACTATTACAGTAGCATATATTGCAATTCATTAATTAAGCTCCTAGATACAAACAATGACCCCAGCTGATTGGTGTAGACAGCTACAACTGGAAATAATGGGCCTTCAGAAGCAAAACCTAGAAAAAGTAAATGTACCGACATACACAACACACTACGTGCATCCAAAAAGATCAGTAGTAGAAGACCCCTAGGTTAAGATAAAACTTTTCTTAAAAAAACAAACAAACCTCCAGTTGCCACTATGGCAAGTCTATAACAAGTGAAAAATATTAGAGAAGAGCACAAAGATATCATGGTGACAACTGAAGTTGCAGTGAATCTTATATAGCAAAAGTAAAGGAAAAGAAGGGATAGCCTCAATCTGAAACCCTAAATTCCTCTAGGAGTGAGGGCCTCTCTTTTTCCCTCTCTTTCTCAATATTTAAGAAATGTACAGCGTTGAAAGGAGAAACATAAAAACACGAAAACAGAAAGAAGGAAAAGCATTCAAGTCATTTATAAAAATAAGTGGTGCTTAAAGAAAGGCGAAGCTCTGTTTTTTGTCCTCTTTGCTCTTTTTTCCCCTTCTTCTTTCCAGGGCCTGCTGGCCTAATCCCAGCCAGCCAGCCTTGGGTGAACTCTTTGGAAGCTTCTTAAGCCCATGAATGTGCCTTTTGTTCCTGCCATTCCTCCGCTTGGCTGACAGAAAATAGCTAACTGGATTACTGCTAAAATTCAGAGTAAAGTGAACTCCCAAACTTCTATATGGTTAAGTGCTAAAAAAGTACCCCCCACCCGCTTCCCCTCCAGTATCCTCATCAGCATCCCTCCGATCAGACTTTCTATCCCTCCATGCCTCCCTGTGCCCTCTCTCTTTTTCTTTCTCCTCTACCAATATCCCCCTAAACATGGCCCATTGGTGTGTGATCTAGAGGAGCAGAGAAGAGAAGGATTAGATAAGGTTGAGAGGTTGCACACTATGAACCCAAGGCTAAAAAGTAAGAATCCTAAAAGCAGTTAAGAGCTTACCAATGTGTGTAAGGAAGCGTATTAATCAACTCAACTCTATCAGTGGGCTGCTGTGTATTTGTGTGTATCTGTCAATCTTTGTGAGTCAACTGGAAGGAAAAAAAGAGATGATAAACTGTAATTTCAGGAGCGTCACAAATATAAACTCAGAGCAAGACAGGTGTTATTTCAAGCTTAAGGTGCTTCTTCTGTCTTGTTGGGTGTCATGATATTGCCAGGACTAGAGGTTTATAGTTTGAATATGTGTCTTTCTGAATGGCTGTGTGCAGGTGGTCTGCCAGCCCAGCGGGAGTAAGACTGTGAGGTGTAGCGAATACAAAGGTTGGTGAGTGAGTGTGTCTTGGGTGGGTGCTGTATAAAAAAAAAGATGAAAACAGCCCTGCTAAAGAGGTTTGATTTGATCCACCACCCACCTTGACCAACAGAGTTGAAGGAAAAAAGCGCACACAAGCACACACAAACACACTATCAGTTCTCTTTTCACCTTCTTTACTCTTTTGTCTGCTGGTATGTGTGAGCCTTTACATATCTCCATGTGTGCATGTGACAGCTTGCTCTTGGACGGATAGAGGATGAGCAGTGGAGTAGTGATGCGGCGAAGGGAGGGGGTGGACAATAAAGGCGAGGTCATACATGCTAACATCCTGCTCACTTCTGGGTCAAAGGTCAAAATTCAAGAGGCACCAACACAGATCCTAACTGCTCACTCGTTAATCGTGCAAAGACAAGTATATTTAGCAGCAAAATCTAAGTCCTGCTCAAGGTGAGTGAGTGAGTATGATATTGCCTTGTGAAGTTTAATAGTTGAATAAAAAAGGAAGTCAACATTGTGCTTGGTTTAAATGGAAGGTTTTCTTTTCCTTTTTTTCGGTCATTAATTATGTCGTCTGTCCTTGCTTTCATCTTGTTGGGATGGGGAATGTGAAGACTGTCCACTGCTTCATACTGCCTCCCCTCAATATATCTGACTGTGGCCAGCATGCATCACTGGGTAAGCAAGCAAAGCTGAATATAAAGACACAGAAATAATACTGCAGCTTACTTGTAGTAAAAGGAAAACTAAGTTGGGAGTGTAGTTTTGATCCAACTCTGCTAACATTACTTAGCGGTAAAGATCCCAGGCAAGAGGATGACAACAGAAAAAGAAGATACATACAAGTAGATACAAAAAAATTGAAATGGCGAAAGCAAGAGATCAGTTCATGATATGAAAATCATTCAAGCCTCAGCAGATACACGTGGTGTACAGCTATAAAATAAATCAATATAGAGCTGACAGCAGATGCGAGTTTGTTTGGCACCATTATTAGAAATGACACGATGGATCATTTACAAAGATCTTCATGTCAGTGAGTGAGTTCACCGCTTGTATGATGAGGAAAGCAGCACACATGCAAAATCTGATAGAGTAAGAGAGGACAGCAGCTAATTATACCTTATTAGAGCGTGTATAAAGGTACTGCTGGAAGGGTGGGGGGTGAGAAAAAGAAGCCCGTGATGACAGCTCACACACCGCCCGCTAGTCCCACAGCAGCCCTAACTCTTGTCAGACACCAGAGAGTGACGTCTTTCACACGCAGACACATGCACATACACTTACACACATGTACAAACACCACCCACATACACAAATGTACATCCATTGCTGCGATGCTACTGCCATCAACCAAATGAAGACTCATATAATCAGTGAGGGTGCTTTGCCTATATGAGACCCAGCCATGGAGCATGATCTTAATTTTTAAGATTTTAAGCAATGACAAAAGGAAGTGAGGGACGAATGACAAAAAAAAGAAAGAGATAATTGGGCTGGACCCTGTTCAAGTGGCCAATGAATATTAAATTTGTCGGCAGGGGTCAAACAGAAGACATCAGAAGCTTTATGCAATGGGTCACTTCCTTTGTTTGACCACAAGGTAAACTGGCCAAGCTAGGCGCCTCGAGTGCTGCATATGAGCATGTGTGTGTTTATGTGTATTTGTATGTGTATGCATATGCGTATATGTATGATTAAGGGGTGCACAGTCAGTGTTGCACGATAAGAATGTTGCAGTGTGTTTGCACAGTGTGTGTTAGGGAGATAATAATCCCAGCGGTCAACAAGAGTGAAGGGCCAGAGCTGCACTGACCAGCCCACCATCTGAGAGGGGAAAAAAAGTGAGGGGAAGAGGGGGAGGAAGAAGGAGAAAGGGAGGTAGCCATGTGGTTAACACTTGCTCACTGAGAGGCGACTGGAGAACAGCCAACCTCTTCACACACAGGCTGACCACACAAGAGCCTCTCTTTCTCCCTCTGCCTTCCATCCTCCCTTCATCCCTTGTTACCTAACATATCCTTCCCTCACTTCCTTAGCTAGCTTCCTCCTCCCCGCTCCCCCTTGCCACATTTGTCTTTCGAAACTTAGCCAAATTCCTGCTATCCATTTTCTCACCTATGTCTTGCCTCCTACCTCCTCCTACGACCCTAGAACTGTCACTCTGTCCACCTCCACCATCATGTCTACATTTCATCAGCATCTATCATCTTTTCCTCTAGCCCTGGCTCTGCAAACACATCCTCCCTGCCTTCCTTCTCTTTCCTCTCTCCATATCTTCATCGTTCCCTTTTTTGGACTTACTCGTATAAGAATCCGTTCTGTCTCAGTCTCTCTTTGTGGGTTACGGTATTTCTCATAAAATTCCTTCTTCTTTTTCCCCTCTTTATCGTCTTTGCGCTCCCTCTTTTCAGCAGGTTCGTCGGAGGTCTCCGTCGGAGAGGGCAGGGGAGACTTTGTCGGTTTTTCCACTTCCAAATAGTTCTCATTGGGGTTGAGCACCATCACGCCGTAGCCCTCCTAAAACAAATAGGAAACATACATTTGTGTGTTAAATCCAAGGCACGAGCATCGTGAGATAGTTACCTTAAAGTGTTAAAAGTGTTGGATATTTTATCCATTAACACTATAACTATATGGTATTTGACTATTTCCGATTTACGTAAACCTTTTTAAAATAAAATATTTGTAAAAGAAAAAATAGAAATACAAATAGAGGCGATAACCTTTAATCTGCATTTATTTCTATAATATATCAATAAATAGATGCATCTTTGTAGACATGTATATACAGAAACATATGTGTGATAGGGGTGCAGATTTTTAGTTTCCAATATGTTGAGGTGTTTCGGTTATTTAGTTTTGTTTTGTCTCCATGATACAATTATGAACTGAATTAAAAAGTGATGAGAATTTAATGCTTTTTAGAACATGTTTCTTTTCTTTTCGTTTTTTTCTTGAGAAAAATCTGATAGTCCCTTTGTCAGGCCGACTAGGTAAGTAAACAGCAATATAAATGTAACAATGCAGAGTAAACCACAAGAAAAAGAAGCTCACAAACATTTCTGTGTAATCTTGGTCTGGTAGTGGTTCATAGTCTTTAACAAAGAGCCCAGCAGTGGATCTTTATGAGCAAATAATACCAACACGACACTTAAAAGACACAGATTGTGACATGACTCGGTGAAAAGATGCAAATCCAGACTGAAAGAAATGGCAGCGAAAGAGATAGAGGAGAGAATGTCACTGCAGGGACAAGCCTGAGGAGTAACTAGGGGATTGGAATTCAGTGATGGTGGTTTCAGTAAGTGAGTAGCATTTAGTGACTCCAAAGGCCATGTGTCACTTAATATCAGACCCAATCGATCCTACCATCACTCAGTGAAAGGCTTAGCTACAAATGTAAATATGACTTGAAACTTCTGCAGGCAGCACCGCAGATAAAAGTTGCATTAAGAAAAAAAACCTTAAGAAAGAATTACGGTTTTCAAGTGAAAAGAAAATATTTGATTTACATAAAATGCCGCAATAGTAAGGGCTTAAAAAGACTGGGAAAAGGAGAAGAAAGAGCCTATGTAGTTATTAAAAAAGAGAATAACAGAAGGGATGTGCTGCTATATGCACACTGTAGAGGAAAGGAAGTTTTTTTTTGTAGCCTAGTGACTTCTTCAACTTTGAAGCCATTTTAATTAACTGTGTTTATTGTCCTAAGCACTCTGAAACTAAAGCAGGAAATGGATGGATTCCTGTTTCACTTTGGGCTGGCTTTTCACACACAACCCCCATTGTGAACACACACACACACGCACACCCACCCCAAGGCCTAAACTTATGGGTGCAGGACTTTCTAACTCCACACCAATACAGACATGAACACTAAACTGTGGGACACGAAAGATATGTGTGTGACAAAAAGACCTTTAGGAGTTCTAAGAGAGGCAACTTCACCGGGCTTCCCCACAAATTGCCGTCACACACACTGCCTCCTCACAGCAACATGTCGTCTATTCCTTAATAAGTGTTATTGCAATGTGCATGTCTTTTGTTGACGCAGCATGTGTGTGTCCCTCCTGTGCATATTGACATCAAACCTGCCACACACCCTTTCCCTTAGCACTTACCATGTGTTGACAATGGCGACTGACACTTTCTCACGTCTTCTGATTATTAAAATTAATCTTACGCTCACTCTTATTCAAATTCAAAGGTTCTTCTCTTCTATACATATTTTTAATAGAAAAAACATTGTGTGAAGAAAGCCAGACATTATTAAATAATTAATTATTATATATTATGTATATACATTTTTAAACTTATTAGCTTTTACATTTTAAACACCACAATAAATATATTTAGATAAATTTAAATAAATTTTCTTCTACGGTACATACTTCAGTTCAGTTTTGCTTTTCACTACAAGGCATAACAAGTCTGACATTAATGTAGGAAGTGGTTTATATTAAAAAAATATATAGATGATGCTTCCAAATCTGTATTTAATCACTTTCTATGTGTGCGTATATGCATGTACAGCATGAGTAAAGTTTAAGAGGTAATAAATGAGTTTCTATTAGCAAGATTAAATTTAGGCTTCAGACATCACAGAGACATCTGCACGCAAGAAGTTTAGACAGACCAGAACATTCAAGCAGATGAATTACCAGATGAAAAAAACAACAGAAGCCGGTGAGGGTAAAAGAGAGCAGTGAAGACAGAGAGATATACAGATGGATTATAAAAGGATAAGACCGAAATAGACAGAGAAGGAAGGAGAAGCAGAGAGATGTACTCTAGGCCGATAGACACCAGCTTTGTGCCACTGCCCACTGGTGGTAGTCTGATAAAATAACTGACAAGACCAGTTCAGCCTATGGGAGCAATTTCATTACTAAAAACTAATACTAATTATATTATGAACAATTTTCAGGGTAATACACTGCAGTACATCAAACTCACCTAATAGAATCTGAACAATATACATGAAATAAAAAGATCAATCTTTATCATATTATCATCTTTAAAATACAACCGAGAATGTGCAAGCTCTGTAAACTTTAACGTTTATGGCAGTGTTATTGGATTAGACTGGATGATGGTTAACAGGTGACTCTTATAAAGTATAACAAGGCTGAAGGAGAAGAATACAAATGTAGACTGAAAGATATATAACATTTGAAGTGTATAAAACAACATGAGTCCAATGGGGCTGCCCATTTTTCTCTTACCTAAATCCCAGTTCACAAGGCCAAAAGTTAATGGTTTAGCAACAGTGGCGCACGTGTTCTAATGGTAGCCCTATGGCTTATAACCCTTTTTAGTCTTCAGTGCTCTTACCCCAACTCTTACTGGTCAATAATGCTCTCCAGATTTAAACACACAAATGTCAACCTCAAGTAGCCCAGTTCTGAGCCTTTAGTGTCCTTATGGTAACCCCGAGTGCCCTGTAGCCTTTGCTTTGGAGAGGTAACAACACCTACCCAACCTAACATTACTAACCCCTTTCAGTTGGCCAGTCACCCAGAAGAACATTGCTGTAAAGGCGACCAGTGTCGTTGGCGTTCTTAGTCTGGAGGAGCTGGGCCGCCAAGTTCACCTCTATGTCGGAAACCATCATTCATTTGAACACTAAGAGGTCTGCTTTGATGTCAGGGCAACAGTGCTTTCCCTGTCCAGTCATTTCCTCCTCTTATTGTTGTCTCCATCAACAAAATATATGACTCTGAGCTCTGCGGGTGGAGAGGACAAGTAGATTTTTTTGTGCTTATTTTACTTTAATAGAATTCATTTTAGGTTTGATTCTACTTCTTTTCTTTCTTTAACTTCCAGATACAACTAATTACTGCGACCCTACGACTGGATATAATAAATTCACTTCCCTAGAAAATACATGTTTTGTAAGAAAAATAGGGTATTCAAATTAAAAAGCAGAGTATCAATGATGTCCTCATGTATCACAGGATAAGTTTTTCATAAAAAGCTGTTTATCATCTAAATGTGTGCAGCTTTTTTTTTGTGAAAACCAAATATATGGAGATATGTCTTTCTGTCTTTTCGCAGCTTCTTAGCTACCGCTAAGTCCAACTACTCCCCATCATTCACACAACACCCGGCCGTGGAAAAACTGATCTTTGTATTGTGATGTGCTGTCAAAGTGTGAACCTTACACAAATGCACATTGCCAAACGTTGGGTCACCCTGCCTTTTTATCACTAAATCTCTCTCACACACATTGCTAACACTAGGTCACTCCCTTTGTCCTACACGAGCACACACTGTCTCGAAGAAAACAGACAGAGACTCGTACGCTCCTCTAGAATTCGGTCAGTCTTGCCTTTCTGCTGTAGTATGCAGCCTAAGTCTCTTCCCATGCCCCGCAGGTGCCCCTGTGCCACCACCACACTGAGCCCCTGCCCTGGGGCCAGCGGTCAAGAGGATCACCCCGACCCCTGTGAGAGGGGGGGCACCCCGACCTCATCACCTCGCTCTGGATGCTCCTTAGCTCTCCTTTGTCGGCCTGTCCCACACCAGATAGCACAACAAAGGCTGCCGCTGCTACGGAAACCAGGGCTCGACTCATCATCATGATGAAACCTCCATCATCTCATCAAACAAAGCAATGCTTTAAATGCAAAAAAAACGTCAGTTTTGTGTGCAAGGTATTAAGAATAAGTAATAATAATACCAAAGTAAAATCAAACATTTATCATATATATGTGTGTGTGTGTGTGTGTGTGTGTGTGTGTGTGTGTGTGTGTGTGTAGAGGATGTGATTGTAATTCCTGATGAAATATTATCCAATAGCATCTTATGATGCCTCTATAGAAAAATAGTTGTGCCTCCTGTCCACTCTTTCCCTCTAGTCACATTATTTAAAAAGAAAGTGGATAGTGTTTGTGTGTGTGCGTGCGTGCGTGTCGACATGTGGGCGAGCGCGAGTGAGAGTAAATAAGGTGTCCCTTTAAGACAGCGGCACCTCTATTTTTCCAGTGGCGTTGTAATGAAATGAAATGTGTCTAATGTGCAGGAGCGGGGACAGAGGCGGCTGGAATGAGAGGGTGTTTCATCTGTGCGTGTGGGGCTCCACGAAGCTTTGATGTGAGAGCTCTCATGTAGTGAGCAGGGCTCTGGGCACAAGGAAAAGGACAGCACTTGACAGGTACAAAGCATGGCTGATAGCGGTCATGGGTGCATGCAGTGAGGGAAAGTGGATGGTATGGTTGTGTGAATTGGAGGGTCTATGTGTTGTAGGTGTATTGTTTGGTGAACAGGAGCAAATAAATGTTCTTCTTCCTGTTGCACTTGTATATTAATGCACTGATGTGTGCGTGTGCATGCAAATTACATCTCAAGAATCAGTCTGCAATCTATGGAGTCCAGCGAAATTGGCCCTTAGGCAGCTTACATTATTAGTTTTCTGTCAGGTGGCTGTTAGGATCAGGGCTCTTACAATCAAGTGGCTCAACAGCCTTCTCTCCACTTCCTTGTTCCAGCAATATGCAGCCCCCCGATTCGCTACTGTGGCTTGACTGACAAGAGCGAAAGGGTCAACCAGCGTGGCATACCCAATGAGATGAGAACAAGGGGAGGGATGACTGCAGGCCACAGTCAGGTTTGAGTGTAACAGGCTGACTGAGGTGAAAGGATAAGTTGGAAAATAAGCATAAGCAAATCTTTGGTATCACAATCCGTTCACATTTCACTTACTAGCGGCTGGAGTGGCTGACAAACATGTGAAAAAACAGCTTTTTGGAAGGATGAAGACAGAGAAAAATGAACAGTTTCTCAATGAAGCGGTACACAGCAGCTGAGCGAGATGGTAATAACAAGTACGCAGTCGTTTGCTCTACCTCTCTGTCAGGGCCACCCTGCTCTGCGTGACCTTGTCTGTCTCAGTCTCTACGTGCACAAGCTTTGCATGCAGGGCCTCTTTATCCATTGGATCCCCTCGTTTTTTTTCTCTCTCGCTTTTCCCACTCCCCCTCTCCCTGAGGTCGAGATACCACACACTTCGCACAGTACTGTCAGATTAAGTCACGGTGCCCCTTTCTCATTTAACACAGCACCCGTCTGAGACCCCCAGCCCACCCCTCCCCATACCCACAAATCACACAGCTATAGTTTTTTTTCTGAGAACAGAAGGGTGGGAGAGCACTTACTGTACCACAGGGGCTATGAAAACATGTGGATCTTAGAGGGGATGTGAGAGGGGATGAGACGGGATTGTCATCAGCTTGTCAGCCGAAATCAATCAAGCTCTTGATTAGACGAGATAACCAGACCGTCATGTAAGCGTTTGCTGGGGAGACCTAATGTCCCTAAATATTATTTTATAGGGTCTTTCTAAAAAAGGCCAAGCAGAACGGTAGTAGAAAAATTGTGTCACAGGTTGTTAAGATGTCATTGACCTAAAGTTACCTAAATTACAAGAAATAAATATGATTTAGTGTTTGACTTGCTTCTTCTTAGATCATCTGTTTAAGCCCACATCCGTGCATGTTTAAGAAATCAAGTGAACAGCACACATAAATGTGTACAGAAAAAGTAAGACAAACTGGAGCTTCATCTCACCATCTGCCCTCCCGAGTTAATTTTGAACAAATCACCTACTGCATGGGTTTCTCCTCTCATAAAAAGAGTACACATTTAATTAAGTTTCCCTAAATTCAACTTTTCACTTCAAGTTCAAAGACTCGCTTCTGCTAATGTAGTCGTACACTAATTCAGCCAAAGTAAATAAGTCTGTGGTAATGATTATCTTTTTCTTGATCTTAATGAGCACAAATAGTTTAGGTCAGAATAAGAAGCTAACCTTTTGAGCTAGTCAAGTAGTTGTGTCTGTAATAAGCAGCAGGGTTTTTAACCTTGGCTTGGATGTCTGGGTTCATTTGGATATTGTTTATATGTGGAGTTGAATATTTATAAATGAGTTCAAAGTGGAGCAGTGGGGTGGAGGAAGTGAAGAGAATAGTGCAGCTTCTGATCCCTCATGCCTTTGCTTCTTTTTATGCTCAAATTTACATTTCTTTCTCTCCGTTTCACTCTTCCTGTCTCGTTCCTCCCGACCCGACTATTTTCAGCACCTTTGTGAAAGAACAGATATAAAAACACGCAGAAACTGTTGGGTAACTCACTCGCTGAAAAGCCGGTTTATGTGTCGGTTATTTACCACACTCAATCTGAATTTATCCAGCCAATATCCATGCTCAATGGTTGATCAAACATCGGAATGGCTAGGCAGAAACTCTGACACATAAAACACGCACACACACAGATTTCAGAGGCCTGCTTCATCTGCTCTCAGCACGACACGCAGAAGGAGGTGTAGAGTTGGGGGTGGGGGTTGCTAGATTGGGGGTGGATGTAGCATTAATCACCGTCCAGGTGGAAATTGTCAGAGCTATCGATTGTGCAAGTAAATGTTACACAAGTCATTTGTCAACTTTTTCCCTTTTTTTTCTTCTTCTTTCTTTAAAGAAGAGCACGCCATTGGTCAAGACACTGATAGCATGTAAATTCACCGAGACCATCTCACTAGATGTGATAATGACTATGCTTTTGAAAAGTCTGATTTCATTTTGGTTTATTTGTTTATTTGACAATAAAAATATAATCTATAATAACGAAAAGAGTTTTTGCAATCTCTGCTACTTTAAATGTTAAACCAGCTGCAACAGAAATTAATATTTCCAGAATCTGTTAAGATTAGACCAACACACATGTGTTTGCCACTGAAAAGGAAATGCAGTAAGCAGGAAGAGTCCTCAACCCGCAGCGGGAAAGCTATGGGGAAATAAATACAGCAGGCTTACTCTGATGCTGTTAGCATTTTGATTTATATATTCTATATTGTCTCCCCTAAGCATACACATGTATTTTTAATGAGGGCACAGAGAGATATAGATCATGGAATGATAGGTGCCTCCCTTTCCACCCACCTAACTATTTAATGTATAAATCAGGGGGAGAGGTGAGGATAGCGGGAAGAGCTGTGAGGCTACAAAAACAGAAGACAGGAGGAGTGGAAGTGTCCCTGGAGCAACCCTGAAGTTATTGTCCTGAAGGCCACTAACAATAAAAAGAAGAAAGCCAAAGGAAAGAATGTAATGACAAATTAAACAGAGATGTTTATAATCCTGATGCTTATAAAAAGTACAAAAAACAACCCCAACAATCTGCGATTACAATGAAACATCAATTTCTGTCATTCAGTTTAACTAAAGTAAAGAAATTCCCCAGCCATGTGAATTCCAAAAGACACGCACTGTCAGTGAATGTTTCTACTTTACCATCTGGACAGGTAGTTGATACATGAACACACACGCAGTGGGTGCGAGACGCATGGCCATATGTACAGACTGAGCCAGCTGGGGTCAATGGCAGGACAGATCTAAACATTTTAGACACATGTAACACATGTATGCACGCATGTGCATGCACAGACCTAGGCATACAGCCTTTACACAAACACATGCAAATCATCCATCAAACTATATTCTTCCCCTTTATCCTTATCAGGGTCACCTGCAAATCATGTAACAGCAAAATATTCGACCCTGAATTCAGATTTTGACTGATCAGCAGTTTTGAAAAAATGTGTAAGAGTCCTTCACTAGGTGTCACATACCAATAATCAGCAGTGTGAGACTTACTAATAGCAATCTCACTGAACATCAGAGAACCACTATGATCTTGGTGGGTCAAAGGTCGGAGAACATTCCCGACACCCCTGGACTCTTACTGTGATCTAGTAAAAGGCCAAAGAAGAGCTGCAGAGAGAACTGGAGGTCCTGGCGATGTTGCTATGTGAGCTGTGTTAGATATTTCATATTAAGTGTGACCTTTCGTGGGATTAAATTTTCAATTCTATATGTGTAAAATATTCATTTCTATTTGCGGTGATATTGTACGCCGTGGATTATAACAGGGTACCCATCAGCAATAAAGGCCACAGTATTAGCACACGGACCCACAACTATAGTGACACACTCCAACCGCTCAAAAGTCTGACCTCTCTCTAAGTGGAGCTGCACCACAGGTCCAGGAGTCACGGGAGGTCGCTACAGCCAATCACAAGCTGTATTTGAAGTGTGAAGGGTAAACACTATGGCTGGCCTGTCCTGCCATTTACTCTGCTTATTTTCACAGCATGTAACCTAGAGAAGCGGTTGCAGAGAATATAGCATATCTGTGAGCATGCATGTGTGTGTATGCATCTATATCTGCGTTCCAGCACATTTTCCATGGTGTCATTACCACATGGCAGGGTTTATGCTTCACAGCACACACATGGAGCTACGCAATCCCCGTCATCCTCTCACCACACAGCCAAATACACACGGAGATATACATGCTGTGGTAACAAAGTAAACCGTACATTAACCTGACGCAACCTTCAGAAGCGGTTGAAAGCAATTAACTATAGAAAATCAAAAAAATCCCCTTTCTCCTCAGAGCTTTCTCACACACAGACCACCCTCAACCCCACCGCCACCACAATCCTTACTAGAAGCCCTTTCAATTCTACTACTTTTTTTTTTAAGACCACCTGTTGTCTATTATTTTTACATACAGCTTTTCTCATAAATCATAACACTGGGTAATTAATCAAGCTGTCAAAACAGTGACCGAAGGTCACCTGAAGGGGTCGGAGGTGGTTACAGGGCCGATGGAGGTCAGGGTCACACCACATTCCTCATCTTTAAGTTGGGACGGGATAGGGGCTAGGCAAACAAAAGCGAAAGCAGATGGGGGGTGTGGGGGGTGGGGGGGGCAGATGAAAAAGAGAGCTAGGGAGACGGTGAGAGTGAGAGAAAGAGAGAGAGAGAGGGGAGAAATTGACAAAGAAAAGTGAAAGAAGCTGTCAGCTGCCTACAGATGAAGACAGGGGAGGCGATTCTGAGAAGGGAGGCATCACATGAAGAGGTGGAAAAAAGGGAAGAGGCATGAAAAAAGAACAAAAGAAATCTGCAAAATGTTTCTACTGTATAGACCTGAAATTGGCTGCAGAGAGAAGAAAGAGAAAAGAAGGAGGTAGGGCGATGTGCCTTCCTCGATGAGAAAATAAGAAATCAGCTGTCGAAGTATGATTGTTATCTCGTCCTTTTTCCTGGTGCGTGTGTGTGTGTGCGCGCATGTGTGTGCCCGCACGTGTATGTGTGTGTGTACACGTATAGGTGATGAGGCAGACTGATATCTTTCTCAGAGGAGTATGTATCGGTGTCTCAGCGTGTTGAGAGTCAGTTCAGAGAAAGGACCATGGGCCTGGAGTGGCATGTCACCGATTCCACAATTCACACTGCTGATTAGATCATACTGATTAGGAAGGTACACACACACACAGACACACACATGAATACAGTAAATACCCACAAAATGACCACAAGAAATCCCAAACAAACACGAATGTACTGTCTTTTCTACAAACAACGAGAAAGGAAAGAAGAAAGGAAGAATTTTAAAGTGCAAATGCCGTGGAACTCTTCGCACTATGTTTGAGTCCCCCTTCCCTGCGTCAAGCATGAATTCTCAGGCGTGGCTTGCGCTATCAAAAACATCACTCTTGAATGAGGCACCGACCATTGCGCAAAATTAGCTGTCACCCTTTCCTCAAAATCTTTGTTAATCTTGTTTCCAGTGTTTGCGGATTTATCAGCACATGCATCAATGTCAGCTCCTTGGTTACTGAGCCGCAATACTTGGGAGAAGATATAATTAAAAATGTTTGGGGTGTGGGGGGCAGAAGGGGATGGCTGCTGCAGAGAGCGAGAGTGCTAGGAAAGACGGGGCGGAGTGGTGTCTGGGAGGAGGAAGGTGAAGTCTTCCCTCTCGTTTCATGCTTTCCCCTGGGAGCCCGTGGAACACAAAGCCACTGATAACAGACAAACGGGCCTGGCTGTGCCTCTCTTCCTCTCCCTCTCTTCCTCACTTTCTAGTATCACAGAGGTCAGCGTGTCACCATATCTCTTAATGGCACTAGTTCCACTGATCTGGCTGTGGTCCGGGAAACTTGTCTCCTTGTTAACAGCTACCTGACACAAAGGAAAACAACAACTAAATGCATTTATGAAGCGAGCCTTAACAATCTGATAGACAACTAATCCATCTAGAGGGTTTTATACATGGCTCTCATGCCGACGTGGGGCATCATTTATGAACTCTGTTTCAGTAGATAAATAAATAAAAATACATTAGAAACAAATACTTTGTGCTACTGGAATTGTGTGATTATTTAATTATCTGTTTGCATGTTCGCTGACTTAAACTAAAACAGTTTGACATCTGGAGGGGTGGTGATGAATTACACTGTGCCACCGCAGCTTGATCCTTGATATATTTCCAGCACATCTCTTATTATCATGTGGCTTTTCAAAAAGCATCACTTGCCCATCCAACTCGTGTCAAGGGAAAAGGGACATCGTGCATTTGAAATTCAACATGCAAATCCTCACACATACAGATACTACCCACATCCGGCACACATACACACACACACACACACACACTCATACGAAACTGCACACGAGCCTGTGGAAGCGCCATTGTGATGCTGAGACATCCCAGAGAGCCGTGCCACCGTGCCAGCAGGTTTCAGGGCTGTATGGATGGAGCTCCCTCCTTAGACATGAAAGCTCCAGAGAGTGTCAGACACATGTTTAAAACATTACACATAAATGCAAATTCCTTAAGGTATGAAATAATACCTACAGTTTTGCCCCTCTGACCTCCCAAAATTAAGGCGTTGAAGAATGCGGCAACTTTGTGCCCCTAAGTGTAAATATCTATCACAGGTAAAACGAAAAAAAGAAACAGCAAAGACTAAATATATTTAAATTCAGAATCTAATGTGAGGAATAAAATACAATCGGGGTATGTTTACCACTGTGTTGCAACACCTTTTCTTTCAATGATACACTGTAAGTGCTTGAAAACTGAGGAGACCGATTGGTGCAGCTTTGAAAAAATACTGTCCAATTCTGCAGAGCCTGCTTTATCATTTTTATATTATAGTTTGGCAACGTCTTACTGAAATAAGCAAGGCTTACGCATACCATGCTGCTAAAAGGCTGTACCCAGATAACAAGCTCGCTTCCTCTCCTCTCTATCCTCGAGGATGTGGAAACCATTATTGCGAAAGAATTTCAAACTCAGCTGACAGTTTTCCACTTTGCATTAGCCCAATTTAACTGAGCTACAGTATACAATATACAGTACATTTCATTTACAATTTTAAGTTGCACGCACACACTGTCAGTAGTTTTAAAATGTTCTAAACCCACATTAAAGCTTTTAATGCAGTGCTATCTGAAGAACAAAGAGAACCACAATAAAGTCCTGGTTTTTGATGTAGTAGATTGTGTAGAAACTTATCTATACTCTCTAAATCTTTTAATGATAATGTAAATGATGAAATCCCCACATTATTCACATTGAGAAACATTATTCCTGGGGCGCCCATATAGCTCACTGGGTTGAGGGGGCGACCCGTGTAAATTTACTGCTTGTCTTTCCTTTGCTCTTTCTCCCAGCTTTCCTATCATAATAAAGACTAAAAGTGTAAAATCTAATATTTAAAATAAAGAAACACTGTCCCTAACATTATACCTAACTATTAGCCCATGCATTTCTTTATCTTTACTTCAAAGTAAAGATAGCATGCTCTTTTGATAGCCACTTATGATACTAATATGCATTCAGTTCACCTAATTAGTTGTGATATGTTCCATCAGGTGTTTCTGTTACCTTTAAACAACTGTTCAAGTCTTTTGATTGCCCAGTGTCACCTTTATCAAAAGGAGCCGGTGGCATCAAATTGTCAAGGAAATATAAGGTTTATTTGATTTGCAAATCACTACTGTTTTTCCCCCAATTTAAATATTACAGTTCCGCATGGAAAAAGACCCCCTGCCCACATCATAGTCAGCGCTGAAATAAAAGCCAAAAAAACAGAACTCATTGCTCTCCGTTACAAGAATATGGCTGTCCAGTGGCAGAGGCTTTTTAGGCTACGGCCCCAGCCTTAACCTCTCACCATGGTTGATACAACATGTCAACACTGAGAGCACAGCTTTTTTTTATCCATGCTCACATTTTCTCTTCTTCTATCCTCTTCTGGCTCTTCTTCCTCCCTCTTTTTCTCCTCCATCCAGACCTTTAAGTGTGGTCTGGCAGGTTTGGCTGGGAGGTCGTGTATTCCCCCTCTTCATTAGTGAGAAAATGGACTCTGGTAAACGCTTGTTAAAGCCCTTACCTACACTCTCCCAGTTAATGGGAGTGATCCATTTGTGTCCGTTTCTGCCTGACAAGGCTTTACTGGAAGATTAATAGTGCGATGTCAGGGCACGGCCACCCTCTGTCCCGTTCTCATTTCCTTTCTTCTGGGATGGACACATGCAATAATGGAGCCCCGTCTTTTGTTGTAACACCGTGATTAGCCAGGGACGGGAAGAAAAAAAAAAGCAAAGGAATGACAGAATGAGAAGAAGAAAGGAGGAGAGGAGATGAAAACAAAAGGAATACGAGAAAAAAAACCTCTTTCCTTGACATTGTACAAAGGTAGGTTTTAAGGTTGTGAATTACAAGCACTTGACAATAGTAGAGCAATATCATTAATTAATCTCAATGCGGGGTGAAGAGGGATATAATGAATCACTTATGGATATTTCCTCTGTTTTAAGGCAGGATTTATCTTGGTATGATTCAGAGAGGTCTTGAGCATTGATGATGGAATGTATTACAGGAGGAAAAAAATAACAAAAAAAATAGAAAGACTGAGAAAGGGAATGCCAAGGGAGAAATAATAAAGACAGACAAAAAGACAGCAACTGATAATGAAAGAGAGAAGTGGGGAGAAGTCCTTAAAAAGGCCACCCAGGGTTTCGTCCATCACCCAGGCCTCCAGCCATCCCTCTTCCTTTTGGGGATGACACTGTCAAGTGCTCTGTCCCTTCACTGCCTGAACAGGATAATCACTCTTAATAATTACACAGATATTCCCGGGAAGTCTTCCCTGTCGAGCAAGAGAATCCCGTAGTGTAAGAGGCCTGCCTGGAAAAGTGCCAAATAAACGTAAAATTAAAATCTCTCTTTATTTTGTTTTGTTTTTTTTCTCTTTGTATTTTATCTCCTTGGGTCTTTTCTCTCTGGTGAGTTCTCTGATGGGCAGACCAACAATCTGGTAAACACACAAACAGACACAGAGAGGAGACCTGCATCACAACCCCCTCCTTACTACATCACAGTCAGTGCCAACGGAGAGCAGGGTGTTTCTCAAAGCAGAGGATAGGGGGACTGGGGCTAGTGGTGTCTCATTAAATTCTTGGGATTGTCTAATTGTCTTTCGTGGACCTCTGAGAGACTAGTACATTATACTCATTGCAATTAACTAAACAAAAGAGCCGAACCGCCCAAGCACTAGGGACAAGACTGGCTAGGGGGAGCAAGCTTTCCAGCCAGGACCACTACAACAAAATACAAACACACATATACCAAAAAGAGAGTGCAGAGAAACACTAAAGAACAAGAGAAAAGATATGAAGGAGTGTGAAAAATGAGGGGGAATAAAAGAGGAGGGGATGACTAAGGACTCAGACAGATCTTGGGATTGGCCAGATGTCAGAGTTGGGTGGGAGGTTAGGGTGAGACAGGGTGAGGAAAAAGAGAAGGAGGGTGTCTGTGCTCATTTGAGACGCACCTTTGTGCTGGACCTGTCTTGTTTACTGCACTACAGCTTAGCAGTGCGAGGGTCCTATTCAGGGTGCAGGCCTTTCAGTAGGTACTGAAGGAACCCTTAAGCCCACTTAACTACCATTTTCACACACTCTGCCTGCTCTCCTCTTTGTCCTTGCCTCCATTACATCAAACGCAGGAACAAAGGCGGGGAACAGAAACTGGGGCTGGCAGAATGGCGCCCATCACAAATATTAATTTGAAAAGGTGTTGGAGAGTAGAATCTACTTTTATGCACAAGGACAACTTGGGATTTTTTTTCCCCTGCCGTGTAGGGGGGCTCTTTGGGGGCCGCAATGAGCTTGGTTTTCAGGCTAAAGGGGAGCTTGAGGACTTGCAGCACAATTATCCAAGAATAAGGGGCTTGAGATGTGGCACACTGCTAAAGACTGAGCACACACAAGCACAGACACATGCACACGTATTGCCTATAAAATATCTTTCTAACACTGGGCCTCATTCATTTGCCGGGGTTATTAGGCAAAGCAACAAAATCAATAAACACTGCTTCTTCTTCATTACTGGTACTCCAGAAAAATACACAGGACGCAGATAATTACAAGCGCCAAAAATTAACCCAAAAAAAAAACGTGAGGTAAGAACAACAGCAACAAAATATCACACATATACTGAGATCTTTGAAATGGTGCTTTCATTCAGACACACTTCACTGAAGCATATTTGCTGGGAAGTAAATGGGTTTGTAAAACTGACCTTGAATTGACTGGTAGAAAAATAATTGTCTGAACTAGATGTAATCCACAGTCCACCGCTCTTATTGCTATTAATTTGGGAACACATACACACAGATTCACACAGGTGGAAGGCGCATGCGTTTTCTGTGGAATGCAGTTTGCAGTTTTAGTCGGATCACATGAGAAAGCGGGGTGAAAAGTTTATGCTGCCATTACCCATTAAAAAATAAAAATAAAAGGGTGCATGCCTCATTCTGACACAAATGCAACACGTACACACACTTCCCTAGTTCAGGGAGTCATGGCAGGGTTAGTGGTATGTTGAAAAGCCCATCCTGTGTGTATAGACGGTGTATCGCTCTAATCTGCAGGATACAAGCTCTGCAGTCCCAACCCCACCTCCATCTCAGTCTGCACGCACTCCAGGTCTTGCTGTTGGTCAAACCAAATGCTGACCTGCACTGGCCCTGGCTCTCTCAGCAGGCTGGCTCTGACCCAGCTACTCTGGCTGACCCTGCGAACATGTGGTCAACTTGGGCATGGCAGACGCTCCACTCTCAGGTGTGGTGATGGAACGATGGAAAAGAGGGGAAAGAGGAGAAAGAGGACATGAGACTAGCCCAAAAACTTAATTTATTAAAATTCTTGATTTCTGCAGTAAAAACCTAAATGCTAATAACAGATAAAGTAATTTGCTAGGCCCTACATACGTCTTCTGCCATACTGAGTTTAAATACTTATGTTGTAGCTCAGAATTTATTGGACAAGAACACACAAATGTATTTACAAGAACTGTTTTTAATCCTGATGGGATGGAAACCCATGGACATCATTAAATGCTGCATCTCCACCCTTGAGAAGTTCTGTTTGATGTTTACTGCAACCATCCTCTCTTTACATCCAGTTTTGTATTTGACTGATTTATCCACTTAATAATATTCAATCACTTTGTCATGTAACACTCATAAATTACTTTTTGCATCATTTGGACTGTTTGCTTTCCAACCAGTTTTGCAGCATTTAGCTGAATCTGAGCAGACAGTATAGCCATGTTCACATCAGAATTTATCCTGCTACTTCTATCAGCAGTCCCATCATCAATAAACACTAGTGAACCAGTTCTATTGGCAGTCATACATGCCTGTGGCATTACATTGCCTCCATCATGATTAACAGATGCTGTTGTATGCCTAGGATCATGAGCTGTTTCTTTCCTTCTCCATACTGCTTCTTCGGTTTCATCTGTCCAAAGATACTTCCCCCCCACCCCAGAACTCTTGTTCTGGCGAAGTCTAATGTGCTCTTCTTTATCTTGAGTGTAACCAATAGTTTGCACCTTGTTGTAAACCACCTATGTTTATATTCATAAAGGCGTCTCCTGATTGTAGACTTTTACAATGATACCCTACCTCCTCAAGAGTCCTCTTGACTTGACTAGATACTGTGAAGGGTTTGGCTAAACCAAGAAAGAATTGTGCAATCTTCCACTTTAGTTGTCTTCTATTGGCTTCCAGGCATTTTGGTGTTTTTGAGCTGGCCAGTGCATTACTTCCTTTTAAGACTGTGCCAGACAGTTCATATATAGCCACTCCTACAGTTTTTGCCATCTCTCTGATAAGTTTATTTTACCTGTTCAGCTTAATGATGGCTGAATAATGACACAGACATCTCTTTGGACCTCATATTGAAAGTTCCTGTGAGCATTCACCAAATGCAAGTTCAAAACTCCAGATCTTTTATCAGCTTAATTTTTTTTTTTCCTGAAATAACTAGAAAGGCAACACTTGGCCATGAAACTGGTCGCCAGTCAACTGTTGAATTACTTTTAAACCTTTAGAAAATGTGTGACTGCATATAAAAATGGCTGTAATGCAGTACTTTGGTTAAAACCGCTTAAATTATAGCTGAAAATCATCATAATTTATTGGTTGTTTAAATTAAAACCCACTGTAGTGGTACTGAGGCAAAAGAACAAAAAATGTCCAGTAACGTATGGACCTAGCTATACATCTAAAAGGGAAAAGCTGCAACAGGGGGAAAGTGTTTCTCTCTCACTGAATTGTCACTGCCAAAATGATTCTTCTTTGGACTGTAACGGCACTTGGAAGCCAGCAAATCAGATGCATTACTGCCACCCTGTGTGGACCATAAGTTTGATTTGAACCAGCGCTACCAGAATCAAAAGCCTGCTATTTCATGAGGGAAGGGACACTTTCCTTTCACTCGTGCACCACTTAAGGCTGCAAGATTATACTCAAAATGATAATTAATATATTACTGATCAATATTGTAAACACGATTATTTAAGAGGATTGTCTATAATGCAAACATCACCCAGTTATTGAACCTAAAAATTTGCTTTTTGTATGTATATGTATAGATATATATATATTCAAAACTAAAATAAATCAGTAAAAAAAGAGGTGGGAGTGGCAGATAGTGTCCCTAGTGTCCGGTAGGGAGGAATGAACTGTGCTTTCTGACCATAAAGGTCGACTCAAATAGGCATCCACCAGTCCGTGCCTGTGACTCCACCGTGGATGGAGAAACCCACAAGCAGCAGCAGATGCACATGCCTCAGGAGACGTGTAAGGCAGCTACGGCAGGTTAAGGCAGGTAAGCTGCACTAAACAGTAAGTGACTTTAAGCTTTTTTTTTTTCTTTTTTTTT
>NW_024582424.1:415403-431960 GCF_018398535.1 Haplochromis burtoni | reverse complement strand
GGCAGTGTAAAGGAAAGAGGTGTGCTTGATTTATAACAAACAATAGAGATTTGCAGCAAAAATGAACACAAAACAGTAATAATTTTATCCTGACTATTTTGTTTTTGCTGGAAGCCAAAATTGTAATTGAAAATAAAATTTGATTAATTGCCCAGCCCTAGCGTCACACCCTTGGAAAAAATAAAAACATACACGCTTACAATCTGCTTATGATGCAGCCCTACGGGGGTTTCACTAACGTTAACAGGAATACCGGAGTAAGAGATTTAAAGACGCAAAGGACGGTCTCCAGGTGTCAAGTAGAAGTGGTGACTTGGTTTAAATTACCACACACTGAGAATTAAACACTTCACACAACGTATTTCCACCCAGGATTGCAGGAAAATAAAGAAACAAATAAAGACAAGGTGGTTAGGGAAAGAAAATAACTGTCAAAACCACAGATTTTAGCGATCTGAAGCAAATACTGTGTAAACAAGTCTAAGCAAAAATAAATATATAAATAAATAAATAATAAAAAAAGATGAACTTTTGTTTTGTTGCTCATTGAATTGTGTGATGGGTGATTATTTCACTGACAGACAGACAGAAAGACAGGCAACAACAGTTAATATGGCCAAATTCCTGCCCACTTGTCATTTATTGACAGTGAATTGAGCAATGGCTCACAACCACTTTTTCATGTCTGATACCAATATTGATACAGCAGCCTCGAGTATCTGCCTATACTGTCAGCTGTCAAACTAACCATGGAAACCTTTTTTAAGCAGAATCAGTGTTCCACAGTGTTCACATCTCTCATTATGGCATGTCACATAAAGTACAGTAAAAGTAGATAGATCAGGCTAATGAATCATATCTTGCAAATTTTCCCCCCAATTTACAGTCAACTAATTTTTTTAACAGTGACAATAGTAGTGAGTAGTAGACTGGCATTTGACAGATTAACTCATAAAAAGAGTCCAGAAACAGGTTTAACTGAGCCTGAAAATCAACAGCAATACTGTAGTACTGAATACTGAAGTTAGGACAGGAAAGCAAGGAGACCAGCCAGGTGTACGCGTGCTTTTGGTGTGTCAGATATAGGCCGGAGAACACGAGAACTGAAAAAGATAACAAGTAAATCTGAGAGTTGAGGAGACCTCCAGGGAGGAGTGGTGGGTGTTTTGATGACAAAATCATCTTCCATAGGCCCTCAGCTCCCGATCTCCCTTTAGTCCCTCAGAGCCACAGCATTAATCCGGGGAAACATTGTGTGTCTGTATGTGTGTTGGACTTCTATTCTTCCTACATCGATAGTACTCAATCTTCAATAGCGTGTAGCACTATAATTTCTTATCCATCTGCTTTTTTTATAGACCCTACATCAGACACAGAGGAATAAATAGCCACATTTATGCTAACATACAGTTAAGATCACTGCATTTTGCTTTTAGGCAGATATCTGCAGGGGGAAGAGGAGAGAAGTGTCTGGAGAAATGGAAAGACAGCCTCGAGGAAAGGCAGTGAAAGATGAAAACACTGACCGTAAAAATATAGACGACTTGATATGATAATTTGAAAATATTGTATCATATATGTGGGCAAATAATATCCTGCTTCTCTAAATAAGGTGTAGGTTGGTAGGTAGATAGATCAAGAGAGCAGTCCAAGAGGAAAAGAGGAAGAGTGTGTTGATCTAGCCTGACAGCATACTGCCACCTATGTGTCTGATCTGGTACAACAGCCTCTGTTCTTCACATATCTGTCCCAGGATCTGTCACTCAAGTTTGAAATTATTCAGAATAACACAACCATAAGAAAGGCTACATCTGAGGCAGTGAAATGATAAAAGCCCTAAAGAGATTACATGCAGACAGTGACAGTTTTAGAGAGGGAAGGACAGAGAGATGGAGAGAGGAAAAAAGAGAAAAATCATGCCTGTTCCACAAAGCCAGCTGTATCAAAAGGTAGCATAGCAGCCTGGAGCAAACGTCTGCTCACCTGCCAGCCCAGTCAGACCAAATCTCTCCCTCTCTTTATCCCTCTCTTTATGGCCTTTGCCCGCATCAAACACGCAAACTGCCAAATGCACACAAAAGCAAATGATCAGTGTTTATTTAATTAACGTCAAATCATCAAAGTCATACCTGCACTTGCATTTAAGAACAAATACACACACACACACGCTCCTCCTCTTGTCGATAAAAGCATCAGTCTAGGTTTGGAATTACCCGGCTGGGGAACAGGCATGGCTGGTGGGTTGGGCTACCACCCAGGCTCATATGCAGGTTCCAGTTCATCCACAGTTCATGCATAGTCTCATCTTTTTGAAGAAGCATCCCATCAGCCCAGGATCATGATTATTCAGGACAGAGAGAGAAGTGCGGCGTGCCATCAATATAACCCTTCTCCCTCCCTCACTCGTTCGCTCTCTTTTTAACACAAACACAAGACTCCACTGGAGAGTTGGCGCTGCAGCATTTAAACCCATGTTCTGACCCTATGAGTAGATCCATGCCAAGTAATAATTTGTCTTTCATTCTCACTTTGCAGCACCTCCCCGGCTACAAAAAAGCACACTGCCCTAAGCTTTGAACCTTTAATTATCTCATTTCACTAACTTTGAGGATCAAGCTGCAAAATTAAGTAGGAATATTTAAAATCACCACATCTGCATGGATACCACATGTATTATTAATTCGTGTGCATTAAACAGACAAATATGAGCATGGGAATAGGCATTTCACACCAAAAGTAATGCTAAAGGACTTTTACTATGGATTTTGCAGGATCAGCACACCAAATTAGAGCAGAAATCAGGAAGCTACTGCGTTTGACTTATTCAAAATGTGTATATGTCAAAAAAGCACCAGCATTGTTAATAAAAAAAAAATCCATTGAGTAAGAAAGTAAGAAAGGTAATAATCACCAGCAAAAGGTGACAAATACAGAACAAAAAATGAGCAATAAAAGGCAACTGAAGTTCTTTAAAAAGAAAAAGTCACCCTTTTTCTTGGGAGGTGGTGGGGGAACGTGCATAACTGTTTTCCACGCACAGCATAAGGAGGAGGGTTTTTTTTCTGAATGCTCTGACTAAGGTTCCCCACCAGCAAGCCAGCTTGCTTTTCCTGCACTGCCACCCACTGCCAGCATATGCCACTTCCATACACAAGTGAAAGCATGAGAAAGTTCACAAAAGCTACACACACGCACGCACCACACAAGCACATACTGTCTGTGCATTCATACACTTGCGTACACACCCATCTCTCTAACAAACGCACAGACACCACCACCTGTTTCTGAATTCTCACATACACACACAAGCATGTACACACACACACACACTTTGTTCTTCTCATCTGGCCTCCTCCTCTTCCAGTATTTATTTTAATCTGCATAAGAGAAGTTCACCAAGAAGTCAGCAGGACATACAGGAGTTGCATCTCCACCATCCCACACTTGCACGTGTGCATGCGTGCAGGCACTTGCAAAGCTACAGAGACGCACAGGAAGAGGGTGTGGACTGAGACCCAAAACACACACACACACAATCCTTCCGATGTCTTCCCATAGCAGTGACAAACATAAAGGACGGAACAGTGAAAATAAAAAGAGTCTGTCAGACTGTCAGAGTAGTTTGTACATGAGGATGAAGGACAAAAAAATATTAATTATATTTAATATCTTATATGCACAAAGATTATTCCCTCAGTCATATTTATTTCAAAAACAGTGCATCTGTGAATGGCATTAGTAAGCAAATGAGAAGGAAAGGAGACAGAGAAAATAAGAACGAGCAAGAAAGATCTGTATGTAGGTTATTGCAGTCTCACTGCACCACTCTTGAATTTCAAACAAGAACCCTGGGCAGAGGAGAGAGCAGAGGAGTGGAAAGGGAGGAAAGACAGAGAGGCGGCGGGGCGAGAGAACGAGCAGCAGGCTAACACTGGAGGCTAACAGGAGGCAGGCAAGAGAAGTGGTTATTAATGAGATATCGTAACTAAAGAAGGGCCAAAAAGAGAAAGACATGACATGGATGAAGAAAAAGTAGAGACGGTCTTCGAAAGGGGAAACAGAACTGTTCGTAGGGAGTGAGAGAGCGGCTGAAGTTAATAAAAAGCTACAAAAATCTACACAAAATTAGGATCTTTTTTTTTTACATTTTCAATTTGAATTCTTACTGTGCAAGAGTTATTTTTGAGTTAAGATTTTTTTTGTATGTATTCAAGTATGTAGTCCTACATTTTTCTGGTCGTGTACTTTGGTTCACTCAGGAATGTCTTCAACTGTATTTGTTCATGTTGCGTGCATCCAGGTGTTATTTATGTGTGTCTATGAGATGTGTGTGTGTGTGTGTCTGTGTGTTAAGCGGCAGTATCGCCCTAACTGCTGGTGTATTAGAGGGACAGCTCTTTGATCTAGGGGCTGTGCCGGGCCTCAGTACTCGCTGTGCAGGGTGGTCTCCCATCATGCTCGGCTGATCACAGTCTCAGCCTCACTATTGGCTGCTTGGCAGGCCCTCCCATCAGCCTTGATGCTACACGCCTCTGACAACTTCATTAGCATAATTCGACCCTTTGCTATACTCGGCTTTGCCAGCGACAGGAAGCGAGCGCTGGTACAACTGGCACACAACCAGATTAGTCCAGGAAAGTCTCTTACACCAATAAAAAGGTAACACCAAGAGGAAAAAAGCCAAATAGACTCACACGTTAGATTGAAGGCAACTGTTAATAAGAAGATCATTTTTCAGCGACATTTTTTCCCCAGATCTAAAATTCACAAAGGCTCACAGTTTTTGTATTCTTGTGCTTTGTGCTGCAATGTTACATTCAGTGAGGGGCACTACACCCTTATTAACAGACTAATAGGATGATTTTTCTTTAATCTGATGATGGGACGACGAAAAAATGGGCAAAGAAAGAGGAATAAAATTTTAATATGTTGTCTCCAATTATATGCTATTCTGATGTAGTCAGTCTCTTCATCGTACTCTCTTTTGCTGTCTTTCACAAGCATTTTGCTTGCGAAAATATTTCCTGTATTGCTTGCTCTTCACACATTGGTCAACAATATGCACTATTTGAAGCTTAGAGAAAGATGTGAGAGCATGAGAACACAGGGTGTAGGTGTGTATGCGTGCATGTGCAATTTCTGCTGTTAGACTTTTGCTTAAATAGAAGAAGTATTGTTCTGTAATCCTTACTCCTCTATGTGATTCACAGGTGAGATCAGGAAAACATCAGGTTTTTGTTCTGTGTATAGTACACTGCTTTTAGGGTTCTGCATTGCTTAACAACTGCTACTGTATGAAGAACCTGCCTATTCATTTATGTCCTCTGTAATGGACATTTGTTTTTGGTCTTTATCTTTTGCTAAGTCCTGATGTACTAAATAGAAGACATCCTGGGCTTTCCATCGAGTTCTAATGTGTTTGGGTAGCTTTTTTTTTTTCAGCTCCACAGAGGCAGGAAATCATAAAAAAAAGTTCAATGGGAAGGTTCTTTTTTCCTCAGTTCTCAGGAGGATATGCCACTTATTTTATTTCTCAACTTTCTCTTTTTGGAGCATGCTCCATTTTTTAAAATAAAGTAAATGTATAAATAAGAAATCGATAGATGTCCAATTCGATGGCTATGCTTGAAATATCAATATCAAAGCAAGAGCCTCTTACCTATGCTTGAGTTTCTAACCAGGAAAACTGATTGACAGTCGCTGATGGTCCATATCATCAATAGCTTTTCATCTTTTACAGGCATATTGACACATCTAGGACAAAGCGTTAAAATACCTAATTTGAAATGACAGTAATCTTATATCTGACTCCATTAATAAATCCTTGGTTGTATTCCTGTGAATACTAGCTTCTCAGAGTCCAGGCCATTCAAACTTGTGATTGCAGAGATTATGGAGTAAGCGTGCCTCTTTTCAGCTTTCAAGTAAATCCACCTGGCCAGCTGTTTGGACTCATTTCATGTCCAGGTTGCTGAACAAGACATCTACTTGTAATACTGAGGTTGGTAGCTGGTAAAGCAGGTAATCCAGGTTTACAACCATTGTAGCTCAGTGGTAGTTAGATGAACTATTGAACTCTGTCCCTGCAGCTGAAGATCAGCAGTGTAGCTAATTAGCTGGTCACCGGGATGAGAAAAAAAAAGAGAGACACCTCTCTCTTCTTCCCGCGTTCTGCTTTCACTTCTTTTTATCTCTCATTCATGAGCCCTTGGTGCTGCCCTTGGAATTGAGTATGTAAACTATTATTTTACACATCATAAGCAGAGTCTGGACTGGCATTATAAATCCATGCTACCGATTGCATAATGACCACATTAGTATACTAAAGTTGTATCAGAGGCAATGCGGTACGAAAAAGACGAGCAAAATATTGCTTCATAATTTTAAGACGCATTTTATTTAACCTGAATTCCAAGCGAGTTGTCAGTCGTCCAAGCGAGACTTTGACGACGACGACGATGATGAATCTTTAAAAATATACTATACTGTACTCTTTAAAATCATTTTGTCAATCAATACCTCAGCAATAATACGATCAGATTCAAACGCTTTTCGTTTTGGGGGGTTTTATACGTTATCGAAGACTACACCCATCGCATATTAATGATACAGAGTATAGCACAGAAACTGATTACAAGTAATAGCTGAAAGCTATGTGTGTGTAATCCTAGGTTTTTTATTCAACTATTCTCTTAATCAAGAACACTGAAATGATGGAATATCCAACCAAGAAAGGAATGTGCTCTGGATTTTCAGGAAAAAAAAAAGATGGCTGGCTGGATGGCTGAGAGAGAAACTCAATCCTGTCTCCTGCTGAGGAAGAGACGGGTGCTGGCTGTCGACAGGCACACCACCTGACTACCACACAGCTACTGATTTGAAACGACAAGTCAAGAGAAGTCAGGAGTAAATAAGAGAGATCGACAGAGAGTGAAAAATAGAGAAAAAGAGAGAGAGGCGGATAATAGATTTGAGAGTGTTTTGGGGGAGTAAACAGATGGAGTAAACACAGCACGAGGGAAACCAGGGGACTCCCACCGAACCCGCTCAATGTGTCACTGACACTGCAGAGTAGAATCAACAAAGTGCTCTGAGGGCAACGCGCACGCATACACACACACAGCCTCCCACACAATCACACACAGTTCACCAATTGGCAGGATGCTGGGACCCAGAGCTCCTATCCAGAGCAGTGACAGGCACATGGAGAACAAGCTGGCTGACAGCACATGACAACTCTTCAACTAGTGGAAAGGAACGAGGCATCTCCTACTCTACTTTCTGAGCAGCTTCAAGTACCGTCAATATACGCTGGTGAAAATAATGTAGTATTTTCTAATACAATGAATATATTTCATGTGAAATACAACTCTGTGTTGAGGAACAGCTACAATTTACTGTCTCTCATCTACTGGTTGTGCTCTGAACCTCATCCTAACACCCATCTGTATTGCTTCTCTCTTTCCAATTTCTTCCTTGCCCCCAGACCTGCTGGTATGCCCAAACTGTGCTGCTGTGTGCCAGCGTACCAACAGGCCTGTAGGCCTATCCAAGAGAGAGAAAGAGAGGAAGAGAGAAAGACGGAAGGTAGCCAATTAAGACTGGGTAATGGGAGGATGAATGTGTGTGTCTGTGTGTGTGTGTGCATGTGTGTGTGTCTAGTATGGGTGAATGCCTGACTTCAAGCGGCTTGCTCTTATGTGTGCATGTGTGCGATGCCACAGGCTGTGCACACAGCCAAACTTAATTTAGCAGGCCCAGGTTTTTAGCACATGCCTGAAGCTAGCCAGCAAACTATTGCTAGACCAGAAGGCCAGAAGTTAACAGGCACATTGCTCTCTTAAGCCCTTGAGATCTTGTTCCCACCCTAAGGGGTGAGAGAACTCATTTAGTCATTGATGACCATCACTGTTCACATCCTTGTGGTCATATTTTTTCATCAGGCACTTCATTAAATAAAGTATTATGGAGATACAACCCCACAAGAAGACCTTGACAATGCAAAAAGAAGCATTGTCAAACTTCTGATACTGTTTGTGATTCTTCATGAAAATGACATTCCACGAGACTTTTACCTACATACAGTCTGAGGGACTCAGATTTAAAGCCATGTAGCATAAGCAGACGGCAAGATCCAACAGGCTCCTGTTTCCTACGTGTCCCAAGGAAAAAGCTGATAAGATATGCCACTTTGTTTATGTGTGTGTGTGTGTGTCGGTACATCGGGACTGAGATGGATGTGGATTTTCTTTCTTTTTTTTATGCAGTGGGGCATGCCCTCGACGCTGCTGTCACTGATTTTAAAAAACACACAGGCACAGCAAAAACTGAGGACGAAACACACACCTTGATCACTGAGGTGTATGGGAATTCACGCCTAGGGACTCAACACAACAAAACAGTGTTGGATTATGTCTGAGCCGCCAAAACAAACAAACATATGCCAAATGAGCTAAGCAAAAAGCCACCAAATTTCTACTCATCTGGCTCACATGCCGTTTGGCTACGGGATTCATAAATATTGCATAACTGAAACAGAGATCAATTACAAAGGATAGTGTTTGGATGGAGCCTAAAGAAAAACTCAATCAAAGCTAATCTAGAATGAAACATGTCTGAGTGTGTGTGCCTAAATGCATGCACCAGTGTGTGTTGTCTTATTCTAAAAGGTAACAGGCAGCCAGCTTTACAGAGCATGACCTAGAAAGTGAAACCACACGGCAAGGCACTAAATGTGTCATATGGGCTCAATCATTTTCTCTCTCTCTGTCTTCAGAGAAAGAGAGAGACAGAGACAGAGATAGAGAGACGGAGGAACAGGGAGAGAGAGGTCTTCTACCAGCCCGCTGCACTCAGAAGCTAATTAAGTCATTTGAAATAGCCACAGAGGGTACCTGTATGCAATCTAGCCAAGGCAAAGGGTTGATGAGGCTCTGTGAGGCCCCAGGCTAACTTCAAAAAGAAGGCAGAGGAAGGGAATGAAAGAAAAAAAGGAAAGGAGAAAGGAAGGGGGGAAAAAAGTGAAGTGGATTTTTTAATTGAAGCCCAACTTGAAGAAGAGCACGTGTGTCTCTGTCTCCTTATGTTTTGCAGCAGGAAAAAAGGTTAAGCATGCCCCCAGCAGAGTGTGTCTGCACATACAGACTCCCAATGGGGAGCAGGTGGGAAGATACAGGGATGGAGAGATGGAGGGGTGCAGGAGAAAGGCTCAAGATAATTGAGAGAGTTCACTGAGCGGCCAAGTCATAGAGTGTGAGCGAGCATGTGTCCATGAACTCCCTATCCCTCACTGGCATATTCAAAGACACACATACACACCTGTGTGTACATGCTCTGTCTCTTGCTAGACACATACTGTAGTGAATGGATACAATCACAGGCATACACACAGTTAATGGAAACTTACGGGCAGCAGTGGGAGTCGAGCATTAGTTTTGCCTCATTTCTACAACCACAGATGACAACATAAGAAATCTACAGCTCTGACTGAACAGAACACACATCTGAAGGTTTTGTGCCCTAACATCCATGCCCTCACCGGGGGCAAGCCTGGCAACACCAGTGACTGAATTGGGTCACACACACACTCACACACATACAGTACATACACACATAGTATAGACTGCAGCACTGGCAGCGTGGTGATCACAGGAGAGGGCAAGCAGGGGGCTGAATGTAGAGTGATTGGACTATTCTAGGTCAGCTCTCCTGACAATGCACCACTGTCTCCTAATGTGGTGGGCTAAAGGATAACGGCTGCATTTGGCCTGAAATTACAGCTACACTTTCCAGAGAGCAGGAGTATCTGCTATGCATGCACATAGACACACGCACACGGAGACACACAGCACAGAACTTCAGACTGTCCAGAAGCACACATCTGTTTATACTGACCTATCACTGACACATGTAATCCAATATGAGACGATATTTCTTCATAAAATAGGTCATCACATATAGAGATTATCTGCTAGTTTGTCCACCAGAGAAGCTCCGACTCCACTGTAGCAAAAATGATCATCTCTTTCTGCAACGTAGCAGGACAATATTGCTGGAAAGTTAAAAACAATGACCCCTTAATTTGACCCCTTTCACTATAATGAACACACTGTAGGTATTTACTGTATATGAATAGAAACAATTGGCAACATCATTTTTTCCACACCCTAAAAATAGGTAAAGGCTTGAACAGCATTGGTCAGGCTCTACTTAACAGTCAGAGCCAAAGGCATATTCTAAAACATGAAATGACAGATAACACAAGTACAATAGAGCGTGCATAACCAAGACATGTGTATATATATCTGGGGTTAAAGAGGTTTAGAGCAACCTCAGGATCCCGGGAATTTAAATCACCTCTTGCTCTTTTTTTCTATCCCGGTCTAATAAAGCCGTGTGCAGGAGATCTCCTCTGCAGCCTATAGAGCGTGATCAGCCTGTGGACTTCAAAGAGGTTGCAACTAGGTCACCACAAGACACTGCAGTCAGCTAGAGTGCAGTCTCTGGCCTGAGACATCTCACTTCTCTCCCTCTCCCCCCTTTGCTCCATCCCTGTCTCCCTCACTCTGCTAATCACTCTCTCGCTCTCCGCTCTGCTAATAACTGCTTCTCACTCTCTTGCTCTTTCTCTCCCCCAGTACAATGATATCAGTCAAATTAAAATGGATTATGGCGCCTTTTTCTCTTGTCATTCCCCGGGGTTGTACAGCACCATGTCATGTTACTGTTACTATAATGTTATTTCTTTATCACTGTCCATCGTTGCTGGTGCTCAGCAGTTTAACGAATGTTTTAAGTTAGACAGCAAGCAAGAAAAATGGAGGAGCAGGGAGACGGCAAGAGAAGGCAGATGCAGGAAACGAGAGTGGAACACCAAGCTGAATGCAGAAACAGCCCAATCCTCCATGGTCACACACTGCCATCCTGATCTGTCAAAGGCCAAAGAGACTGACTCCAAAGGCTACTTTTTGCAGTTTGGATTAAACAGCCACATAGGCAGCCCAAGAGGTGACCAGGAAATAAGAACCTTAGAAAGCAAAGAAAGAAATGAAAGAGGGAGGAAAACTCATGAGGGAGAGAGAAAGGGCGAGTGTGAAGAAGGTCAATGTGAACAGAGAGCTGCAGGGCTGTTGCTACTCTGAACACTGAGCAAAACACAACTCTGTTAACATTAGAAAACTGCCACCAACATCTAACTTGGACAGATGGGAGAGGAAGCAAGAAGGGATTGCTGAACAACCGGGGAAGGTACACTTTCAATAATGCCTGAAGTTCAAGTTGCGAGCAGGAGGCAGCTGTCCTCGAGACTAAATATTTCTGTTTCATAGTCTGGTCCCTTACAGCAGATCTTAGTTTAGGTGGAGACATCAGTGGCACTTAACACACAGTGGATAGATGCAGAAATAGATGCAGTGGTTTAGTGAAAGGTGCAAACAAATAGAAAGTGCATAAGGAAAAGATTTTAGCATGACAACCTCTATTCTTCAACACAGCCTAAACTCTCTTAGACAAGCTTCCTTGTAATTTATTTAAGTAGTCTTCTGGAATAGTTCTTTAAAGATGATTATAGACACTCACTGTTGGACTTCCCTCCTCTCCACATATACTATATACCATAAACAATTTGGATTTTTGGATGCTTGTCACTTCTTCTTTAATCCACTTGTCAATTTTCCTCAATTGTTTTATGGACACACTGCACACCATGCCATGATAAGCCAAGCTTTCAGCTAATAGGTATCTGGAATCATCTTGGTGTAAAAGTCAAGCTGTGTTATTTTTGGCAGCATTTTTTAGATTCAACTAAAGAAATCCGGGAAAAATTCATTTTTGCAACAGACTGCCGGCAATAAAGTGTTTTTCTGTAGATGCAACACTGGTTCATCTCTGGAGTCATAGCTCAGTGCTAACTGGTAAAATACATACACAAACACACAAAAAAATCCCAGAATTCCAAAATGTCCATAGAAAAACTCTGACAGACCAAAAGCTGGAGAACTATTGCTCAAGCCTCTTTAAAAAAATAAGAAAGTCTGGCTGCTTGAAAGCATATAAAGCAGATTTTGAAAAAAATGAAGGATGGCTCAAGACTTTTGCACAATCCTGTATATCAATCACTGGCTACAAAAACTGTGCCTAAAAGATGCAGACTTGTGCTGCTAAAAACAGAGTTGGCACTACATATCACCTAGTGCACACATTAGAGGATTTCAGATTAGTCCAAACAACTCTCTCTAACAAAATGATACATTTTTAGACTTTAAACCAAGAGTGTATCTAATGCTTACTTATGTGTAATATGGATCTGTGTTTACAAGTAAGGATCACTGCAGATGCTTTTGTTTCCTTCAGTCAGCTGATAAAGAGCAAGACACCGGGGTTTTCCTGGAAACAAGTTACACTGTCCTCTCATTGCATCCCAACAGGATGTGGTCTTTTATTCCTTTTTCAATGTCTGCATTTGACTTGCCTACAGTATGGGTATATGTGTGTATGACTTTGTGTGTGTGTGTGTGTGTGTGTGTGTGTGTGTGTGTGTGTGTGTGTGTGTGTGTGTGTGTGTGTGTGTGTGCACTCTGTCACTGTGTTTCTGAGTGCATGCTGTCGTGTACTGTGTTGTGAGCTTAGGTTGACATTCGTTTGACTGACATCGGGGGCGACAGCAGCACAGTAGCATATGGTAACCGCCTGCTAACCGCTAAAACTTGACATTAGTGCAAACAAGTCAGCCAAGCGTACCATAGTGTGCTCCTATGAGGGTTAAGAGATAGGCTGTCAACATACGGTGGGATAATAACACCTACTACGAGGACCATAATACTAGATAAAGGGGAGGGGGCCAGACCAAACACACAAGTTGGTGCCAATTCAGATGAAAATGTTGACAAGTTCCACCGTAAAGCAAGGAACAAATTCTAACAAACTGAAACATGTGTTGCGTGTTGTTGTGCGCTCAAATTCAGATCATGATCTCACCATTTTGTAGCATTACACATAACAGAAAGCCAAAGAGGAACTTTCATACAGAGATGAGTGCCTCACACCTGACATTAACAAGACTCTCACATTGAAAACCCGATTAAATCTGAAGTACCTAGATCATCTCACCTGACTTTGACACGCCACTTCAGTATTTACAGTGAAATTTGACTTATCTTTGCTTTTCAAAAAACAGACTGCCACACATGTCAGTTTCTTGCATAATGGTTATATAGAAAGTGACAGTAAATATCCCATCTAGCTCGTTTCTTATCCTTGAGCAAGCTGACAACGCATTTTGAAAAGTAAGCTACAATGTGAGCAGTCTGCTGGTGATGCTCGCGTGTCTGTATTGCTCTCAGTCTGTAGCGCTTTTATGAATGAAAATGCACTGCATTTTCAAACCAGATCAAATGTGTCTCTGACTAATTCCAAAAGTGATATGGATAACTACAAACACGTGATTCCTTATGCATGTATTTTGTACATTTTAATGCCATGATACATGTTGATTCACTAAGTATGAGGACCAGAGATGTGGCAAAAACATCTGTCCTCCACTAACCCACTGAGCTGCAGAAGGCAAAAGAGCTGCAGACAAATCTGATCGCTGTTGCCGTATCTCGTCATTGCCTGTCTTTCTTCTTTAGCACATATCTCTTGAAACACTCAGACACCATTACTGCCATGATCTGATGAACTGAAATGCACATTTCACATGTAGGAATATATCAGTCTCAGTCCAGCATCAGGCAAACGCAGGCAGCTGCATGACATTAACATACACAGCTAAGCAAAGATAAAACCGCACTCTTACATAAATATTGGGGGGGAAACTGGTAGATATAATGCACGACACTCTGTGTTTATTGTAACGTTCAACTAAAGGGACAGCAGATAATTAAGTGGTGCATGTACCAGTTCGCAACTAGCTGAACCATTTTCTGCATGCTCTCTTTTCTGTCTCTCTAGTCTAAGATTATCAAAAGACAAAATGTGATAAAAACGTAAACGTAGAAAAATACATTTTAAAAAAGCAACTCAACAAAAGATATTTCTCACCACTTGCAACAATCTACAAAAGCCCTCCTGCAGTATCTACTTTATTTCTAACCACAGAGTCAGCAATAACTAGAAACAAAAAGACTTTGCCTCTAGCCCTCAAGTACCCCACCGGACCCTGGAAACCCCTACTTAAACACTAAGTTTGCCTTCATTGATCAAAATATGGTGCCGACTGTCGAGGAGTATGACACAGGCACTTGTGAGCTTAGAGCAAGTTTCAGCTTTGATTCCGAGAGATTCTCAGTGAGCCTGAATCTCAGTCTGAATATGTGTTTTTATGATTGTTTGAGTGTTCTGTAGGTGTGTGCGGCGTAGTGAGAGCTACGAGCACAACACTGGCTCCTCTCAAAGCTCGATTTCTGCCTTTAAAGTACACCGCTGAGCACGTTTAACCTCTGCAAACCTAAGGTAAAATAAACAAGAGAGTGAAACAGCCTTTAAATGTATGTATGTGTACATGGATGAGTACATGCAATATAAATTGATACAACCACATATGGATTTTAAAAAAGGTGCTACGCTCCAGCTGTGAATGTGGAGAGTTTTTCGGTGCGTTTGTGACTTCCAGAGTACGGGAATATGTTTGCACTGGCAGTAGAAGAGTGTTCCCTGTGAGAGAGTGAAGAGGTATCCACCACACACTGCCTGGGGGCCTCTGGAAGAGAGACTAAACAAGACCTTCCCACTGGGACACACATACACAGCCTGAAGCTGCAAATGACCTACTACCCACCTCACGCGCACACAGACATAAACACACTCAGTCATGCACGTACACACTGAGACAAAGCCTTTTTGATAATATAATTTAATTTCAAGAGAAAAAAATTGTCAACTACCAAACATAGCTTAATGAATGCCTACAAATAATGTTTACAATTTGATAACAATTTCTTTCGCATTTCTTTCTTTTTCTTTCTAAGCTCATACCATAAGAGAACCTCGGCAACATGAGAGTGCCTTTATGAATAACGCTCTCATCCAAGTTGTGGATTTCTTCGGTTTATATCTAACATCTGTACATATTCAGTTTCTGCTGAAATTGCTCTGTTTGCAAAAGACAACATTGCAGCCTTAAAGCTAAGAATTTCATCATATCTATTAGCAACTTATTGTGGAATAATTACATTTCTTTTAATTTAAAGGGAAGCAACAGAAAGTGGACACAATCCTGACAGATCCCTGCCCCGGCTTTTATGGCACGGGGGGTTTTTGCAGCTCTCACAATGACTGATCTAAAGTGCTAGGTTTAAAGTCACACTATTCAAATTGGATTATGCTTAGACGAGAAATCCTCTAATACAATTTGCATGTGCTATGTGTGCAAATCCTGAGGTACTAAATACAAAATAAGTGATCTCTGCACAGTAAAATTACCACAGTTAATTTACTTTAACGCTGAAAGTGTTTAAATTAACACTTCCTGTGTTTATAGAGGCCAATCAACACTTATTAAGTCCAAAACATTTACAGTTGTTCCTTGAATTCTTGCTCTTAGCCCAAAAGTTAAATGTCATAATGTCACACACGTGTTTGAATGAGCTATTTAGCAGATTTACTTTGGGTGCAAATTACCAATGCCAGTTCTAGAAAATAGTAACTCCCACATGAAAATGTATTTTAAGAAGGTTTTCTCACATCTTAATACAACCCAAAGAGCATGTCCTACGCTAATGATTCAAACAAAACATTGATATGATCTTTTACCTGTGGTGCATGTTTATAAATGACCTTAAACCCACTGTAAACTGTCATTCTCATTCATCAATGTCTTGTGAAACAACGGTGGGTGTGTTTTCCTAGAGGAAGCCTGAGGATGAACATATCTTCTTTGTATCATTCTCTGACTAACAAATATAGGCTCCCCGCCAAGAGAAACTCAATGAGACCACAATCAATATACTGCTACAAGGTGTGCACACACTACACAGATACAGGATGATGTACGATTACCTGGAGCACATAACAATCAGCTGCGTGCTCATCCACCGTACACAAACACACACTCGCATGCAATTCACACACACATACATGCACACTACAAGGCACTTAATATGCAAATAATTTTTTTTTTTTTTACAACAGGGACACCGCTCCATTGTTCATCTGGACGAAAGGGGGAGCAGATAGATAGATAAATAGGTCTCTAGATATCTAGCTTGGACGTCAATTGATGAAATTTCTCATACGGCAGCAGCAGTGCTGTTAGGACAGGGAATACCACCACAAAATAATGTTTTCTCTCCCTCTGATCAATTTTTAATTTGGCCCGTGCAGCCGAGCCCTTGGCGGGCCAGGCCCCGGTAATTATGGTGGGTTATTGACAGCTGCCTTCCCGCGGGAGGCTATTTAAAAGAGGTTTAACCCCAGAGCAAGTCCAGGCCCCACACCCGCGTTTGAAGGTGTCAAGTGCATTGATCTGAGCTGCGGGATGCGCTGGGACCTTCCCACCTGGAGGTGTGTGCTGTTTGTGTGCTGTGTGTGTGTGTGTGTGTGTGCGTGTGTGTGTGTGTG
>NW_024582424.1:294403-414966 GCF_018398535.1 Haplochromis burtoni | reverse complement strand
GGGGGGGGGGGTCATGACAGAAATTAGAAGAGGATTCCTGTGTTTGAGTGTGTCTGCCTCGCTGCCCCCTTTCAGCCTCCCATTGAAATTCTGGGCAGATACAAACCCCTAGGCTTTTGACACACTTTCGAAAACACCACACCCCCTCTTTCTTTCCAGAGAATCTCCAGTGTCGAGCCTGACTCACTATCAAGAGAGTTAGTGAGCGAGCAAGAGTGAGATGGAGACAAGGAAGGGGGGCGACAGCGGCTATAGATCCGTTTTGTATGAGCAACTTTCAAATTAAATTGAGTCGTTCGTGAAGACCTTGCATAACGCTCGTGGTTCGTGTGGAGCTGTGTGCGCACATGCTAACAAACTGGAGGGTTGAGAGACTTGGTATTGTAAATGTATTAATTCATATGTAAATGATCTAAAAAGCAATGAGAAGGAGTTTAAATTCATAAACTATTTTCTCATGCTGAAGACTTCTGACAATCTGACAAAAACGTAAATTGAAACTCGGTGGCTGACAAAAGTTACAAGCATTCAGAAATACTAAAAAGGAAATTAGGTTTTACAGGACCGCAGCAGAATACAGAAAATTTTAGAAGAAAATTTCTCTACTGGTAGCAACTAGTATCACCGGCAAAATGCAAAATGCAAAAAAAGGCAGCTGAATAAAAAGGATGAGGGAGAAAAAAGTTAGGAAGCGATGTAAAATAAAAGGATCAACTTTGCTGCATCTTGATCGTACAATACCAAACAGCTACAACCTCAAAACAGCATTCATGTACATTGTTTTTATATGGATGCAAACTAGTTGAAAGTCCTACTCCTAACTCCAACACCTACCATATAACTTATGATCCCACCTTTCAATATTCAATATCCCTCCTCCCTCAAATATTCCGACTGTAACCTCACAGTCTAAACTCTCTTTCCCACCTCCTCATCCCCTCCAAACCCCATGGCACGCACCCTACACCTCCACCATCTCAGTCTCAGGATGCAGAGCATTGACAGGGCCAGAAGGTAATGATACAGCTGCCATGATGCAACAAGCAGACCTGTCGACTGTCAGGAATTGAAATCATGAAGGAATAAGCTGTCATTAAGAGGCCCTCTCCCCGTAGTGGAGCTGTCAGATGCCTGCCTTCTGCCTACTCTCTCTCTATACTCCCGTCTCTCCTCTGCCAGTCCCAACCCATTTGCAGTCACTCCCTCGTCCTCCTCTTATTTCTCTCTTTCTGCATCAATCCTTTCCACACTCCTCTCCTTCTTTCCACTTCTGCCCTCTTCCAACCAATCATAACCTGTTTCCCTTTCTGCACCCCACACCCCATCAACTCGGCTTTTTCTCAGATTCCTCTTTTCCACCTCTTCCACCACTTTGTGTTTGTTGCTGGAGCAACCTTTTCTCCTTCTCCTCTCACCTGTCATTTTACTTCTACACTTTGGGAATAGCATCACTTAGATGTGCACACATGCACATAAAGACAACATGCATGAGGCCTACACAGATGGCACAAAAATTTTCCCTCAACCCAGCATTAATGTTTACTGCGCCAAATAGTCCCGAGTATACCCTGCATCCAAGTGTGATGTGTTTGCGTCTATGTATGTGTGTTTTCTCTGTGTGCACGTGTCTATGTGACTTGTATTTAATGTATATGTTTTTGCCAGGTTATTAATGTGTCACCATCATACAGCAGCGTGAACAAGACATGGGATGAATATGGGAGAAAGAGACAGGTGATGGGAAGTAAATTGCGGCGTAAGAGACAGACTGCCCTGAGATTCACCCAACAATGTGATTGTGTGTGCATGTGTGTATGCATGTGTGTTGCGTGAAGGGGCTGATTAACTAGCCCAATCAGCAATTTTTCCTACAATCGCCTGATTGGCAGAGGTGATCCCATCGGAAGAGAGGAAAAGCTGACTCGAGCTTCTGAGGAACATGGCGAAGAATTCCAGAGTGTGCTCGCACTACATCCACACACATTACAACAGCGCTGTGAATTAACAGTTTTATCCGTATGTGCGTGTGAGTAGTGATTCTGTGTTTTGCCAAGCCACAAGCTCCCCCAGATTTCCTTGAATGCACTCTAGTTGACCCTTTGCTGCAGGCTTTGAATTTCCAATCAGTTTCCCATGAGTAACATCACATGAGCTACACTCGAGACAACAGATTGTTCCCACAAAACGGACCCTAATCTAAACATAATTAAAAATTATACTGAGAAAATGTGACATTCTGACCCAAAACCACACTTAACAAAGTTATAAATAAAATAATGGCATGTGTGTTGCTTTCACACAGTCACACAGAATAAGCCTCTTCTAATGAACAGTTTAAGTCCAGACACCTATTTTTTTTAGGTCTGCACTCCTGATGATGGGTTGGTTACTTTCACACAGCTCATTTTCAATTAAATGACTTTAATTAAGTGGATATATACGCTATTTTCTTTGATTGTTTTGTCAAAATCAATCAGTCAATCAACACAATTCCTTAATTTTCCAAAATGACTTCTGACAAGTCAGGAGCATTGTGTTTAGCAGCAGAACATATCCGGTAGGTAGAGAGAGCAACATTTGATAGCCACAGATTAAACTGCTGACAAATAACATAGAAGCAGATGTAGTAAGGAAAGATTTGGACTGCAACCCAACATAAACACACGTAGCAAAACTTCACAAACAGTCATCTCTTTTGCCCAGGGAGGGATAGGGGCTACTTGTCAGGTTTCAGATCTCACCTAGTCATCACAATTTTTGCTGTACCTCTCTTCCCACATGTTTGGATTAAGAAGTCCCCTTGGCCAACCAATTAGGCATTCATTATAAATACTGACACAGAAGATAAATTTAAAATAACGTATTACTCATGTCATGCCGCTGTGAGTGTTTGTCTTTGTGCTGGTTTACTGGGGAAAGGCTGTATCTTTAAAGAGTAAGATGGGATTCATCTGTCATTATGATGAATTAGTAGTTTGCACAGGTATGTGAGCTAGCCAGATAAAATGTTTAAGGGGAAGCGCATAAAAGGGGAGTAATAACATCATACAATTACATGTCAAATACCTGATATAATATGGCCTGTGTATGCTCAAAGAAATATTGATACCACTACGTATTATTAAATAAACGTGGGTGCCTTTTTATAAGGTTGGCTGGTAGTGTAGGGTAGCTACGGAGTTTCTCCTTCTGTGCTGGAGGCACAAAAAAAAACATTTAAATTCATATCCCTTTTTAATTTTTCCTCTCACCTCAGTACGTTCTTTCATGCAAATCTAAAATAAAATCATACAGTGCATACTGTAAGACCAAAAAGGGAAAAGACAAATCTTATCAAATTTGTAAAGTTGACACCAAAATCGCGATAAAGTGAGTCTTTTTTGAAGATGGTACAGTAGCTGTAACTCCGGTACATAAGACATCGAGAGACACTGTGTGGTATAACATAATATAGTACAAACATGTCCATAATGGATGCCAGCAGCATGAATTGACTGTAAATGTGTGTGGCTTTTTCTCCAGTGCGCTCACAGTACAAGGCCCTTGTGCAGTAAATGTCTGGATGATGATTTGTCAGGGTGCAAGAACACGATTTCTTGTTTACTATGATGAATGGGCAACACTCGCACCACACACACACCATGTTCTCTATATTGAAGCTGTCACTTTGGCTCTCCACAGCACAACCCTGCCTTCTCCAACTGTAACACCAGCCGGGGTAACTGTATTAGACAGTCTAGGGGTACCTGATTCATCCGTTAGCGCACATGGACACACATGCGCTACTCTAACTTCTCCAGTTGTTGTACACAATAGGAGAGGGATTTACACAGCAGCGTTTTTATGTTAATCAGATGGGCAAAACGAAGGAAGGCGGGAGAAAGAATCTAGTCTGTGTCATCTGGAAGAGTAGGTCATTATACATGAAGTGGTAGTGAGGATAGAGAAGCGGGTGAAAATAATTAGACAGAAAGAGGTACCTTTTGGTTGCTGACACATACATTTGTGAAGCAGCCTGTGAGCTGGTTTAGGCATGCACACAATAACATGCCTCACTCTTTTCACATTATATATCAAACACGCATTCCCAATTTGGCAGTCTGTTTAAGCTGCTGATTTTTACCATCTCCCCCTCTCGGATAAGTGCTGCTGTTCCCTTGCATCGCTGTCTGCTGTTTCAACCAGTCCCCCCAGCATCCACCATTAGGTTTCTAGAAATTCAATTTAATTCCATTTTATTTGTATAGCACTAAATCACAACAGTCACCACAGGCACTTTAAATTGTAAGGCAAAAACCCCACAATAATAGTGAAAACCTCAACAATCAGATGACCCCCTACAAGCAAGCACTTGGCGTAACCTCCAGTTTTTATGTGCACCTGTAAAACTAAAAGGCTAGAAACTCTACATTGTTCCCTCTCGCATCTCAGTCATCCATGAACACATGAACGCTACAGGAGAATTCTGTGAAAAGGAAAAGTGAAGAAAGTCCTTCGGTTTATTAACAATACAAATGAAGCCAAAATTCAGTGCGTGATATCATTTGATGGTAGGAGTTTGCACCTGTGACTGTATGCCTGCTCATTATTTGCCTCTGTGATCATATGAAATGTGAAATGTTCAAAGTGTTCAGCATCATAATTTCTCTTATGACCCCAGGGCGAAGTTTTGTTTTCTTTTCCTACGCTTGCGTAAGCTGTACAATGAAGTTAAACTGAAGTGAGTCGATACAGTAAATCAAGAGTCTAAACTAATAAACCAAAAAGCATGCCTGCAATCCCATTCCAACACAGAGTGAAGTACATAACATCTAAAATATGATTCCACACTGAGTCTAACTTTGCCACAACTGCTCAACAGCCCCAAACATTCAACCATCACACCAAAATCGTACAAGTCCTACAAAAACCACCAAACCAAAGCTGACTCCCAGTTTTGCAAAAAAAGGGGGGAAAAAGAAAAAAGAAACAGGTCAAAGACCAGAACATTCGTTCAACAGATAATAAAATAGCTTGAAATTCTTTGTTGTGACCTCTACCTGCATGGCTCTTTCAATGAAGGGGATCTGTGTCCCTGAGTTCAAGTCCTGGTTGATGATTAGCCTACGGGCCCACTGACCAGCCCGCACCACACCACTGCCCTGGATCAGCACCAGCAGCTTAGATGGGTTGGATAAGGCATCTGGGCTGAGGTAGATAAAACCGGTGGGTTCATCTTCTGTGGCATCCACCTGAACGTCCAGAAAAATACGGGTTACCACGTGTCAGCGAAATGTAATTCATTTCAAATACAATGCTTGAAAACAGTCTTGTTGTGATTTTATATGTACATCTCTGAATTCTATTGCTTTAGAGGAAAAAAACACCTGAAGAAAAAAAAAGATATTTTCCATATGTAAAGTGCATGAGTTCTCTTGTGTGTACTCTAAAAAAGCTCACATGCATCGATACATTAACCACTCAGATAACAGTCCTTATAACAGAGAGTAAAACAGAGAGAGAGAGAAAGTGTGTGCCGTTGTGCTCCACATCCAGTGCTTCTTTGCATCCTTCCCAAGTATGCCTAGAATAACCGCTAAGGAGACAAACACTGTCCATAAAAGCCATGGGTGGCAGCTGCAAGAACTTAATCCAAACAGACAAAGGGAGCCAAGTGGGGGAGAAAATCTTACCCTTTATTCTCTTGTGCGCCCTCATTCCTTCTCCCTATACTTGGCTTCGGTTAATCTTCTTAAAATCTGCGGTCACAAGTTCAATGCCATGCAGGTGGACGGACCCACCACCAACACACACACACGCCGTATACGTGTGGGCGGGTGGGCAGCAGAAAAGCATAACAGAGCAATTTTCCAGGGGAATAATGAGATAAATAGGCCAGGCAGATAAACCAGTAAAAGTGTATGGGGGCTAATGAAAGGCGCTGACTCTGGCTAGGTGATTTATGGACACTGTTAGTGCTGGAGCTAACTTTGGCATGTTTCTAAACACTGGCGCTGCCTAACATCCCCATAAACGCGCACTGAAAAATGATCACTACTTTTATATACAGAAAAAAAGAGCAGGAATGGCGAGGTAAAGGGGGGGAAAAAGAGACAAACATACTTCCAACAACAAATAAAAGGAATTAAGTGTGCGCTCTGAGCCTGGATGAGCTGGGCAAAGAATAACTCCACGATGGCAGAAGAGAAAGTCCCCTTCAGCGCAATTGAATGCAAAACAGATTAAGCATCAGCATGCTGCGCCTCTGTGCCTTTGAAATGAAACGTCACAATACAGTTAATTTGTTGAGGAGACACTTTTGCACAAAGGATGTGGGCAGAGGAGGAGGGTAAGAAAGACAGGGAGTAAGAGAGAAACTGAGTGAGATAGAAAAAGAAAGACAAAGAATGAATTGGGAGAGCTGACTCCTCACAATCCCCTTTTCTTTAGTTTTTTAAACAGAACACTCAATATCATAATCACACTCTGAAGCCTAAGCATTTACGTCCATTTTAATATTTAATACTCCCTTTAATCTTCAATGGCATAAATCAAAGAAGAAAATGCCTCCTTTCAGTATGGGTACTTACTGGCAGGATTTCTTTAGTCATGTTGCACTTTTTCTCCAACAGCTCATAAACATACTGAGTGATGATCTGCAGAGGAAAAAAAGACACAGAAAACACACAGTGAGACATTACACTGATAATACAGTCTTAAAGCAATTAATAATTTTATATTGCTGTTGATACAAATCCATCCCACAAAAGTCAACTAAACTGTGTGCATGTGTGAGCAAGTAATAGCACCCACTGTCAAGCTTACAAACAGAATAAAAAATACTATTCACAGCCCTCGTTTGCCCTCTGGTCTGTGTGTGTGTGTGTGTGTGTGTGTGTGTGTGTGTGTGTGTGTGTGAGCACGAGCAACTTGAAAGGGTCTGGATTGTACTATGTGTAGTGTGTGTACGTGTGTGCGAATCACAGTGTAGTGAGAGTGTTGAGGTTGTAAGTGCCAGGAGAGGAAATCTCCTGTACAAGCGAAGGGCTGATGTAAGTTATGTTTATCCCCGCAGCCACAGCACTAAAGAACCTTATATACCGAGTCATTCCAACCCCGGGCCAAGCCTTTCATGGTTCAGTGACATTAACAACGTTCTTTTCCATTTTCCTTATTTTTTTTTCTTCTTCTCCCCCTGTCCTGCTCAGCTGAGAACACAGAGAAGCACTCGGAACAGATTTCAATTTTTGATCAGGTGTGAGAGAGAGACAGAGGAGTTAACAGTGATAATAGATGGCAAGGCACGCCACCGCTAGCAGTAAGATGTAGTAGAGCTATTGACGCTGTTATGATGTCTCAACGCATGCTATGACAAACTCTCTGTCCTGTACATGTCACAACAATTGTGTTTGGTTGATGGACCACAGAGGGAGCTGCTGCTGCTATGGAGGCTCACATTGGTTTGTTTTAGAAGTGTTAGTCTTACTAAATCAGGAAACCAAAGGCCAGCCGAGGTGCCACAGCTACGCAGCGCGCCCGAGCTTGAGTCATGCTGAACCCATCGACCCCCAAACACAAACAAGCAACAACCAGACACTGTTATGTCTCGCCGCACGGAGCGGGATGATGCCCAAATGACATTAATGTGTGGAAAGGAGAAAACCTGCGCTGAGACTTAAAAAACACCAAAAAGCAGACATGCACACAACAAGCGGAACAGGGATTGGTCATTGCATCTTTTACTAAATGAAATGTTTGGTTAACAAGTTAAAAAAAAAAAATCCATTTATAAATCCAAACAATGTCAAATCATACAAATTGACCTTCACAAGCTGCCAGTGTTTTGCAGAACCCAGCAAACTTCCTGTGTGTACTAATGAAATTACTTATTTAGAGAAGGGAAAGGATCACTGCTCAGTGCTACAATGCCAAGTGCAAAAATGTTCTGAATCAGTACAGAGAAATTAGAAGAAAAGCAAACAAACAAACAAACAACAGTAACGCAACATTTAAGGGACATGAGGTGTTCAGCTTTTGCAACTTTTGGCACAAAAATAAACAAATAAATAAATATAAATAAATTCTTTAGACCACATTTCATTGTTTTATGTCAACCATGGAACAATGAAATTATGCAGATCTCTAAAATTGCATGTACCAAACTTACTTAATAGATCTTTGGAACAGCAAGGTCAAATGCAAATTACGAACTCACAAATAAATAAATAATACAAAGAGCAGCTTTCGCGTCAAACATGAATTTAATGATAATCACAAAACTGTAACGTTATACCCAAAATAAACTCAGTGCTAACGTAGGATACTCCTTAAAGAGCAAAACACAAGAATTACATTATGAATCAGACACATATTGGCCTTATGCCAGCCAATCAAAGGCCAGCAGACAGACCAAATGAAATCATTGATTCTACCATTTGACCCTATGGGAGGGTGGTGGTAGAGGAGCTAAAACAAGCCCACCTCACCCCCACAGAACCTCACAGCTAATTCACTAAAATGTCAGCTGGTCTGATGAAGACTAAAATGATTCTGGGCCTCAGTATGCTAGTGTTTAATGACATCAATAAGCTTCACAGGAAATTTCATTTGCAGCATGTTATTTGTTCTGTGCCTCAGGTGGCTCAAGAAACATCTGATATAAAATAAGAAGAGAGAGTGATGGGGAATAGGGAAAGGAGAAAAAATGTGCGTGCGGGGAAATGCAAGAGTTTCACTGCATGAATATGTTTCCACTCATAAAATATAATGTAGATTATAAATAGGAAAATAATATTCAATGGACTGTTGGGTCATCGTATCAATTCTCTTTAGTTTATAATGTCAAGATCCAATAAGAGCTAAAGAGGGACAGTGCCACCACACAACATCCGAATTCCTTAGTAACAATGGCACAGACTGGATACACACTGAAACACGCACATACACAGGCAACCTACTTCTGTGCCGGCCTCCGAGGACTACGTCTCAGCAGCTGATCAGTACAATAAGAGAGGCCTCTTTGTCACCTAATTACCAATGTGTATTAGTGCTTTAATGAAAATGCCTGCAGGATGCAACTCTGAGTGTCTACATTGTCAGCATCAGACGATAAGACAAGCACGAGGAACTGATTTGGCAAGTAATATTAAGACACACAAAGAGAGGGGAAGCAAGGGAATGAGATGGAGAAACACAGAAGCATGTTTATAGGAGTGAAATCAATAGGTTTCACTGCCACAAATGCTACCATGATCTTTTTATCTGCAATTCGCTTGTATTATCAGGCTAACAAGACACAGGCACAGCATTATTTTAAATGTCAGCGCAGGTTCAAATTACATTAGTTTAGACTATTGTAAAAGGTTGAGGTCAAAGTCCCACACTACATGATGTTATCTTCAGGGACATACACAAGTGTGTCAGTTTGCAAAACATTTGTATCTGCACCCTTTACTTGGGTTTTTTTTTTTCAGCCTTCAGAGAAACAAACTCAGACAGAATGTAAATGATGATAAATTATACTAATAAAACAAACTTTCCACATGCCTGTGATAAATATACGCAGATCCTGGGACAATCTTTGGAGTACGAGGTCGCCTCTATGTCTGTGGTTTGTGTAGAGGAAGCATTGCGGTGATGAACCATGAAGAGGGGGATCAGAGAGGAAGGAAGGGACTTAGAAGGAAGCTCAGCAGGAGGAAAGAAAGAAGACATGAAGGGAGGGATGTGAAGAAATCCCCAGGACACATAGTCTCGTGCCAGCTCCCACAGCGGTGAACAGCTGAGAGGAGAAGGGGTAATTGAAGAGGGGATGTGGGAGAGAGAGAGAACAGTGCAGTGCATGGCCTTGATAAGAGGCCCTTAAGTGGGTGGGCAGTGACATCAGCTCCTCGCAAACTCCTGGTCATCCCCATAACAGTCTCCTCATCGCTCACAAACAAACACCACGCCAAGGTCTTAATGAAGACCATCGTGGCTGCAAGTAGATATGCTCTTAAACTCCTCACAGAGAAGAGGACCTCCCACATTAAGTGTGTGTGTGTGTGTGTGTGTGTGTGTGTGTGTGTGTGTGTGTGTGTGTGTGTTCTCCCACTGATTGCAACAGTCATGCCTGGTTTGGCTGACCGCACCTGGGGCAATAAGCAGCTCAATCTTCCCAGACACACAAAATAACAAATATTGGGAGTAAGAGAACCAAGACAGGAAGAGGAGGAACAGGAATAAGGGAAAGCAAAGCAAATATTAAGAGAAAAGAAGGATCGGAGCAAGAGGACGACAGTGATTAAGCAGGAAATGGTTTTGATGCTCAGTGCAAAGGGAACAAAAACTGGGGTTATAACAAGGAAGCAAAAGAATGTCATAATCTAAAATGAGCCTATAGACAAAATCATGAAATACAATTTGTTTGTATGTATTAATTATTTTTTTAATAACATATCTTTAGCTGTTTTTCAGTCTCAACCTTTAAATAATCCAGAGTTTAAGTTTGAGAGCCAGTTTCAGGAAGTTAAAACAATGTAATTAGAAACATTTGTAACACTTACTGAGGCCACTGAGGCCACACTTCTTCATCTGCAAAACTATATTTAAGTGGAAGAAGGCACGTGTGAGGACATAGTAAAGACAGAGACACATACTGTATACACACATACACATGAAACCGAAGCAGAAGCACACACGCTTCTTGTCTCTCTAGTCCAGAGCCCTCTCCCAAAGCCACTTAGCCATAGAAACCAGAGAGCAAGAAGAGGCATCAAAGCTGTTTATATAATGAAACTGAAAGAGCTGCTCCGTGCCGTATCACTGACTGCACCCAGAAAAGCATTCCTTCTTCTCCAGAGAATAGAGGAAAGGAAGAAAAAGAGGGGAGAAAAAAAGAAGAAAATCCCCCTGAACAATGCAGCACAACAACAGCGGCAACAACAGCAAAGCATACTCAGAAAGAGAGATACTGTGAAAATGAGAGTGAGCGTGAGGCAATAGAAAGGTTGTTTATTTTAAGTCAGCCTCATGTACCAACAGAAAATGTATTAAAATAGGCCCTATTGCTGTGAATTTGTGATCTGTCAGTCCGCGTGGGAAACAAAGAGAGAGAGACAGAGGGAGAGAGAGACAGAGAGGGAGAATGCTGTAATTCCCATGAGGTCTCTGTCATTCTTCTGTCAGAGGAGAGAGGGCTCTCCAGGGGAAGAGAAAGTTCTCAGACACAGACAGACAGACTGTTTACACTTAGCGTGGATATCCCTCTCTCTCACTCCTCTCTGCCCTCCCTGCACTGCTCATCCTAATGGCATCATAATGACCTCCTCAGGTGTTAACTGAGAAGCCGGCAGAGGGCTAATTCAAACTAAGGTATTGTATGCCTCGGTGGGTGTCGGCAGCAGCGACAGATGTCTTTGCTGTAACTACCAGCTCTCCTGTCTTTTCCCCAACAGCCCTTCCACCCCCACCCCCATCCCCTGCCCAATTCCCTTTTCTTTCATCAACTCAAATCCACCTCACCCACTCCTTGCAACCATTTTTTTTTGTCTGGATGTGTCTGCTTCCTCCTTCGTGCTCTCGCAAAAGCTGCAGCAGCAGTTTTAAAGTGTTTTGGGAATGGATACGTGATGGCAGTCGGTGGCTCAGGGCAGACAGCTGTCATTTATAGTTCCTCTTTAGAGAGATCCCATTAGCTTCCCAACAAAATGGTCCACAACTGTTATGGGGCCTCCTGGTGCTTTAAGTACAGTATGGAAGCCTGTCTCCAGGGTTTCCATCATTGGCTGGATGCAACACTTAATGACTGCTCAATGACTTTTTATGGGTAACTCAAAGAACCTCTAAAAGCAAAGAACATAATCCATTTCTTGTTCAAAATGGGGAAAAAATGCTTCAAAGTTTGTTTAACAGAACAAAAATGTAAAATAAAACATCTGATTGAATAGCCTGTGAATCCAGTTAATAGTAAATAATATTTCTTATTACACCACTACTTCCCTACTTCTCAAAATAAGTCAAGTATATGACTGCTTTTTTCTTTGGATGCTCTTTGAAGACTAGAGTAAAACTAAAAGAGTAGTTTCTCAGTGTGATTTCAAAAACACTGTCAAAGAATTTGATTACAAAGGTTGGGTAGTGTTAAAAAACAAAGATGCAATATCTCACAGGTAACTTGTTTAACTGGCAACAGGTCAGCAACATGACTGGGTATACAGTAACTCCAGCAGAGCATAGCTCAACAATTTGGGAATAATGCCTATTTTCTGGGAGGACTGAGACTGAGAAAGAGGCAGGCTACACTCTAGACTGACGGCCAGTTATTAAAGGTACAGCAATTTAATCATAACTTTCATCAGCAAAAGTACTTTAAGATAAGGGGCATCTACCATTACTCTCAAAGGACAAGCAGTAAAATCAAAGGCCAAACACTTCAAGCAGGCTAAAACATATATAAAGGAGACGTGGGGGAAAACATTCCACATTGTTGAGCACAGATTCATCATTTCAGATTTATTGTATGAGTAATATTCAAGCTCTGTTCTTTGAACACCTCCACAATTTTTGTCTCCTTCCTTTGTTTTTTAAACATTATTATGTCACACTGTGTCACAGAAATTGTCTCGTTAAAATTTAGAGGCAAAAACACTTTTACACTATTTTACACTTTTACACTTATTTGCAAACGTTTACACTATATAAAAGTTTGCAAATAACAGTTCAGTAGTCAACATGATTTAAAACAGCAGGTTAATTTGCTAGTGTTAGGATGTCAGTGCTGAACACAACCACGCTGTATTTGTTTCTTTAATATTATTATGGTAGCCAAAGTTACAAGTTCACAGACCCAAGACAGTATGTACAGTGCAATTCACACACTGTGTTAGATTAAATTAATCCAGATATTAACCCACCCACTGAACAATTTCATTGGATTAAGACTAGGTACAATTATAATCACCAAAGATTTTCTTTTGGCTGACTACAGTTTTTTGTTAGAAACCTGTTATACCTTCTTATTGAATATTTGCGCAGCGGGATTTATAATGATGCAGGATAATAACCCAAAACAAACCTCGCAGGTTTTCAAGAAGTATCTGAAGGCCAAAAAGAAAACAAAGAGAAAAAACAAAAGAGGCATTTACACACACCTGAGCTCAACACAAGGGAAAATATGCAGGGACAGCGAGCTTTCCTGACACCACAAAAAGCAATCATACTGGAAAACATGGATTTTGCACACAGGCCTATCTCAAGCACATTATGTAATTAAATACTAAGACATTTTTTCAAAGATTGAATTTTAATTTCAGATCCCAGCTCATATCATGATTTCTAATTATAAATAATTAATGCCATTTAAAAGTATCTTCACATTTGGTCTCAGACTTTTGTACCACGCATTTTATACCCTTCACTTGTTCTAGCACCAGTGCCCGAAACCTTGGCTAGCAAGTCGCCAATATGACAACCAATATCCATAATGTGGAAACAGAGTGAGACAGGAGGAGAAAAAAAGATAACAGAGGGACTGTAGATATTGTATGAGACAAGAGAGAGAGAGATAAAGAGACAGTGAGAAAATGAGAAAGAGAGAGAGCGAGAGAGGGGGAGAGGGAGAGAGAGACAGCTCTCTAATTCAGCCATCTGGCTAGCTTTACTTCATTATAATATTCTGACTGTGTGTGTGTGTGTGTTTACAAATTTGTGACTGCCTTCCATTCGACAGATGCAGACAGAGCAGAGAAGAATCCTCATTTATTAACAGCTTAATAGAGCTCCATCTGGGCCAGACCCTATGCTTGTCTCCTATCAGAGAGATTCATCACCAAATCACTGGAATTAGACTACAACTGACACCTACACAGGCTGAGGTGACCCTGCTGCATTGAATAACATTGCACAGATAGCCCACTCTTTATTAAGCCGTAATATGCCATAATGATAACACTGAGAGCCAAAAATGGGAAATGTCACTATACCAGTAGCGTGTGGGGTTTTCAGGTGAGTTTCTCCAGTCCTATCTGTACAGAATAACCTAGCTTCCCTTACAAAACATAGTTCATATTATTAATAAACAGATGCTTCTTGAGTACATTTAAACGTTTTCAATTTATGGATCTGAGGAATAACCTTCTACTAAAAGTCTGCTATATAGCGTACTAGAAGTATTTCATTTATTTTACTAGATCTAAAAATCAGGGCGCTATCTAACCTTATGTAGCATTTCTTGATTTTGGAACCACAGCCCAGGCACGTATTTCCCCCCCTCACTCATATGCAGAGAAATATGACCAATGGTCTCGGAACAAAGTGGACTGGTGGAACTTCTCTCACATACCATCTGCAAATCTCTCTACATAATACCATGATTATATGGCAGAAATTCGGAATGATTTTTTTATACATAAAAAAATATTTGCTGCTCTTGTGCTCAACCAAAATTTTGTTCCCATCTCTTTCTTTTGCTTGGAGGCCATCACACCAACATTCTCGTTCTCCCTCTTTCTATCTGTCCCTCCATTCAGACGAGGCTGAAGTGCAAATTGGACATCTGGTGCTGTGATGTGTCTGACAATACAGCCGCCACCCTCCCGCCTCCGCGCACACAGACACACGAATGCACGTGCACATACAAGGAGTCCTCCACGCAAAATGCAGAACTGTGAGCATACAGTGATGGTAAAAGGAAGAAAGGAAGGAGAGAGGGAGAAATGGACAGAGGCATGGAGAAAGGGAGGGAGAGAAAGGAATTTGATTGAACATTAGGGGGCAATGATGAAGCTATTCTATTCACACTGCCAGGGGCAAACACATGCACCCATGTCCTTGTGCCATCTTACACAGCTCTTGGGCTGAATGTAGCTAGTTCTCAGACCGTCTCAGGTGGCTGGCTGATAGAGGGCATTAGGGTGTGTTGTGGAGTGGAGTTGGCTTATAACAGAGCTGTCTGCATAGAGTGTTGTTCCACATTTACCCTCATGACATCTGCAAAAAGTCTTCTGTCTGACATAAAGAACAGGATGATAGTGTTGAAAGAAACGACTACACAAACAAACAAGAGCATGCAGTAAGAATTCAAGGAGAAATACATTTGCATGCATTGGCTATACAGTTGCATAAATAAGCATACAGGTATGGCTTTGTACACACACACATACACACACGCACATCCTTAAACCCACACATAAAGAGGCTGACTAAGCACCATAACCTACTTTTACAACCAAAGGCATACAATTCAGTAGTTGTGTCTATTTATAATGGAGCATATTTCTTCCCAGCAAAAACAATGCATTTGTACTTGCAAAGCTGTATGAGAGGTACAGTATTCATTTTCTTGAATCATCTGTGGCCTAAAAACAACAGACAGATAATATTGCTTATTCAGGTAGTGCTCCTTTCTTCTTAGCCAGTTAATCTCCCGAAGCACAACTCATACAGTATTTGTTCTCATTACACAAGCTCACATCAACAGGGATTGACACTATTTCCTTTCTCCTTCTCTGAAGAAGATATAACTGTCAATTTTTTTTAATCACAGGATGAATAAAATTTGCATACATTGTGCTTGATGATTATTTGCTTCATCTGAATGCTTGGCCCCCCTCAGATGCTCGAGTTCAGCTGGTTTAAATATCTGTGTGTTCTTTCTGGGCCTTTGCTTTCCTGCTACCAAATGTTTGTTTCTACATCCTCTTTAGATGCTGGTAGATAGCGCCCAAGCATTCAAAAGAAAAGGGGGGGGGGGGGATTTACAGACGGCTCTCAAAGGAGCTACTGTATACAGCATTAAAAAAAAAAACAGGTAATCCCACAAACAGGTCTATCACTTTGCTTTGAACTTCAAAGAATGTTCACAACAATTAAAAGCAACATAGTAGGGAATGCAAATTACAAAAAGAAAAAAAAGAAAAAGATTACAAAAGAACATTTGTCTCATTATCTTAATGCATATTGTATGTTGTGGAACAGTGGGAGTGAATTAGAGGTGAACTTTATAATGGTGTATGTTTGGATATACAGAAAAAATATTCTGCATATCCAAAAAAGGTGCATCAAAGAGCTCCACAGAAAATATTGAGCTCTGCTTAAATAATGCCTTTCGTTAAAGCAAAATTCTTTCAAAGGTACTGTCAGTTTTTTTTTGTTTATTTAACAGAAAAAATAAAATTGTATTCATAAATATACAATTATTAGTGTGTAATTAGAAATACTCCTATGGATCTTAGAAATGCATAGGAGCAGACACCAGTTTGTGAAAGCCGCCATGTTGCCCCACCATCTGAAAATACAGTGACTGAGATGGACACTATCATTACCTCTCTGCATTTTATGTATGTGGCTAGAGACTGGCCACATGCGTAGTACGACACAGACAGAGGAGAAGAGAACATTCATTTTAATTCGGGTCTGCATCATCAGACTCTACGATATGAAGGATCATATCGATGTTTTAACATCTGAGAAGAGGTCCCCTTCACCAAAGAAGTGAAAACAGAAATAGACAACGCGACTGACATATCATGTCATTCTCTTCCTCCTCTTTGCTAACTGTCCAAGCCCAATAGTGTCAAGCTAACAGCAGCTAACAAAGGCTAACAGCAGCTAACAGCTCAACAGTTGCCGATAAAAAAGCTCAGGATATCTTCAACAAATCACCTCAGTATTGCTGTCATTGAACAGCCATGAACTTTACTGACTCGTCAACTTGTATCGAGCTCCATTCACAAAGTTTTATAGCTTCCCCCGAAGTAAATAGACGTGGACACGTAATGACAGCTGAGATAAACAGCAGACTGACAGTCTACACTTAGTACAGATGTATTTTGTATTTTGAATTGGGAGGGGTGAGAAAACAGAATTCAGCTGACTGCAATCTGCTCACATCTAGTGGTGAGATTTTACAAAAGGTGCCTTTAAGTACCTAGTGACACATCTAGTGACTTTTTGGACAAACAGTCACCGAAACCTACAGATGAGTGTAAAGTCTCCTCTCCCACCATAAACAAACTGCTCTCTGTGGCTACGCAGTTGAGTGAGAGGCTGTGATCTACTTGCACAGATATACACAGTGTTGTTTGGAAGGTCTGTGTAACAAATCATACTTGAGAGCATTTTTAATGACCACTTAACATTTATACGCAGTCATATGAAAAAGAAAGTTTTCATACGACACTATGGAGGTTGGTGAAAAACGAAGTACACTCTGCTTATCCAACACACCACATATTTACATACACATTCACACAAGCAGTATTTAACACTACCCACTCCTATCTATTTGTATACATTTATACTCTGAATCCATTGGGCACAACTCGGCATTCAGTATCTTGCCCAAGGACACTCTGGCATGTAGACTGGAGCAGCTAGGGATCGAACCTACCAACCTTCCAATTAGAAGAGGACCTGCTCTACCTCCTGAGCCACAGCCACCCCAATTAAGAGGGTAAGTAGGAGCCAGGTGCCACAAATCAAATGCACTTGATGAACTGATTATCAGGAAGTGTGACCACGTCTTTAAATGGAGAAGTGTGGCCAGTTTGCTGGTGTGGAGCATTCGGATGTCTGTTAACACAATACCACAATCTTTCCAGGAGTCGATACACCAGCAAATTCACTCCAAGGTGAAACCGTGCAATGATCAGAGAAAATGAAAAAAAATATCATCACAAAGGCTTCATCACAGTTATAAAATCAAGATTCTTAAAAATAAATACAATTGATTCAACTTAAAGACAAGTCTTTAGTCATGCTGAGAAATATAATAAAAATATGAATTCATTTGTACAAGATCATGAAAAGCAGTAAAAGGAGTGTGAATCTACAGGGTGCCAGACTTCCATGTTTCGAACCAAATAACTTTGTTTTTACAGCGAGTAGTGTAAAGCAATATCCTAAAAGGGACCAAAGCATAATGTTTTCAGGTCAGAGGATGATTATCAGCTGAAGAAAATGAGACTACCTATACCTTTTTCAAGTTGCTTCTCAAAGTTCAGCTTTAGGTTTGGCAGAAAGCTTACATCATGATGTGAGTCCCTCACTACGTAATGCTAGAAAAACAAGCTCCAACGTTAACTGAGCAACAAAAACTGAACTTAAAAGTATTATTTCCCTAAAGTAGTGATGTCACAACGCCAACAATCCCTACAAATACCAAAATTAGCCACAAAAAACAGCTTCAGACTGAAAGTTGTGAAAGTATGCTATTGTGAGATTTTTGTTTTAGCTTAAACGAGATAACATTAGCGTTGGTTTAAAAAGGCTAAGATTCATTGTTAATACAGAGAGTATATCAAAAAGAATTTCCCGATTTCAAAGTGCTTTAATTGCACAGCTGTTTACCGGTGGAGATCAAAACAGGGGACTTGTAAATTTCACATGTTTGCAGATAGGTGGGATCCCAACAGCAGGGACTCTAGAAATCCTCACAAACGTATGGGACGGGTTTGACTATTATATGGACCTGTGCCATGTGTCTGGAGGGGGGCACATTGAGCACTTCTGAACACTACAAGTTTTACATGTAAAACTTTATATTCAGAAAGAATTTTTAAATTTACCACAAGCTTTTATGGCTAATAAAATGAGCTTTTTTAAAAATTAGATTATGCTTTTTGATACACCCTGTGTATGTTTTTAATGTAAAGTGAACAAAAAACTTACTATACTCAGCGGCTGTAGATTCTATCGCCTGTCTTTGTAGAGCAAGTTCAAAGTGCTTACTTAAAGAAGTGCTTAGAATACATTCTGTATTTTAGTTGCCTATAGCTTTGTGTGTCAGTCTGAGCCTATTTGCTGTCCAAACAGACAACAACCAGTGCAACATCTTCTCAGACAGATAATCCTAATAAGCTCAGCAGCTGAAGCCAAACTTGATCAATATGGCCCAACTGAAGTATAATAAAGCATACTATGAACTGGCAGGCCAGCAGAAAAAGCAGTGTGTTACCTCTCCAAGAGCTTCATAGCGTTTCTGGTTCCAGCGGTGGAGATCCTCCCTGGCATTGAACACAAAGGTTTCACCCGTTTTTATATGGCGGAGCTGGCCATCTGTTGGAAAAAAATGTAATGGGACAAAAAGAGACGTGTAATAATAATAAACAATACCTTTCTATTATTTCTATTACAGCGTGCAAGTAAAGTAGGCGAATCCCTGCTCTTGATGGCACATCAAAACGTACATCTGCCTGCCAAACTAAACTTGACTTTTTTTACTGCTTATTTTTTTATCCCCCCCCCCCCCATCTGGCAGGTACAAGGCCCATGGATGCAGCAGCATTCTTCCAGTCACGACTCCAACAGCCTTCTGGGTTGTCTGGCAGGCCAGAGCTGGACAGCTGGTATGGTAAAAATTCTCTTTCCCTCTCTCTGTCTCTTCACTCATCTAAAAAGCCTCTCCCCTTCCTCTTTAACAGTGCCCATCTCCCTCTCCCTCTCCTTCAGTGCTCACTCTGGCGACAGGCCACAGTTCTGTCCCTGCCTTTTCCACCTGAAATCTCCAAGAGCAAAGACTAAAGTGGGTGTGGGAAAGGTTCTCAGTATGTTTTGTGTATGCGTGTGAGCATGAAGGGAGAAAGTTCGGCTGGCAAGCATTAGGCACAACGACAACTGCTCCTCGTAGTTCCTTTGAGGATGTTGTCTGGGCATCAGCCAATCACCCTAAGCAGTAGAGCTTACACACACACAAAAACCCACACAGATCAGAAGCTCCAGCCAGGAGGACCAGGTGTGGGAATACAGTAGGTGTCACTTAAGTATCTGCGCTGCCGTAAATTGCTACAAGTAAGCCACACCGCCATTACTACACAAAAGAATTGACAGAGAAAACGAAAAGTCTTTGGAACGATGCTTAAGTGATTTATTATAATTCAAGGAAACGAGGGGAGCTTTTAGTATATTCAAGATGTATTTAATGCAAAACAGTCCTAAGATACAAAAACAGTGTTCAGAAATGGATCTACTTTTTTCAGCAATTACCCTCATGTGGCTGTGGAACCCCTACCTTAGCAATGAGCCCATCGATCCTCCAGTTGACACTACAACACAATAAAACACTAAACAGTGTTAAATTTAATTTTGACCTTTATGACTACAAAAATTGTAAGAGCTAAGCCACAAAAAGTACACATACTTAACCCAAATAGCCAGGGGGCTCTCATATTTTCTCAATTATTGCAAAACGTAAAAACCATCTAAGATATAAATAAATAAATCTTTGCAAGATAAAAGAATGCGCATTTTTTTCATTTCCTTCTAAATTGCCACCACACCTCTATCAATGTGATAAATCGTACATTGCTAGCTCACTGTATATAACAACATTCGCTTTCATAGTTACTTGTTAGACAACCTGTAATCCTGAATGCAGGTTCGGTGTCGCTTTGCATTAAAAAATAGATTTGTGCCTGAGAGGTACACAAGAAGTTAGGATAAAGCAGTGTGCACAAAAAGTACTTTGAAAAAAAAAAATCAATTATGCATTCGTGGAGGGGTGAGGATCTAAACACTACTTCCTAAAAGAGGAGCTATAATGAAATCCTACAGTAGCAAAGGTGTGTGTGTGTGTCTGTGTAGGTGCGTGTGTGTCTGTGTGTGTGCATGCATGGGCTGGGGGTGATCAGCTCCACCGTCTCCCACATCACATCCTCTCAAAGGAATAACATTTTCTCAACTTTTCTCCTCTTTTTCTGTCATAATTAGCATTCTGTTCTCAATTTGGCCGCTTAATTAGGTGTACATAACCTTGGATTTCCAGTAATGGAAAACCGCAGGGCTAGCAAGATGAAGCCATCATCTTCAGTGATTAAGATACCTGCAAACTATTGTACACAGCCTCTTCTGTATTCACATCATTACATGGTCAAATTAACATTTTTGTTCCACCTGTCTCTGGCTAAAGTAGCCCGAGAGCAGCTATATAAATGCCTGCAAGCCAGAGCGACTGTGTGTCGACATACTAGAGACATTGCCTGAGGGCCACCATGGCTTTAATAGAAATGCTATCCTTCAAAAACAGGCCTGAGTAGAAACTGACAAGACATACAGATTGGTAGGGCTGCGCAGTGTGTGTGTGTCTGTGTGTGTGTGAGAGAGAGAGCAAGCTCTTCTTCAGCTGGAGATTTTACACAGGATGTGAAAATAGAGAAATACAGAAGAAGGGATATAAAAAGGGATGAAAGGAGACAGAAGGAGGAGGAAGAGGAGATGGAGAGTCTCTGAATGTGTTTCTGCCTCCATGGTAGACTGAGCTGGGACTTGCGGGTGGGGTAGAGTGGTTGGCGGGTGTTGGCATAATAGCCGGTGGGGGCTAAGTCTCCATGTCTCTGTTCTTAGGCACAGCGAGGTTATGCAAATGCTCCGTCAGGCAGAGGGCAAGGCTGAGTAGGTTACTGACGGGCCGTAGAGTACACAACATGTCCCCCACTCAGCCAGACAGACAGCCAGTAGAGACACTGACAGAGAACAGAAAGAGGGTGAGAGAGAGAGAGAGGAAAAGGCTACAAAGGAATACTAAGCCAAAATCCCGAGCACTACTACCTTTCCAGCTCTTCCCCTTTTCTCCACCTGGTTTGATTAAAGCAAGCCAAGAGAATCCTAAAGAGACTTTCATATCATTTACACCCACACCACTTTGGCTTCAGCTCTGCTCCTTACTCTAATGTTGAATGACATACACCTTTACTTGCTCAAAGAGACATTGTCATTAAATATAAAATGCTGACATAACACAAAAGCGAACGGTAATGATTCCAGTTCCCCAACCTGAAGACCATGACCCATCTAGCACTCTAAGGTTTAATCTCACGGATCACAAGACGACAAAAGAAGTAAATCAAGGCAGAAAAAAGTATTACCTTCTTTTTTTTTTAACACAAATCTGACCTGACTTTTACAAAATTTGCTTACTGGTGGATTTCATCAGTTTGCAACAAAAAGTTACAAGCACACATTGCTTTATTTTAAGGCGTCATTGGAAACCACTACAGCTGACACGTGAAAGACAGAGCCTTGTATATTTCCCTGGAATTTACTTCCAGACCTTACAGAGTTTTTTCCTCAATCCAGATAAAATGTAACACATTCACCTCCGTTAAAGAATTATGTCTATGCTGTCTGCAGTGTTACTTATGGCAATGAGAAACTTTCTGTATCTCTCTCCCTTGGGTTTGAGTGATCTAAATTTTCTTATCGGGATCTGTGTGAAAGTCAGTGTGCCATTCAATTTGTTGTGACCATGCAGATTCATCCATGACGCTATGACACTACAGAACTGTGCACGTGTCAGCAAAGAAGGCTACGAGTAGACTAGAAAAAATAGCATAACTCATCTAATCTTTGTCATCTTTGACATCTCTAGATGTCATGGGATTTGGTGTTTTTTGTTACGGCAGCAGGCTTTGTGTAACTGGTCAAACCGTGGAGCTCATCATGACACTTTTGGCTTTTGTTCTAAAAAGTAAATCTATGCACTCACATTCATTAAAGGCATACTCAAACTCCTCCAAGGTTTTGGGGAAAGTGAAAGGAGGTTCATCTTTCTTCATCAGTTCATCCAAGTCTATTCTTGACAGCAAATCTGTGGAAAAAAAAGCAAATGATTTTATTTCAATGACACAAACTCCATCCATCCATCCGTTTTTTCCACTTATCTGCATTATACAAAATCCACACATTCATTTTGTAATCTCCGTTTCTCTCCCACAATGATGAAATCACTATGTACATTTTACTTTCATTATCCCCATATGACGAAGCAACAGATGCGTGTTTAAACTAAAAGGTCTTCTTAAATCATCATTAAGATGTATAGTGGGTAGAAAAGAGAGCATTCACATACAATACATGCAATATATACATTAAGTATAGTTTTAAGTTCAAGAGACAAATGTTTAACATATCCTAACAGAGAGATACCATAAAATGTCTTGGTAAGGTGTAAAACTGACATGTGGTTATTCAGCAGTCTACTGGGGTGATGTATAACCATCCAGCAATTTTCTTCCACTTATCCAGTTCAAAATCATGGTTGGACCAGAGCCTATCCCAACTGTCGCAAGAAGCAGGGTACACTCTGGACAATTGCTAAGAGGACTAACATAGAGTTAAGACACTCTAGGCCAAATGTATGGTCAATTTAGAATGACCAACCCAGGGAGAAGGGGCCATGCATGCACACTGAACAAAGAACCACTGTGTCATTACACAGCAGTTTTATAAAACCATTAAGTGACCCCCTGACCCCTGAGAAGGGTGGCTCCAGTCAGAATAAAAAGGTTTCATCATAGTATAAAGGTGATCAGTCACTGTTACACTTTAAGGGCTCTCAAACTACTTCTGGCATGACTGGCAAGGTAAAGGTTCACACCGAACACACCATGATTTTTATTAATCTTGAACAATAAAATTAATCAAGGTTGAGCCATCCAACCATCCATCCATTTTCTGATGCTTATCCAGGTTCAGGTCGTGGGGGCAGCAGTCTGAGCAGAGAAGCCCAGACTTCCCTCACCCCAGCCACCTCCTCCACCTCATCCTGGGGGACTTCTCCTGGGCCTCCTCCCAGTAGGGTATAACTCACGTAGGAGCTGTCCAGGAGGCATCCTAATCAGATGCCCAAACCTTTTGGTCCTTTCAAGTCAATTCATATTTTTATAGTTTGAATATATTTTTATAGTTGATTCATACTTTCATAGTTTTGGTTCATTTACTAAAATTAATCACTTTTAGTAAATGGAGTCAGTCAGTAAAGGTCAGCATAACAGCATCAGCAAGTTTTTAATTTTCCCTAAAGAAAGAATATAGCATGTTAAGTTGTATATTTCTCCCTAGCTGTTCTCATCCTAAATGCAGTGGCTCTCTTTCTTACATTTAAAGAACCACTGTTTTAAACCACGCTTTTAAACTATTTCCCATCATTTAAGAAAGCTTTTTATTTGTTCTTTTTTAATTAAGAATTATATATATATAATTTAATTATATATATATATATATTTTTTTTAAAGACATTTTATTACAGCTCATAATCTTATTGATGTGTGTGGTATTGAGTCTGAAATGATGGTGTGCCTGCCGTTAGGTCAAAATAGAAGAAAAAGACCTTAATTTGGTTCAGAAAAGTAAAGCCTGTTTCCCTCTGTTTTACTAATTCTCCTTAAATGATTCTTTATTAGTGTTATCATTATTAATAATAATTCACCTTTGAGTGCAGTAGTTTTCTCTCTATCTTCCTGGCCAGCAACCTGGGCCATGATGATCCACAATATGAACAGGGCTGGTGTTGCAGCACAAAAATGAGAGAGCATGGGTCCTTTCCTCCCAGTGATCACTGAGGTGAATCCTGTCAAGTGACGCAATAAAAAGAATAAAACCAAGAATTGGGCATGAGTTGAGTTAGTACCATATATAAAAATATTTCTCAGTATCAGCCCTCTGTAAGACCACAATAGCAATTGGGTCACAGCATGCTGCACCTATAAGGTTGCAGCAGGCCATAACATTCGGGATGTTACTGCTCCGTCCTGCTCTCCTGTAAACACAACAATCTCCCAGTTTCTTAAAGAGAATGAATTAGTGATTAGTTACTCTATAATAACACAACACTGCAGCTATCTGTCAGCCATAATACCATAAAACATGGAGGAAGTCGTGTTGCCCACTTAGCACACGTGCAACAGCTGAGTTAAATATGCAAACACAGAGAAATTCTTCTTCCTTTAAAACTGCGCTGAAGTTACTACAAAAGCGGCATTCATTTTCACACGTATAACTCTCTCTGACTCCTCCGTCATTTTCTCCACAACAGAAAACATCTGTTTATGCTCTGTGAGAAAGAAATCCCCTGAAAAAGAGCCAGCCCCCTAGATGGACCACTGCGAGCGGGTACAGCAGGATATTCGTGTTTTTATTAGACGTTTATTTTAACCAAACGAAGCAGAGAGGATCGAGCAGGGAACCGCTATTTACAGCGGATGCATGCATACTTTCATTTCGACTCACGCACCATTAGCAGGGTATGCGACTATCCAGTTGTTGCTGCTTCCTTGTAATTTTGTAAAACAGGAAGGACTCTCGGCAATGCTGCATGGAGCGCGTGAGGCTTCCGGGTTACCGGGGCAACGGACTGGAAGATCCATTTAAAGAGACAGTAGCACAGCAGCTGCAGGAACTTGTACAGATGTTCTCTGGCGTGTGATTGCCATCAGTTCTCTGATCCTAACTCTGTATTGCTCGGTGATAGGAGCATAGTTGATCGAGCAAATATGCAACCCTGTGTTGATTTATATTTAATAAATCAACTATAGTTCGCAAAATATCCAATAGTACAAAAATATAATACACTATTCCCATAACAGTGTGGCGATCGTGGCTCAAGAGTTGGCCGCTCGTCTTGTAATCGGAAGGTTGCCGGTTCAAGCCCTGGCTCGGACAGTCTCGGTCGTTTTGTCCTTGGGCAAGACACTTCACCTACTGCCTACTGGTGATGGTCAGAGGGGCCGACGGCGCGATATGGCAACCTCGCTTCTGTCAGTCTGCCCCAGGGCAGCTGTGGCTACAACTGTAGCTTGCCTCCACCAGTGTGTGAATGTGAGAATGAATGAATAGTGGAATTGTTAAGCGCTTTGAGGTTCTCCAAAAGCGCTATATAAATGCAATCCATTATTATTAAAAGCATATTCATCAGTAAAGTCATATAAGGATCTGTATGCAGATAAACAAGCAATAGTCAAGTCATGATGTAGTGGTCGTGCTACCTGTTAAGTATTTGTATCTGTGTACACAGTAACTCTGTGTGGGCCATAGCGTCTGCTGCAGTCTTACTGAAAAAAGAGAGAGGATACCTGTGGACCAGTCAACACCTCCCTGATGGTATTGTGTGATGCCTACAAGTTTGTCCTCAAAACTCTGCATAAACTAACGGGCTGACTGAATGTGTGCTTTTGTGTCTTTGGGGTACATAAAATGCATTCTTTATTCAATTTTAAACACATTCAGGTCTGTTACCATATAGTCCTGTGCAAACGTTCTGAGTCACATCTCGTTTCTATATATTTTGCTCCAAGGAACAGATTCTCACTTATTTGTTTGTGGTATTAAGTGGTCTTGAGCAACAGGAAAAGGATTTTCAAAGTTCTATGGACATTTTTTGCCAAATTTGGCCCGCAGCCTAATTTAATTTGGCCCGCAAAGCCATACAAAATTATTATTAGAGCTGGCCAACTGTTATATACCGATTATATATATATTGTTTAGTATTAAGCTTTGCTTGTTCCATATTCAGTTTTTCAGCAAAACTTCTTTGAGTCCATAAGAAGATATTCATTGTTAAATCTGGAGGAAGATTTTTTTTCAATAAAAAACAAACAATCAAGTAGCTCAAGACTTTTGCACAGTAGTGTATATAATTATAGAAGCAGGAGGATAATACTCTAAGAGATGTTAGTTTATGGTGAATGTTGGACCATTGTATGAGGATAACTTAACCTTTACTTTACTTAAAATTGATGTAAAGTGTGATTAGAAACATTTTAACAACAAAAAGTAAAAAGAATAAAATAAAATATTACTACTACTACTACTACTACTACTAATAATAATAATAATAATAACAATAAAGGCTCAGGGCAGCAGTGGTCAGCAGCTCTCAGAATGACACAATTGTTTTGCTAATGTGTTACATCTTACCTTTTGTCCTGTTTAACATAATGAAGTAACCCTTTTTTGATTCTTCACCTCGTACCCATAGGCATCGGTGTCCTGTAGGAAAAAGCTGTTGGAAATGTGTAATATCAAATGGACTGGCAGTTCTCAAGCATTTTTCTAGTTTAGTCTGACTCCTTGGTGCACTCGGACACAGGACTGTTCTTACAAAACATGAGAAAGTGACATTGTTTAGAGCCTGTTACAGTATATCCAAAGGGAAAGGAGGGTAACTTGATTGAAACTAGACTTGCCAGACTGATACTGATACTATGTCACAGGTGATTTACTAAAAAACTACTATATCTGCCACATACTGCTCACCTGAATCAGGTGCCTGCAGCTTTACTTCACACTTTTTGCTGCAGATGTCCTACTGGTGTCCTACTTTTTATTGGCTTTGAATTGAAACAGTCTCTCTGGGGAGTCGCAGTTCATCTTTTTTCTCAAGTAGAGCAATGGCAGTACCGCAGAGAGATCTAAATAACAACTAAAAGTGGCACGGATAATCACTCAGTGTGACAGGACAAGGGAGATGGACAGTCTGTGCTTGCAGTGGACCACACGTATGGGCATGAGGGACGGAAATGTCTAACAAATGCATCATCAGTTTAGAAATTGAAAGCCAAAGAGGAGCTGGGAGTTGACATAAGGAACAAACATATATAGTACGGCTCTAGCTCAAAGATATTCTTCATGTTGCTCACCACATGTTGATGAAAACACGGATGAGCATGCAAACAAAGATTCTACGGTGAGCATTTACAGTGGAAAATGCACGAGACTGAGAGTAATCAATTCAAAACTAAAAATGCTGCAACGGCTCATTCTTTCTACACATGCAATCAAGACATCAGGGATTCTAAAAGGATTATGTAGGTGTGGTAATCCCCAACTAAATATGCATTATAAAACATGTTTTGTTTTGTTTTTTCATAATACTTTGTTGTGAATTAACTGTCACTTTCATTGAGACTTGTCTTCTGAGTCTATCACTTGAATCTAGTGGAAATACATATTTAATAAGTGAACAGGCGCTCGAAAAACAGAGAGCAGAAAGCAGTTATCAAAAAAAATATGTATTTGGCTAGCTAAATATATATTATTTTTTCTGCAAAACAATAATAAAACTGTTTTGTTGGTGCATTAAATACAGTAAATTAAAAAAAAAGGAAAGAAGAATGTTGTTTTCTTCTTGTTTAGCCCTTTTTTGTGTGTGACAAAAGCAGAAATAGATTGATGAAGATTTTGTTGTCTTTTGTATTCTCTAAGTGGTTTGATGATTGTAACCCTGCTACATTTGCATCAATAATCTAGTTAAGGGTAAAAAGAAACATGTTTTTTTGCAACAGGAAATGGTTTCCTCCTGTTTCAAAGACACTGGGGTGTGTAGCAGTCTTTGTGAGCTGAAATTGCACTCTTATAGATAAAAAGAACAGAATTTGAGTTGATAAATCTCTTTTTTTGAACATCAGGTATAATTGGGGACACATATCTACTCCAAAACATAATACTAATATCATAATCACAAAGATTATAAATCACTGATTCAAAGAGATCACATATTATATACAGGTTGTATGTAAAGAAGGAGAATATTCACAGGTGAGGTAGGATTATGCCTTTGTTTTCATTTTTAATTCTAAAAAAATCAGTCTCCATCTCATAAGTAACAAAATATGGACATATATGGGAAAAAAAACAGTGAACAATTGTGTTACGCAGTTTATGGGGAAAATACTGACAGATATTTCATAGACAGACAGATTTGGAGGACACATTGTTATCAAAACATACTTCATCTCGCTTCCCAACCATAATAAATTGATGTTTTCTTTCAGGAACCAGGAGAAAGTATGCTGACATCAGTGTCTTTACACTCACTGTCTCAAAAAAAAGGAAGGAAAAAAAAAATCTTCAACTACCTACAATGATCACACAGTCCCATCTTGTCCCAGGCAAACAAATCCAGGCTCTCCATTTCCCCAGAACTGATTTCTGTCGGCGTGCTCTAAAAAGATGAAATGCATCTGATGCAGCACAGAAAAGCACAGAGAGTTTGTCTGAGGTATGTGTATAAAGAGGGAGGCACCATCTCTCACACACTTTTTTGTTTCTTGCCCTCTCCCTCTCTCTCTCTCATTTTCTCATGCACACACATATGCAAATTTGCAGAATTCAGTACATGTGCAAACCCAATTACACCTACAAATGTGCAAACACACATCCCCACATATATACACACTGTAATACCTTGAGAGCTCCAAGTGCATATTACAAGAAAAATATTTTACAACGTGATAAAAAAAAAAAACAATAATAAAAATCCATCGGCGTGGGCTGTTACGGGGTAGAACCTTCATCAGATGCAGATGGTTGTGTTTTCCCCTGGGCCTGCTTTCCGGGTGTCTCATCAGCTTCAGGGGGGTTCTGTGGTCCTGGGGTGCAGCAGCAACCCAAAAAAGCTTTCTCAAGTTCCTCCACCATCGCTTTCTCTCCATCTTCCAGCTGTGCACCCTCCTGCATCTCCCACCTGAAGAGCACCAAAGCGCACAACATCAGCCATTTTAATACTTGTCAAAGTTAAAACAAACAAACATTAAAACCTGCTGAATGTGCTCTCCGAGGACCATGAACACTGTTTTCTGAGCTCAACCTGCTGGCCTTTAAAAAACAAAACTAAACACCCTTTTGAGTCTAAATTGAAAAATGAGAAAAATGTGTTTTGGGGCTGTAACAAAGGCTTGAATTCAACCCAATATAAACAATTGATCGATTTAGGTTTACCTACTGAGCAATTTAGAGATACAAATGTTAAGCTGATGTTAAGCTTGCTTGAAATGCTAAAGTTTAGATTTTTTCTTCTTATATTTGTAAAAATGTTTACATGATTTACATATATCTGCATGCAAATATTGCTTTCCATGAGAATCGTTTTACTTTGCTGAATGAGGTCTGATGGCTTCAAATCTGTTGGTCGTCTATGGAGTTTCCAACAACCTTTGTGTAGACATCTGACAAAGTCATCTTCAGCATCTTTTCAACAAGTGTTTGTTGAATTGTTTATTTTTATGCAAGTCTGGACAATGCCTGCAAATCGGCTGATTTCGCGTGCATGCTGCACACCACCGAGGATCTACAAACCACACTTTCATGCTTTAGCTTCTCACATGGGAGCCTTCTTCTCATTCTTTTTTCATGCTGTGTGGGTCTGTATCACGGCAGTTTCTGCTACTGTGACACGCTGTTAGACATACACTTTTGCACTCGTGTAAACATACACTCTTGGGTATCCACACAAAGAGAATGAAAACTCAGAGGACACTGTAAGAAATACTCAAGTATACATATATATTCCCTTTCTGTCAGTTGGATTCTTACTGTGGCTAAGCGCTAGCATTACATCTGCCAAACCTTCCTTGTTTGGGTGACTAATTTTTAGCGGGAGAGATTTGATGTATCATGTTTATTCTCGATTTTGTTTTATTGCTTATACAGTATGTCTCCTCATTGCATTTTTATAATTCTTCAAGCTACAGAGTGGAGCGCTTCAATATGAAGACATCAAGGGCAGTCACTTTGTAATTCACTCGCAGTATTTCAATTGAATCCCTTGACGAGTGACTGTGGTCAATCAAATCCATATGGAGAGCTGGCTGAAGGGCTGCCTTTGAGCTGCCGCATCACACTCCATCCAAACAAGAATATCTGTCTAACTGCAAATGATTGCATTTTCATTGCAATCTCAGAGTCTCCTTTCATCCTTCCCGTCTTTTCGATTTCTCACGATATCATCAAACGTGTACTATATCATATGCTATATAAAGCTGTGCTCTGCGCATGCGTGTGAAGAAGAAGAGGGGGTAAAACATACTATGTTCATTACATAGACAGCAAAAGATGAGTCTCTGGGTGCACTTTGATGAAGCTTCAGACTCTGTTGTACAGACTGGACAATTCAGACGCTGCAGCCGCTGTCAGCGTAATATTTACCGTCTGTAAGGAGACGATCTGTTTATGCAAATATGCTTTGGCAGAAACATTTCCGCTCAACAGCGGCGTAGTCCCTCCATGTACAACTTTGGTCACGGATTCCTCTGTTCCCATGTAATTTTTCCCTCAATCTCTCTTTGCAGCCTTCGCAGGGCTAGTGGAACGTATATGAAAACAGAACAAATGGGTAAGTTATCCCTGCATTTTTTTTTTTTTTTCGCTGACATCAAATTAAAATCAGCTCCACCGAATAACGTTCATAAGATACAAACGCACAAACAAAACAATGCAAATGTCACATAGTGTGCAAAACAAAAGCAGCACGGGAGTGAGAGGGGGGAAACGGAAAGCTGGAGGAATGGCAGCCAATAAAGGAGGGAGCGAGGGAGGAAGGAAGACAGGAAGGTACGCTAAAGGTTTTTCAATGTTTAATTTTCAAATAGGATTAAGCAGAATGACATTTAGCTGAAGGTTACAGGCTCAGCATTGTCTTAGCTGATATTGATATGCAGGAGGCGCCCTGCTTGTCACTGGGACAAACACTGTTGATGAATGAGAAGCCTTTCCCCAGCAAGGTGTTAAGTGCAAATTTGAAATGAGAGAGAAGCAGAGGTAGAGAGAGGTATAAAAAAAAGAAAGAAAAACACACGTACACCCGCATGCACATAAACACACACGCACGGCATTACCGTGTTAGTTGCCATGTAAACTGTCACTAGATAATGTTGCCAAAAGTGTAAATTGTTCCATAAAGTATTGGTTGGATATTAGTTGAGGCGGGTTGATCTTGTGCTGAAAATGAGTGAAAAAAACTGCACAAGGTGCTTTGCTGTGTGTATCTAATTTCAACTACAACACAACAATTCCTCTTAGAAATGCATAAGTAGGCTAAAGTTGACAGTAACTTCTCTGTATCCTCATTTCGGCAAGTTTTCCCCCGGAATTTACATCTTAATAAGGGGAGTCTTACCCTTTAATTCTTATGGGCTCTGCTCATTTCTCATGTATTAATACTGGAGCTGCTGACTTGGCTCTTCCTCTGAATACAGAATAGGACACACATATTAAGACTCATATATTTACAGGATTGATGCCACGGGAGATTGTCTCAGAGTGAGATGAAAAGGCTGGCTCAGATATATTTCAATGTGAACATCGATGTAAGCTGTCCTAATCACGGGATGATGCAGGCACAAGACAGAAAGCATCTATTCTAAATTTCAGCTGATAATGAGTAGTGATGTTCAACAAATTAAGAGCATAAGCCTTTCCCAGAGATCATCAGGCGATCAACTTAATAAATCTTACTCAAAACACAACGCAGATGAAACTTTGATGTTCGACTCCAGCAAGGCTCTGCCTTCTAGAGCGGATAACAAAAAACAGATGTAAACTGTCAGGAAAAAAAATATCGCTGTGGAGGAAAGAGTGGAGGGGAAAAAAGCAAGGAAGAAGAAATGATCAGCAACAGGATAATAGAGGCAGGGCTACAAGTACAGACTATTTGAAAGAAAGTGAGTGAGCAAAAAGACAGCGTGCCTTAAAGATCACAACAGACAGTGGGCAGTGGTTTCTTTTGCAGCTGTCAGTGGGCTGAGTGGTTTCTCTCAGAGCGTTGGGTGTTTGTGCTGCACAGGGTGCCCTGTCTGCTTTGCCACTGGGACCTCTGTTTGTTTAAAAGGCTTGCCTGTCAAACAGAGAGCGCCACCGAGAGCCAGACACTCAGCTAAATGACTCTGACAGCAGCCCTAATCAGAGGCTTTGCACATTGCTGCAGGGCCTGGAGGATCCATCATAACCCAAGCCTAAATATTTAAAGTGCTAAACTTTCCAAAGGTCAGGCCTTTCCATGCATGCCAGGGCGACATGTGTCAGAAGTAGGAAGAGAGGCACTGAACAAGAGAGAGACACAAAGACATGGGGAGAGAGGCTATGGTTAATGTCCTTCATTTCTCTCCCTCTTTTATTTTTATTCTTGTGAACTCTGCATTCATTTTAGGGAAGAAATCAGAGGCAAGCACCACTTTTATTTTTTCGTTCTGTTTTAAAGCCTTGGTTAATGTTGAGATTTTGGTTTCGTGCAGACTAGTGGAAAGAAACTATGCAGAATTTAGGACTCATTTAGGTAATTATTTTATAAATTTATAGAAATTAGAGCACCTTTATCGAGACGAGAACCAATTTGTACATTTAAGCATAACAAATATGAAAATTTGCAATACCAAAAAAAATTCTTAATGTAAGTAACCAACTTACACATTTTAATGCTAATATCTAGTTTGTTGTTTTAGTTACTTGTGAATTTTATTTGTCAAAAAAATACTTCTTTTTTTTTTTATAATCTCTCATCGTCTGAACCCCAAATCCCTACAACCAGTAGAATTTACAAATATCCGTTTCTTTATTTTTATTTATTTCTGTATTCTGAGGGGTTTATTCCTACATTATTCAAAGCCTCATTAATAGAATTGTTTAATTGTGAAAAACATGGCAAAAAATGACTTTTTTTTGGCTGTTGGCATGCTGGAGTGATAAAAACAGACATCCAAAATCCTCTCTGTAAAAACCTTTAATGTAGCCACAAAACAGAAAAAGACTTTTGAATCTACTTTCATCTAATATTCTAATTTCTATTCTAAAAAAACAGACAGGGTGCAAAGTTAGATAGATAATACCTGATTTGCATATGTAAACATAACATTTCAGAAAACTTGTACCATCCTTGTAATATCCTGCTGACCTGTTATATCTTCTCTTTGGATCTTTGTAGTCAGGTTATGAGCTACACTCTGGCAGTCACAACAAAAGACTCAGCTTCAGCTAATGTCTCTTGAAAAATTAGAAATAATGATGTTTCAAAACCTGAGAAAGAACTAAAAATCAAGCTCCCAGGCAGCTGCGAGTGAATCGTCTGCCAAGTGAAGTCAGCAAAGATGGATGAACCTTTCTATCTACCTGACCAGAACAGGATTTCGAAATTCAAGTTGCTACTTCTTGTTGATGTCAGAACTTAAGGCGAGGTTTTCAAAGGTTAGGGGTAGAGGTGAGGTCAGTGGATGAAATGTACAGCACATAAGGATGTATACAACAGAATGTGCGACTTATTTGGATCCAGTGCAGCCAAGTAAAGTCCATGTCATCTCATGTTATTCTCTTGAACCTGGTTTCATTTTTGTAGCTCCAAAGACAGCACTGCAGTGCGTGATGGTGTTTGGGAAGTAGAGTGGATGGGAACACATCATTATGGAAGAGAACACAGAGTACTTCTAAGGGGTGACAAGAAGTGTTAGAGTGTTTTATTCCCTTAGATCACATTCAATGAAACTGTTCCTGGACACAAAGTAAAAAAAAACACAACCTGAGAGAAGACAAACAGCCACTGTATGGAAACTAAGAGCAAGGCCATAGAGGTATAACAACAAAGACATGTTAGTAGTTGGTAATGGACGTTGTACATAAGAAAACTAGATCAGCGGGTGTAACTGGCAAGTTCACAATACAGGCCAGGGGGGTCGTTTCTTTGACTCGATTTCCATTGAGAAGCAAACATCCAATTCAATTTAGATATGTGCCTTAGCTAGGCCATAAGCCAGAGGGAGATTGTAACTGACAGCCATTGGACAGCTGGCGGCATTTGAATATTGACGAGACAGAGACTTGACAGAAAGGATTATGCTCTACCATCTGACTTACTAGCCACTACACTGATCCATTCTATTGTCAGATCAACTTAGTGTCAGATCTACAGTATGTCCGCATGGTGCGGTGATGCCACTCAGTATTAGACCCTACCTGAGATCCATCTCAATACAAAGTGATGTCCATTCAAAAGCTACAAGATGCTCACTAATGCAACAAGGACAAAAATACCAAAGAATAAAAATATCAAAACGAATCCATTTCCAAGTAAACACGAAATAGCAGACTGTACTTTTCAGACGCTCTACATAATACAGACCAAAAATATAAACAGTCTTTACATTATAAAACTTTGGAAGATGGCCTGTAAATCTCATCTAACTCAAAACTCAACTTAATTTAGTTAGTGTACTTTCTAGCCTTGTGAGGACAATTTTGAGTTCAGACATTTAAAAGTAAAAGAGAGAATGACTCAAATTTGAATAACTTTCTTTTTTTAATGTTTAGACTTTTTTACATTTTTAAATGTGTGTGTTTATACGTGTATGATTATATGAACAGTAGTTAAACCCAGTCACGGCATGTCAAACCGTGTCTTTCACCCTCTACACACCTTGCATTTGATGGTCACAGACAACAGGGCTTTGGGCAGATCTGTGAAGGCCCTCATCCACACACAAGATGACAAGCACAGACACACACCCAGACTCAAGGGCATGGATACACACATACAGGAACACACATATATGACATTTCAAACACACGATCGTCTACAGCTCCAAATCAAAACACAAATAAGATCAGCATAAAAAAGTATTTTTCTCAAATTGAAGCTTCTAAATATAGAGCAGAAGAGATCAAGTACTTTTATTTTATGATATTTTCTGACGAGTTCTGCTTGCATACATGCATCCATGGTTGCGCAGATCTCCTTCACTAACCATCTCCTCCACTTCTTCTGCTGAGACCTTGATGTGTTTTTACACAGTCAAGAGACATAATACCTCTCCAAAATGCCCTGGGCCTGGGTGACCCTATCTCTAGAGTTCAACCCAAACAGCTTTCAGAGCTCATATCTTTCACTTGTATCTACAAGTTACTTGAACTCCACCACTTGAAGAAGCCACTATTCCCCAACCTAGAGTTGGCAATCAAACTTTGTTGAGAACCACAGCCTAAGATTGGGAGGTGCTAATTCTCATCCCCGCCTCTTCAGATTCACCTGGAAACCTAAAGTGAGCTTGAAGTTGATGAAGGTAACAGGACCATTTGTAAAAAGCAAAGCCGTATCAACCAGATCAGCCTTAAAACTTCCAGAGCCCGAAAGAACTCGGGGTGAATCTCACTCGCCCTCGGGGGACGAGCCACACAAATCTTCCCAACAATTTTCTATTTTTAAATCTAAGTTCTGTGTTAAACAAATTAGATATGAAATGATTATTAATGAGTTTTCAAGCTGCTTCCAGGCAGATTTTGTTATCTTTGCACAAACTCAGGGTAGCTACTGCCTACTGTGTTCGGTGTTTGTGTTAGACTGAACTAACTGCTCCAGTTTCACACTCAACGAACAGATTGAACAGAGCGGCCTCCATATTTCCCCAATATCAGTTCAATGATTAAGAAAATGTTTTTTAAACTGCTTTTGCGTGCTGCTGAGTTATTAAAAAAAAGTGTCTATTACAGGAAAGTTACTTAGTTCAAACGTGCAGTGCTGGTGGCGATTATTGTGGCGGCAGAGGCGTCTGTATTTGCTATAAGAACAATGTATAGTAATGACCAACGATATTTGTTTAGTAAAATAATTCTTATGGTTTGGGTTGTGTATACATCACCGCGTGTGTGTTTAATGGCCTATTTTGTGTTCCTGCAAGACAGCACTTTATTATTTGGAGAAATAAGACTATACATCATGTGACCACATATTTCAAATCCCCACTGCATGGCAGTTTCAAGCTCTGTTCTCTCCAGTTATCCAGGGGAAAGTTTGAGTAAATTTGCAGTGGCTTAATTACTGAATAATTTAGACCATGCTCCAAATTAATGTAGACATTTCCATATTAATGTGTTTGCCTACCGATTCCACAGTTATTTGTACTGCGGACAGGAGGGTAGCAATTATCACAGCATATCATAGCAGTTGTTCTGGTATTTCAGACATCATTAGGCTGCTTGTCCACCACACTGTGACTGTGAGTGCTAGTCTAAATGTACAGTTTGGTACCTTCCTCAAACAGGCTCACTGTGCCTCTGTGGGTAAGATCTATTTTGCTCCAGGAGACAAAAGGTGAGGGACCTTGTTTGTGTTCTGCAGAGTGATGTCCAAGTTAGAATTCTTGCTCCTTGCAAATGCATTATTATATACAGCAAGGACAACAGCAAATAAGCAAGCACCAGCCAAGTCTACACAAGTGTCTGCTGGTCAGTGCAACCACTAGCTGACTGCTTCACACAGACACTGAGCTCTGCATGTGTCCCAGAAGGTTGACAGCTCTTTGCTCCTCTTATCTTCCATTCTGACCCACACCTTTTCCTTTTTTTAACAGTACCTTGCCTCTAACTCCTTTTCTTCCTCCTTAGTCTCCCAACTGTTTGGCTCTTGTTAGGAGCTTGGCTGAGCAGGCTGGCACCTTTCACTTAAACAGCACCCCAGAGGAAGTTGTAACACTGAGAAGTGTGAGCATGTGTATATGCCTTTGTGTGTGTGTGTGTGTGTGTATATGCCTTTGTGTGTGTGTGTGTGTATATGCCTTTGTGTGTGTGTGTGTGTGTGTCCTCTCATACTTGCCACAGTAAATCATTACAGCAAGGCCCTTCATTAGGGAAGCCAACCACCTGGGCTCCTTTCGCCGATGTCATGTGTCTGACTTTCTGACACAGCTTCACAAACTTCCCACCACATGGGGTATTATTTCAACGATGAACTGAAAACTGACTCCAAATACAGCGCTCCCTTTTTACTTGATCGTAATTTCACATTGTTAAGAGTTGTGAGTAAATGGATTAAAGACAGCCTATGCATATCTGCCTCATACACCTCATGGCCACATCCTATCCTCTTGCATGTCACTGCCGAAACAAAGGGAGACAAAGTCATATGGTAGGTCAGTGAGGCATCCATTCAGCGTGACAGATATGCAGGTACCTGTTAACAGCTCCATGGTGTCAATGTGTCTCTTGGATCAAAAATGTGTCTGCTTTAATGAGGCAAAGCGAGACATGATGTAAACATGATCAGGGAGATAAAAAAAAATGACAAGTAGAAGGATGATAGACAAAGATAGGCATTTGATAACACACAGCACACACAAATCAATGCACACTTAACTAATGTGACAACAACAACAGTCAAAAAGAAATCCAAAAAGAAAATGTGCATTACGATAATGGTAAAACACCATGCAAAAGTTCTAGCACATGCCTGTGCAGATGTCAGCTCCAGACTCCTCTTAGCTGCTTTCCATGATTATTGTCTTTTAAAGTTCTTAATAGTTACATTGTATTTAAAGCAGTGTCTATTCCCCTGGAAAATCATGTAACAAGTTCATTCGTTTCAGTCTTAGTGCACCTGTTGCATACAAAGAATCACAATGTCCTCCATTCTCTGCTTTGCCATGCAGCCCACCACAACAAACACCATCAGTCTTTCTCTACAGTCCACTTGAACCTTTGGTGCTCCAGTCCAAACTTCTCTGTCACAACAAAATCTGCACACTCTTTGATTCCGTTCGAGAGTAATTATCAAAGCACGCAATCTGCTTCAGTGTCACGAGTCTGGATTTGGGTCTGCTCCGTTAAACCTCATCACCAAATGCATAAAATATGACCCATAAATTAATGAACAGAAGATGATTCAGATAAAAAGTCAGTAGTTTTTACCCTCATCACACGCAGGCACAAACACAGAAATCAAGCACTCAGTCACACTGAAGCCCCCACTGAACAGTCTACAGAGGAAAGAAAAGAAAATGTTGTCTGTTGTTATTTCACCCCAGTGTGTTACCAGGAAACACTATATTACTTATTCAATACGCTGTCACTTTTGCATATATGAACTGCAAAATCTACAAAGGAGCGTTGAGGGTTGTGAAACTGCAGCTTGCTTACATATAAAGGCCTCGTTCTCAAACACTGATGTGGCAAAACTTCTGTTCAAACCCAGCAATACATACATACATAATTTTTACAGCCATATGTCAATTGCACATTTCAGCATATTCTACTGTTGAAAGACTGTGTCATGACTGTTGAGTTGTTAGTATAAGTGATTTAATGGTGAGACACAGAGTCACACAAAAGGAAGAAACACTGGAATAAAACAAAAGTTTCTGGAAGCACATTAGAATCAAGTACAACTTCAAGGATAATAAAGGAGATACAATATAACAAAGGTACCTAAAAATGTTACCTATTCATAGTCGAGCCTCTAACTGAGCCTTTTAAAAATGTACTGAAGAACACCAAAACCCGTCAGTGTTACTTCACATTTATTTTTTTTCATGCAATGATATATCATTTCTATATAGAGAGATCAATATTTCATTGAGTCATTGCGTCTCAATGGGACTACCTGTATAAATGAAGGTTAAATAAAAATGTCTTTGTGTTTTGAAACTAGACAAGATGAGTGAAGGGTGGATGTGACCAGAGACCAAAAGTCATCGCATACTCATATTGTAACACCCTAAAGTAGACTTTAAAAATAGGTTTATCGTCTTTTGATTAAATAGGGACGATCATTTATAAAATCAGTAAGACATAAACTAGTGAAACCACTGAGATCATAGATAATGTAGACTTCCATAATTGAGCTTCTTTTTGAAACAGCAGGAGCCACCCTCTGCTTAATGTGAAAAAGAACCTTTTCACAGGACTCTATGCAGTAGTTGTTTTTTGTATGACTTTATCAGTCTCTCACACTGTTGTGGAGGAATTTTGGCCCGGTTTTGTTTACAATGTTGCTTCAGTTCATTCAAGTTTGGATGCATCCATTTATGCGCAACACTCTTAAGCTTCTGCTACCTTTCAATCCGGTTTAGGTCTGGACTTTAACTGGACCATTGCAGCTTTTTTTTTTATACCCATTCTGTTGTAGATTTTCTGGTGCTCTTTCTTGGGTTCATTGTTGCTGTTGCACAACCAAGTTTCAGCCAAGCTGAATCACACTGATTCTGAAATATGCTAATATACAGAGGAGTTCATGGTCAGCCCTATGCTTATAAGATGCCCAGGTTCTTTGGCTGCAAACAAACTCATCACCCCTCCGTCACCTCGCATGACAGTTGATATGAGGTATTTGTGCTGATATTCTCCATCAAACATCTCCACTCTGGTCTCGTCTGTCCAAAGCATGTTGTCCCAGAAGTCTTTTGGTTTGTTTAGATGCATCTTTGCAAAGCTAAACTGTGCTGCCATGTTCTTTTTAGAGAGAAGAGGCTTCCAAACTTGCCACACTTGTTCAGTTTTTTTTTCTATGTGCACTGTCATGACCTGAGATGTATGTCTGATAAGTAGTGCTTGGGTTTTTTTTTTTTTTGCAATTTCTCTGGGCACTACAAGGTCTGACCTTTACTGGGAAATTTCCTGGGACATCCATTCCTGGGAAGAATATGCCATTGTGTTAGCACATACCTGCAAACTGCCAAAACCTCTGCTTTTATAGAAGTGGTCACACTTGTTGATGATCAATTAATCAAGTGCACCAACACTTATCTGCTACTTACACTCTTAATTTTAATCTTAATTTTAAGTAGTAAAAGTGTACTTTCCTTTTTTTGACTGTATAAACAGTCTAAGTGTAAGATTTAGTGATTTTTTACCAGGGAACAGGTTATTCTGAGAAACAACTGAAAAAGCACAAAATAAATCATCCCACGTCCTTGTGTCAGCAAATATGATACCTTTGCTTTTAAGTGTGGGGGAATTAGGTGTAGGTGTAAATTCTCACTAAAGGCCATACTGTAAATACAGGTATCCAGGCTGCATTCATAATGACATTATTAGATATGGACTCCTGTGGTTTCACTGGGCCTGCAATGAACCGATTAGTCCAGGCAAACACTGATCTCACTTTCCTATGGGGTGTGTGTGTGTGTGTGTGTGTGTGTGTGTGTGTGTGTGTGTGTGTGTGTGTGTGTGTGTGTGTGTGTGTGTGTGTGTGTGTGTACGTATTAGTCTTTGGCTGGGGGTGCTCTGCCATTGTCTATCAGATCAGGGCCTTGTTCTCTTACCATTTCAAACAGTTCATTTTCCACCATGCTAATGGCAGTTTTAGGGGGTTAAAGAGATAAATAAATCCTCACTGTCACCTCATTTAAAATCAAATGCCACTTAATTACAGCTGTATGTTTTTCAAACACTTTGCATAATTTATTGTTCGGTTCCATCCTAATCTCCAGATCCTTATCGCATGTGCTCTATTTTACCCCGTCTATCCTTATAATAAAATTATAATGCTCCCTCTCTCGGTTTTTTCTTTTTCTTTCTTGCTGCCAACAGCAGTGTGAAAGAGATAAAGACGTTTTTAAGTTGTTCCTCACCTTGTAGGGATTTGATGCTGTAAAGGTCTATTGTCAGCTCAGAAGAGCATACATACACACAGCCCTCTGGCAGTGTTGCTTTTCTTACAAACAAAATACAAACATTGTCAAATTCTATGAAAAGAGCAAGGTAACATCATTGCTCATGATCTGGTTGAAGGCACACATCCAACAAAAAAGGTAGAACACAAGCATGACATGTTGATTAGTACTTTTTAAAAAAACCTTTTCCTGTATCATATTTAGAAGTTTATGTTATTGACACGTATTACACAGTCCAATGTTATTTAAAGATCTAATGTGCACTAAAAAAAAGCACTAAGCACATCAGTGCCACAGTAAGTGTCATAAAGGGAGGTGGAAAGGCACTGATATGTATGTTACTTTATGAAAGTGGCCTTCAATAACACCATATGCTATCAACATCAGCTGCTGTTTCTCTTTTGTCATAAATGCAGATAAAAGTTCTGTCTCCAGCAATGTTCCCCACAATTTAAGCCGTATTCACATGCGCTCTGCAGCACTGAGCCCTGTGGATGAAAACACAAATGTTTGAATCAGTCAGATCAGACCTTGAACCTTGCCAGCCCCTTATAACAAAGTCTATGCAAGGTCCAATTGAGCCCAATTGATAAAAGATAACTGTCCAGTGAATGTCCAGATTTCCCTTTCAAAATAAAACTGATTGTGAACACAACTGACCCTGAGAATCATTTGTTGTATGCTACTTTTGAAAAAAAAAAGAAAAGAAAAAAAAGGATTTACCTATTTCTGAAATATTCTTATATGAGGCTCTTTGTTAGATTAAGGCTATTAGGGCAGTGGGTCAGAACCTTTCAAGCCAATTTGTAGTAATTTTCAGCAACATGCACAATTTTTAATTTGTTTACTGTGCATTTTACTTATATTTGTCAATGGGTTCACAAGCCAAGTTGGTACTATGACTTCATTTGGAACAAAATGTTGCGTCTTTGACAGCTAGAGAGTATAAAATGTGTCTTGGCTGATGATTTGTTTGTCTTAAACAAATAATTCTCATGTCTGGTAACATGGGCTTTTCCAATGCAAGCTTTTCATGTCGGCCCACTGACTATATAATTCACACGACTGCCATGTTGGATTTTTATCAATTTTTATCTTTTTAAAGACCTGGTTAGCAAGGGAAATCATATTGCAACTTCCTGTTTTTCTGGCAACAGCATACGGACTCAGCGGCACTTTCTAAGGTTGACCAATATATTATTAACCACTTACATACGAAGTAATAACCAAAAACTATGTGTTTCCTATCACTGCAAACATGATCCCAGCGAGTTATTATGGTGAATTAACTGCTTGGACCCCAAATTGCTACTTGCAGTTATACTTGTTTTTGTTATGAATGTTTTGTTTAAAGATAACATTAGCTAACATTAGATAATGTTATTTAGGGCAATATTAATATAGAGTCAAACAAGAGACAAGTAAAAATACCAGACAGGCAGTAAATAAAGTTAAGAAGTTAGTGCGAGAGTACACATTTCACCATACATTCATACATTTGCATTCAATGAGCATTGTGCATTACATAGCTGCAGCTGCTGAGGGTGGTGGTACAGTGATTGTCCAGCAGCACTCTCGATCAGAAAACAGATGTAATCCTTATAATCAGTGGATTTTGATTCATAAGCATATTTATCTTTCAACTAAGTATAACAAATAAAGCAGTAATTTAAAAAAGCAAACAAAGGAAACATCTGAAACAGCATCCGCCAGTTATGAAAACAAGTACAAGCTCCAGCTATTACTGATTTAAAAGCAGAAAGCAAATCTCCAGTTTTTCATTGTGGCATTTAATGTGTTTAGATCCACCTAGAAACAGCCCATGCAAGCTAGCACAGACTAGAAATGCTGTTATAAACTGCATACATTGGTTTCTATACAATTAAATTTAAACATCTATAATTAAGCTACACACTTATGTGGCATCTAATCTTGTTATTTCTTTAGAAAAGAAAAAAAACACATACAATACACAACTAATGGACCTTATCAATTGGAAAAGTTCCTTATCTAGTCACCTCTAGCAGAAAAAAAGTATTTACACACAATTTATAACACCTTAAAAGAGGTGAACTGAGAGCAAATGGTATGTCCATACCTAACAAGATGGCTCTATCTGTTCTACAGACTTAACAGTAGTAGCAGTAACACAACAAACCTAGGTAATGGATGGGAGGAGCATGCAGTTGTGCATTCTTTCTACAGCCCTTCCATCCTGGGCCAGTCAATGGATCAGACAGGTTGAGGCTTAGTATATCACATAGATCCCATAGCTGGACAGCACAACAGACAGATACAAGTCAATAAGAGGGTGCTGCTTTTGAATATTCACTTAAGTGTTCAGTGTCAGGCAGCATATTAATGAACAGAAAAAAAGGAAAAAAGTTGAGCTTAGTCCTTAATGTAGGTTTGACATGGATTTTCTACAATGTGAGAGAAAGGAAGAAGAAGTATGGTGTGTGTGTGTGTGTGTGCGTGCGTGCGTGCGTGCACAGTGATGTTGGTGTTGCCTGTAGGTGAGCGGTGTTTCTCTCTTTCTGTTTCCTCCATTGAGTGATTTAACTGCTGGGTCACTTGAAGCAATGCAACCAATGTCAGCCGAGTCATTCTGGGACCACAGCACAAAAATTCATTGCAAATAAAGTAATATTGTATAGTATAAACTACAGACAGACACTGCACTATATAATTACAATAAGTAGATTGTTTAGCCTCAGAAAACCATCAATCATATACACTTCAGCCATTTCAAACATATTCCCTACAGAAAAGCATAAAGATATTGCTATCGAGCTTTCGAAATGTCAGGGCAATGGAAACCGAGGCATTGTGCAATTACATAATGATTATTGCAAAACTTTCTCCCCCTCACTCAGTGTGGCTGTAATATGCAGTGGATGGCCATGGGGGTTCATTAGTGAGAACAGGCTGCTGTTGAAAAGCTCCAGTTTCACCTCTGATCCCGGCTAATGTGATTTGGACCTGAGATTGGTAGTGGAGAGATTAGATGCTAGCTCACCTCAGGGTGGGAACCGGAGAAGAAGACATACATCAATGTTGTTTGCTTTCAAAATCAAACGTCTTCTTCTCACCTCTAATTTGCTCTGAAGCATCTGCAAAGGAAAAAAGTGTCTAGGAAGCATTCGAGGCCTAATTTGTTTTCCAGCGACAGAGAATTGGTGGAGCTGAGGGGGTGCTTGCTAATCCACTCTGCTACATTTTGAAGTGCATGATTTGGGCTTTCATAACGAATCAGCTGGTTTCTTGTGGGTATGGCTGGAGAGCTGAAGCTGAAGATCAGCCACGGATGACAACTGTGTTAGTATTCTACCCTTATTACCTCATAACTTACCCCATGGCCTGTGCATAGAGTCGTAATATCAACCTACTCCTTCTTTCATTTCCTTTTCATTAACTCTCCACTTTCTCTGTCACATTTTAGCCTCCATGCTCAGAGCCTCTCTACCTTTGTGCATGTATTCCTGGTGGTGCCCCCTCCACCTCCTCCATCATGTCTCAACCTCTTTACTTTTCCTCATTCCAGTCTCCCCTCTCATTAGGTCACAGTTGTGGTGATTTGTCAGAGTGGCTGTGTTGATTAATAGGCCGACGAAGCCCCTATATTTGGGGGCTGTCAGCGGGGCTCCAGAAGCCAGGGCCGCCCTGCTGAGCTCCCTCACCACCCAGGTGGCCCCATTTGGGCTAAATGAGCTGTGAAGGGTCCCGGCTATGCCCGCCTGCCCCACACTAAGATGTTACGCACAAACACACACGGAGCCATAGACACAAAAACGCCTAAGCACATGCGGGTACACACACACATCTGAAATGAAGTACACATGCAGGCACGCTCACGTACTCAACACCCCGGCTCTCACTGCCATGCACCCCTGCGTTCCCACATGATTTGTCACACTCCATCAATAGACAATAAGTTACTGCCACTCTAGCCTGTCAATGGGCCCTGTCTTCAGCAGACCCTTCTATGGTGTGTCCTAGCCTGGAGGGGGTGGAAGAAGGGTGGAACAGGCGGTTGGTGAGCATGTAGTAGTTGGGTATGACGATGGTAGGGGGAAAAAAAAAAAAAAAAGATTACGAGGGGAAGAACAAACTGCACGTGTTTAAAAGAGAAAGAAAAAAGACAGGCAGATGGAAAGAGAGAAAGGGAGAGAGAGAGAGAGAGAGAGGATGAGTAGATACTAGACAAATAGCTTTGCTATTCATCCCACATCCCAGTGGAGGCTTTACAGCATTCGTCCCGATGCACAGGCAAGTAGCCAGGTTCAAGTAAATGGGAGTGTGAGGTTTTATGTGTTTCCGTGTGTGCAGAGTAACATGGTTCGGCTGCTCCAAGCCAATTGCCTGGCCTCGGAGTCGGAGGCGGGGATGCGTGCGTGAATGCATGTGAAAGTGAACAGCCCTCTTTGCAAGATTATTTTTGTTCCCCCCTAAAGGAGGAAGGGGGAGACCTTGGTGAATGAGATCATCCTGCCATATTTGCAAGCACACGCACTTACACAAAATGCACAAGCACGCACACCTCCTCAGTAATTCAATCTGATTATGGGCGTCGGATGGGAAACTGGAATCTGTGAAGGTCAGTAAAGTCTGAACAGTAACATCCAACACTGCAGGCTACTGCCACTGTCTCAACTTCTACACTGTCATTACTGCTGGCCGCCTCACTCTCGTTATCAACTTACTTCATCAAGTGCACTTCATTATCAGCTTGTCCTTAACAGACAGATGGGATGAACCCTCCAGCAAATGACAGAGTAACTGGTATAAAGTGATTCCTTTTAAAGACTATTCAGTGAACGGGTCATAACACATATAGTCCCCTGGTATTAGTTTATCTGTGATTTACACTTGATTGGACATCTGGAGGAGGGAAAAAAGTGGTATGTTTCTTCAAAAAAAAAAATACTGTTTAATTGAACAAATGGCAATGCATTATAATTACATCTGAAGTGATTATAGTCATTATGAAGTCGTTGTTTCTGAGACTGTTGAACATATGAAAGGCGGATGGATACACTAGCTGAATAGACAGCTGTTACTGAAGATGTAAGTAACAGACAGCCCTATCATGCTGGCAATATGGACGACCATGAAATTAAGACTCAACATATAGTAATTACAATGACAATGAGCTTTGTTCGAAGTGTCAAGTATCAATCTCACACTTGCCAGGCAGCTTTCATATCATAGCTAATAGGCAGTTGGTGAGCCAGGCCGCTGCCAGCCACTGAACCAAGCTATTCATGAGCTGGCCCAAGTCATTGTGCTTAGCAGTTGATGTAACAGTAACCCACCCATCAGCTACATATGCCCCCATGCAAATGAGTGCATTAGAGGAGACCTTAGAGAGCGGAGTGTGGCCAATAAATCCAGCCGGGGTGAGAAATGTAGCCTTTACCATGCGTGTCCAACCCCATATATTTAAACTAATTACATACACCATACCAGGTAATAAAAGTCTGCATGCCATCAATTCTGACATCTCATCCAGGGCAATGCAAGAAATGTCTATTGCTATCTATAAATCCTCAGGATAGTGATCTTCTCTAGGTGTAAAGTGTGTGAAAAGGTATATTTGTGGGCAGCTGTGTTAGAAACAGAAGTTAAGTCAGCAGAGATTCCTACATATTTATGATGTATATGTATGTGCGCGCTTTCAAATATATCTACTGATAATGTACTGGAGGACACAAGCGAGTTGTAAGTCAGCCCCAGAATGCAGGAGGTGCCACACAAAGAGACGAACTCAGAAATGGAGTTCAAACCATTCGTGTGTTCTCTGCTGGCTCTAATCCAGAGTGAAAAGACAAAACAACAAATAGCTGATTCAGACAGCAGTAAGACATGGGAGAGATAGTAGTTTTGGCTGCCTGGGGCTCCTATCCAGGTGTTCCATGCCGCTTCCTGACAGGCCATCACACCTGAGGTCAGGCGGAACACGGCTGCAGGTACTTTCACTTTCAGTGGTCATGCCTTGCATGTAAGAAAAAAAAAAAGCACAGAGTTTGCTGAATGCCCACAGACAGCAGATAAATAGATGTAGTCATAGCATCTCCGCTCACTCTCCCTTCGGCTTTGTCTGCAGTGCACCTGAGCATATGTCTGACCCCCACCTGTGGATGGAAACCCATTAAAGAGAGGATGAGATGGTAAAAAGAAATCAAAGCAGAGAGAGAAAGATGAGGTGACTGAAGGATGGATAGCCAGGAGGTGATGAATCCTGTATTTGGAGGAAGATGCTGTCAACCATTTCAACATAAAAAGGTCAAAATTCTAAAAGCACGTTTAGTATTTAAAACAATTTTATTGCTGTCCGTATGTGCCTTCATTAAGGTCATCATTAGACATATTGTCGCGGTTCGAATTTTGAGGAAGAGACATACGACTGAAAGTCCATAGTGGGTCAACACAAATTATTTTATTAAAACACATATATGTGGTGAAGATAGGCTCTGCAAAACATCAAGCTCCATCTCCCCTTACAATAGGTGGGTGTAATATTTATACTTATGATGACCAGTATCTCGCGTCACTAAAACAGAACAGTTCCTCTTTCAGTTCCCCCAGATGCATCCTGTTATTCTACTTGTCCAGACTTAAACAACCCTTGCAATCAGTTTACCCAGACATGCTATGTGTCTGTGTTGTTAATCTAAGTGCATGACCCCCCCCCCTCTACATCATCTGTTACCAGGCAAACTTCAGTGCAGCCTGCTGAATGCACACCGGCAACATGTAGTAAATTATACTATAAACATGTAGGCAACCTTTCAATAGCTGAACTTTGCTCCGTTGATCGGCCAGACATCGCGCTGCCCGTAGCTTCAAACCATTAATTAACTTAACCGAGCTTCAACCCTTTAATTATGCAATATGTGTATAACATGATTACAGTTGCACCTGCAATGAAAGATTATGTGCTTATGCTAACACCTGAAATACAGACTTTACTATAACCTCACCAGTTTCAATAAATGTGTCAATAAAATGATAACAATGATAAATCATAAATGATGCAACAATAATAATAAGGATTATGAATAGTGACAGTAAAATAATATTTCATCTCGACAATATACAACAGCCAGTTGGAGACCTACAAATACTTGGTGGACATATGGCCCTGTGGCTTTAGGCCAATCGATGCCACTTGAACTTTTCACCTCCCTGGCCAATTGGTAGCAGAAGTTATCATGTTAAGAGTGGCAGAATATTTTATTTTAGCTACTAGGTGACTAAGAGTAGTCTATTAAATATAATAAATAAAGGGGTTACAATAGCTACTGTACAGAAATAACTATCAAAACCTTCTGAAAAAAGCAACATAAAGTTGAGGAGACAAATATTCAGTTTATGCAATATCCCAAATACCAGCAAAGCCCCATTTGAACCACTGTTGTTTAAAAACAATCATGCACCCCTGTTCCCTCTCCTCTCCCTCTCTCCTTCTTTCTTATACACACCATTTTCATGGGATATTACCCACCGAGTCACCACCAGATTCCAGAGAAAATAGGGGGGGACCCATATAAAAGGATCCGCACACCTGGATTTCTACTCCAGGATGTCATCCATGGAATTCGGCAGAAAAGCTAATCCATCAAACTCTTCAAAAAGGAAAATCGTGGATGTGTGTATTTTCGATTAAAAAGGATACCAAAATACACCTGGTTTTCCAAACCAATCCCAAAACATACAGTTTGATAAAGTGATTTATGTCCTTACAAACAATTCTTATTTTATAGAGCTGCCCCAAAAAGAGGGGTAAATTGACAGCAGATAACGTCAAAACGTCAGACTATTGTGGCCCCCGTCAGCGTAACAACACGGTAATTGGTTGTGATTAATAGAGGGCTTTGCTTATCTGCGCTTTACGCTCGTTTTAAAATGGCCAGACCATGTGATAGCCTCCCTCAAACACACATGCACATACACATTTCACGATTGAAAAACAAAAGCCATTAACATGCAGTATTTAGTATTTTCATGCACACGACACAGTGCAGGTTAAATGTTGATTCGCTTTTGGGTTTATAAAGATTAAGCTCTTCTTCGCTGTCGCGTGCGTCACATTGTGCCTTGACTCTCTACGGTGCTCCCAGCTTCAAAGCTACTCCGATGCAATTGTTGCCACGGTCACCTATTATAAACAACACATTTTTAGAGAAAAGGCTGTAATTGTGCAAAAGTGTGGCACAAATGGCTTTGTAACATTACTGTATGCCTTCCTTCAATGCAACCCATACGCAGGGCCCTGAAAGCTCTCACCAATTGAAGTTCGGCTTTCATCCAGCATAAAAGCTATGTTTGCAATTGAGCTTTGGTGCTATACCTTTCCGTGCCTTTACCCCCACCCTCTATGTCTTGTTTCATATGAGTGCACAACCACAATGGCTTGAGTAATGGGTCCAAAATGCTTTTTTCCCTGAACAAAATCACTGTTTTTTATGGGTCATGCGGAGAGAACTTTGAGACCCACACAGCTCAAACAGACTACTGCTATTACTAATTTCTTTCTCTGTCTATATTCTAATAGGGAAACCATTCAACGATACCTCACAGGCCCCATCATTTAGTCTGGCTCGATGCAATATACACAGGAGAATAAAGTAAGAGGAAGACAGAGAAAAACACAAAGGAGAAGGGGAGAGAACACAGGTCAACGACAGAGTTTTTCCTTATTTCAAATGCCAAAATAAAAGAAGGCTTCACTACATTACATGGTTGTGCTGGTGGCCTGTGGCTGTTCCCCTGCTGCCAGATGAATTGGGGTCCAATCCAAAACAGCTGGATGAGAGCATATGGCCTTATACAGGCATAAAGCTGCATTATTTTCTCTATGATCGAATATCTTTGTTTGCTACATTAAAGCTAGGATGCACAGCACATGAGAAAAGCACTTCAGTTTCCAACTGGCCCAGAAGTTTGCATAAGAAATTACTTTCTTAGGTAACTTGATTTAAATCAGTATTTAAATGACAAGCATCCTGTCATCTGGCTTCACGTATTGACAAGTCTGCTTGTCTCCCTCCATCTTTAACAGCTTTGAATGGATTCAAGACACTGCCTTCGAGTCCAAACTCCAAGCATGCCACCTACTGCTGACGTAATGCCCTTTGACATATATCCTCTATCACATATAAAAGCATGTTGCGGTGTGTGAGCACACTGCGGTTGTGCGCGCATGTTCGTGCGTGTTCAGAACCGTGAGCAGGCTGCAGACTGTGGCCACTGGGAAATCAAGGAGCACTTTGTCATGCATCCTTAAATGTGTGACACTGCGTCTCATGAGACAGTGCCTGATTGGTCTACAAGGCATCAAAGAATGACGGGTGAGTGATGGCCTCGAGGGGATATAGTGCGTGTGTGTGTGTGTGTGTGTGTGTGTGTGTCTTGTGTTAAGTGTTGCGTGTGTGTCTTGGCTGGGGTTAGAGACACAGGACAGCACTGTGACATGTCTGGGTGGCACCCTGTCATAGCCAGCTGGCAACATGTCGTAATGCTGCCATCAGGGAGTCGTACTGCACTCTAGTCTCAGTTTTTAAGATTCACTTTGTTTTCCCATGTGTGATTTTCATTCCAATAAAGAAAAAAAAATCTGATTTAAAACCCACCATTGATTGTTTATATTGTGATTTGTGAGGCCAAAGATATTAAAATGATATGCATGTAACACATGCATACAAAGAAAGTACTAAAGATTAAACTAGACTAAAAAGAAACGTATTCCATTAACTTAACAATCATTACTGTGTCATGTTCATTATTTATATTTATTTGTTTTCTATCTTCTTTTACTGTACCTCAGATATGATTTACAAGTTTGTGTGTCTTTTATCCTGTCTCCCTCCCTTCACCTCCAACTGGTAGGGGCATATGGCTGCCCTTCCCTAAGCCTGGTTCTGCCAGATGTTTCTTCCTGTTAAAAGGGAGTTTTTCCTTTCCACTATTGCCAAGCGCTTGCTCACACGGGGTCATCTAATTGCTAGGGTTTTCTCTCTATTATTGTAGGGCCTTTACAATACAAATTGAGGTGACTGTTGTTTTATCATTGAGGGTTTCGTCATATGTGGCTGACAGGGTAGAGAGTTAGCTTATCAGCTAATACTAGCAAGCTAGGTTAGCATCCATGATCTGTATTATTGCCTGAACAGACACAGATGCCTGTTAATTACTGATAAGTAATACTTAAAACATTAGAATTTTATCAATAAAAACTGGAGAGAAGATGGCCATATTATTTGTCACACATATGCTTCAAAGTGCACCTCCATCACAAGTAGTCTAGTAAAATGACTCAAATTAGCTAAGGTAATGCTTAGCAGACAGCAACCTGCTTGTCACCTTCCTGTAAATGAGGTAAGTAATTAAAATCCCAATACAGAAGTCATGATTGGGGAAATTAGCTATAGACAGTCTACTGGGAATGCATTGCTTTTGGACACAGCTTCAAGTGCCATTTGAGGCATCTGATCTTTTTGGCCTTTCAGTATTGGCTTCAATTTTTCTGCCCAGAAAACCAGCCATCACTGTAGAAATAGGTACTATATATCTGAATTTTAGATGGGGTTACCCCTGTATGTACGAGATTATGAGACTATGTGTGCGCATGTGTTTGTTCTGGAAAAAAGCCATCAGAAAAGCAAAATCTTATGTTTACATGGGAAGATTTCTCGTAACTGTATATAAAGATGCATTTGCCCTTTAATTCATAATGACAGCAAAATGTAACCAGTCATGTTTTAGATGGTGACGTTTGCCTTCTTCATTTAAATTTTGCATCAGTGAACACAATCTTGCTCACATTCATGTGAGAGACTAAAAAAAGAACATTAACAAATTAAGCTAAGAAAAATTATTCATTAATTGTACATAATAATTTAGCAATGAGGTATTATAGATTGTATATAATATCATAATAACCACCCTACACTACTCTGAATTAGTGTTTTATGCTTTGTTTTTGAATGTAAAAAAAAAGAGAAGCTGCAGCAGCTTCATCCTTGACTTTATGAATCATATGCACTTCTAAAAGGAAGAACTGAAATCCAAAACCAACAGGGGGCAGGCATAATTACCAGCGTGTCCCTCGTATTTACTATCTCTTAATAAGCTGCTGACATAGAGCAGACAATGGTCTGTCAGCTTTATTTTGTGTGTATTTTTACTCTGTTTAGCTGTTGTATTTTCATCAGCAGATAAGGACTGGCATGGAGTGTGGAGAGGCCGTTTAAACTTGGTCTCCCTAGTCTCTCATTTCTGATCGATGTTACCACCTCTTACCACCGAAGAGGTGTGGAGAGAGAGAGAGTGGAGAGAGACAAAGAGACAGAGTGAGAGAGGAGGAGGATTTACGCTGGCACCGCATTTTTTGTCCAATTAATAGATTGCCAGTGTGTTGCGTATTTTGCATGACAAAGGAGGGTAATATTAAACTGCCATTTGTAATGAAAATGCACTTTGCAAATTAAAAAGTGCAGAAACCCAATTTTTCCTACCTCTTTAGGAAATAAACAGTCCTTAACCAATTAAAGCGCATTGTAATAATTCTGTGATTTATTGCAGGTTGTTTAACTTTCAAAACTCAGCTAACCTATATTAAGGTCACAATCCATCATGTCTTGCATGGGGTGTTGTGGAGTAATGGCTGTTGTATTAGCTGCTTTTGATGATAGTATGAAAGAAGTATTAGCACTTGTCAACAAAACTGCTTACAACATAACATTAGCATGCATGAGCTGCGTCGCCTATTCATTATCTTGGCAGCTCCACACATGCGGTTACTACCTTATACATTTTGCTGGGCTGAGAGCACATGCACCACTGTTTGGTTCTGAGAGAGTGGCAACGTACAAACCATGTGGCACGCTCTGGTTGCAGTGCAGACTGACACCAAAAAGATGAAACAGTCTCTATGGCACAAGAGTGTGTGAGGGAGGAGAAAAGGAATGGGGGAATGGAAATGATAAAGGAGATCACGCTCCATCTTTGTCTTCAGTTAAGCTTCAGTTTCTGCCTTCTGAACACACCAGGAATGCCCAATATAGGTGACACCGTTGGGGGAGGCGGGAGGTAAACAAAGGAGACAAAATGGATGAATACACTGAGGGTGACAGAGAGTGCAACATTATGAACAAGCTACCCACTTCAAGAGTTCAGCTCAGGCTGAATGATGACTGGCAAAAAAAAAAAAAAGTACTGTGGCATGGGAAGAAAAATGGAAAGACATAGACAAAACAAGCTAAGCTGTAAACATTTGGAGCTCTGTTCGAGTGGATGCAATGTGGAAAAAGAAAGCTTCTGTGTAAGTAGTATCTGATTTGAAAGACAGAAAGATGGACATGATGAAGGGGCTCAGAGTGAGACACGGGGCTGGAACTGGAGAAATCAGAAACAGATGTAAACATACAGTGAAAGAGTTACAGCTGAAGGGCACGGCAGGGTACCAGCCAGAGAGAGAAAGATGCAGAGATGCAGGGCGGTGTGACATGGTGACATTTGCCTCTGCAAATGGGCTCTCTGGCTTTAGCCGCACAGTCTGGTGTGATGCCCCCCGACTGTGAGCCAAGAATGCACTTAGCTCAACAAGAGCAAATGAATGGCCCTGTTTTGACTTCTACCATTACACTCCTTCTCCCTGATAGCTGGTGCTGGGCAGAGTGGGTCTTTGTTGGAGCACAGGGTTCCATGCGTGTTTAAACACCCTTGCACTATGGTCTAATTAGTGTGTTAAATCAGCGCTTGGATAATATCTGGATTCAACACACAGCCCCTGAATCTTTAGATTCTTTAGTTCTATTTAATGCAGCTTGTTGCAATTGGAATACAACTAAACCTAAAGCTGATTTTAACATGTATTGCTACAAATAGCTATATATACACACACACACACACACACACATATATATACACATATACACACACACACACACACACACACACACACACACACACATATACACATATACACACACACACACACACACACATATATACAACATATATACACATACATACATATATATACATACATACATATATACATATACATACATATATACATACATACATACATATATACATACATACATATATACATACATACATATATACATACATACATATATACATACATACATATATACATACATACATATATACATATATATATATATACATACATACATACATACATACATACATATATATATATATACATACATACATACATACATATATATATATATACATACATACATACATACATACATACATACATACATATATACATACATACATACATATATACATACATACATACATATATATATATATATATATATATACACACACACACACACACCATGTATATAATACCGACTTTGACATAAAAAAAGAACTGAAACAGATGCCATTAATTTCTGCGGTCACTGCATATTGTGTATTCTTACTGGTTTCTAGCACAAGAACCATGACAGATAATTGGCATAGAAAATAAATTACACCAAAACTCTTCAAAAGCCGTGCAAACACCTAACTAGCCCACAAACCTGTCAACAACAGGCGATGTAGAGCCAAATCCATCGTGCCAACTTTTCAGCATCGCTAACTGCTACTGCTAGAGATTCTAATATCCAAGGGCATCACTGATGAACAGATTTTTCCCTCAAAGTTCATTTTAAACCCAAGTGCTCATCCTCAGAGGAAAAGCACGTGAATACCTTCCCTTGTTAAGCATAAACAGCATTGGCAATTTAGTTCTGTTTACTGAACTTGAACGTTAATAATTACTTGAGGCATGTATTCATATATTTATTAGAGAAATTTTACAAGCATGAAGAAACATGTATATGCTGGGGTGGTTGCACAAAACACCCTTACTAGGCCTTTAATACTGATATCTGGCCTGTTACATATGTCTATATGCTGTCTTTCTCTGATCACTCAGTCCCCCAACCCACTCTGCATGTGTTGATATTCAAATCTTTCTCCAGCTCCCCAATGATTATTCATGTGCATTTAACTCTCAAACAGCCCCTCATTAACTGTGGCACGCTGGGCCATACGTTGGGCCAAATTACGCAGCTCTGACATACACAAACCAGCAGGGGGGGAGGGTACGAGGGAGCAGAGTCGTAGGGATAAAAAGCCTGGCTCTCTACTTAGTCCTCTCTAACCATAGATAATGGCTGCCAACATGTCTGTATGGTCTTTTAAAGCAATCAGCAGTTTCACTTTTAGAGTGGGTTGGGGTTGAAGAAGGGGGTGTAAGGAGCGAGGGGAGAGGGAGGAAAAGGAGGGATTGGGGTGGGGGTGTAAAGAGGTAAACACTGAGTCAGGATTGGATTCTTATCAAACGTGCAGATGGCGGGAAAAATCAGTAAGAAGCACGGTGGATATTTATTAAATTGATCTATTAATAAATGTATTTCTATTTTTGCTCTTTTTGACTCTATAATCGAGCACGAACAATTTAAAATGAAATAACAGGTAGCATATTCTCTGTATACCCTGCTTTGATTCAGAATGCTTTTAGATGAGTGTGGAAACAACTGAAACATAGCCTTCCGTGATCAACATGCAGTTAGCAAAGTAACTCGGAAGCTGAACTTTGTGGAGATCTAGCGATCTCAATCAAATTTGCTCCATTCTTTGTCAAGACGACCCCACGCTACTTCAGTAATGTTGAGGTCCAGACTCTGGGGAGACCAATCCATGACCGATAGTGTTTCACTGTGTGCTTTTCTATCCAGCTATGCTTTTACTGCATTGACAGTGTATTTTGAAACATTGTGATGTTAAATAATTAAGCTGTTCCCAGTTAGATGCTTTGTAACTAGGATGACTGGGAACAAATTACTTGAGCCTAAAATTTGTTCTTTGCTAAGTTGTCCATTACATGTAGACAAGCAAGAAAAGCCAATATCTAAATATTTCAGAAAAAAAACTGTAAAAGACCTTCAGAAAGCCTGGAGAAATACTGCTCAAGGTCACCTTTCATAGTTACAAGAAAATCTGGATCCCTGGAAGCAAAACATTAAGAAATGAGGGGTGGCTCAAGGGTTTTTGACAGTACTTCACATTATCTCTCAGTTCTTTCAATTATCACCTACTCAAGTTAAGGCAGAGATTTTGTGCTGTAATATTAACCAGAATTTTTTTGCCACGAGCCAACCATGATGTTCATTATACCACCATCCTACTGAACGTTCCACTTTTAATCAAAAACACACGAAGCAACCTGAGCTGCGATGGAAGCTGTAGTGACTAAATGACCACATAGTCACTAAACATATCATATTCTTCTGGTCCAAAAGTAGTTCATGGAAAAACTGCGAAGGCTTTCCTGCTGAGTTTATGGGCTCTGTTGTTCATTTTGGCTCATACAGAATAAAATATGTTTTGTAAAATTATATACTGTAAATCTTGATCGCACTATGTTTCCAAATGGAGGATTATCTGTAGTATGAAACTGCACGATTATTGTGTAACAGCTTGTTGATCACAAGTCATTAGCCAATCAGTATGCACTCGTCCCTCCTTGTCACATCTGTTTTTTTTAGGAACCAAGATGGCGACAGCGGAAACGCTAATCTGCAGGCTTCAGAACGGGAATTCAGAAACCAGTGGGTGACATCACATCCATCTTTTATATCGTCTATGAGTTTAACTTTGCAGTGTGATGCCTTTTTTATATAGGCAAGTATATCATATTGGGACTTAATAGATTCTCAATATAAAATGACTGGGAAAGAGATCGGTAGGAGAAAAAAAGATTTAAACATGCTCAGTAGAGACTTTTTCCCCCTGATAAAAGGACTGATAATGAAAGATTGCTGGTGAGTATGCAATAGAGGGATAAGGAAGAGTTATTAAATTCTCACAACCACTTAAATCAGCCAGGAAACTAAAAGTAAAACAGGGAAAGCAAGCTCTAGTACGGTGAAATTAAAGCTTTAAAGTAGACCAGTGGCAACAACTCCTACAGCTATCGCTAAGCTTGATTCAATATTAATAAATATCTTATAATAGTGGAAACAATCTAACTGGGTATTGTTTATAGACAAGAGTTAGCTTCTCTTTAAATCAACACAGAAGTTAACCCTCAAATATGTAATCACCACAACAGCAAAGTGATTTGTGTTTGACAATCTACCGCGTGCCCTCAGCCACCTCACAGCCGCACAAACAAATACTATTAATGCTGACTGAAATATATATAATATTTACAAGTGGAACAGAAAGAAGGCTTTTGATATTTCAGGGGGCAATCCAGGTGTCTTATGCCAACAACCTGACAATAAGAAAAATAAATTTCCCAGTGTTATGAAAATCGTGTACAACACCGTTATTTTAGCGTAACTTTTCAACAGAGCTCCAATTCTAAAGGCTCAAAAAATAAACAGTCAAAGGGAAACTGAATGCGTTAGAGGAGGCTTGTGTATAGTTTAGGTCCCATTCTTATCATGACTTGCTCATAAAACAAGCACTGAAATACAAACTTTGTACTAAAAGCAAAGAACACATGCGCATTACCTAATTCATGTCTCACATCAGTCAGTGATACACAACTGAGTTACTTGAACCGTATTTACTGTATGATGTGTAAGTGACTGTGTTTTAAATAAGATAGAAATGACTGTACACATCTGTTATCAACTGCATGCTCTAATACACAATCATCACACAGTGTGTATGTGTGGGAGAGCAAGTTTTAGATGACCTCAGCCATCGAATAAACTCAACATAGCCATTACGAATCAGCCTTTATTGAAGTGCAGGCTGAAAATCACTCACCATTGCCTCTCCCTGCACGTACTACGAGCAATCAAATCAAAATGCGCCCTAATTTGACAGTTGCTATGAGAGTGACCTCAACATAATGTGAATAACTACCCTTTATTACGAAGAAGAATTGAGACTAATTCTACATAGCTTGTCACATCTGACGCTGGGCCTTAAGGTTTGGGGGGAAGGGTTAGCACCATATGCTCAGTTTATGACAGCTACATAACAGCAGTGTGACAACACAGAAGTGTATACTCCTCTAGGGATTGTGAGGGGCAGTGTGTGTGTGCGTGTGTGCGTGTGCGTGCGAGAATCACAGATGTTGCAGTCTGAGGTCTGGTGCAGATGGCTCTGGGCACATTTGCCAGTGATATCCTTCCAGTAAGAACAGCACCCTCACACATTGCTACCTGGGCTCTGCTTAGAGGATATGAAATGACATGCTGTGCACACACACACACACACACACACACACACACACACACACACACACACACACACAGATATATGGCTAATAAATTGATTACGACTTTCTAATTGACCCGATAAGAATAACAACAAGGAAGCAAAGTTTCTCTTACTGATAAATACCTGCTGTCAGCTAGCATGTGCTCGACGTCTCAGCAGCTGGCAGATATAAGCGATCTAACTCAACTATTAGGGAAAACAAGAACAAGTTAAATCAGACTAATGCTTGAGAAGCAGAAGCAGTCATGTCTGCCAACGTGGGAAAGCAGAAAAAAGCTGTGTTAGTTGTGTGAGTTTCAGTAAACATGATACAGAAATGATTGCTATGTGCAAATACTGCAACATTTCCAAGGAAAATACGACTAATTCGTTTGTTGTTTTGAACAACCATGTCAAAAAATATTCCAAGAGCATGATGGAGAAAAAGCTCATTTCACAAAACCACATCCGTAGCCGGTGGATAACCAGCATGCCGTTACGTAATATTTCCAAACATGAATCCATAGGCTAAAAATGTGAACATTTTGTAAGAATTTTTGTTTGAAAATGCAAAAGCAGAAGTGGGAGCAATTTTTACACCATTTGATTTCAGATTTCCTAAAGCAACAAGGGATAAGAAAATTATTTAAAATGCTACTTTGGTCCCACCTTTCCAGTAAATGGTTGCAGTATCACTGCCAGAACAAAACCACTGGTCTCAAAGTTTGGTACCACTGACATGGGATAAGGTAGAGATGGGAGCAGGGGGGGTTTTGAAGTGCTCTTACTATTGAATGTAAACAAATTTACTTGGGTCCAAATTCATGATTTTCATATTTAATGTGCAGTTAAAATATGTAAACATTTGTAGATTTTCTAAAATTAATTTGCTGGACAAGTGAATTAAAATATGTGTCATGATATTGATTTTAGGTGACATTGCTCAGCAGTCTAAGACATTTAGCAAAACGCCAACCAACCACCAGGGGAACTCACACATAACACCACAAACACACAAAATAAAACACACAGCACACAAACGTCATACTTTTTCCACTTCTTCATAAAACACATCTTTAAACTTGACCTAAAAGCATTTCCCAAACTTCTGCAATTCAGGAGGTGTGTGCTATAAAAAGGTCAGATTTAATTGTTTCCTTTCTGTTTCAAACCACACTGAGACAAAAAGATGCTTCACTTGGCCTGAGCTTTAAACCTTTTTCAAGCCCCCCTAAAAAAAAAAAAGCAAATTTCTACCTGGCATGTCTTTGATCTGCAAAGCTGCTAAAAAAAAAAAAAAGCTGCTAATTCCGACTTTCCCTACACAGATAATATTCACTGGAATTGTATGCATTTCATTTTATGATAAATTTGATGCAAAAATACATGAACACCAGCAAACGTGCATCGCACAGGTTAGGGGCAGAGCCTCAAAGTCATGAAGCCAATTCACAACCGTAAAGAGTCTGAAAAGAGAGCCTCTTTGTAGCATCACATTCAAACAATGTACACTGACACAGAAGAACACTGGGTAAAGGTGTCCTCTGGGGGATAGAAAAGCCTCAGGGGATTTGTCTTAGTGCAGAGTGCCACCTTGTTGTCAAGACTGCAATGACACATTTCTTTCAAAGCCATTCCTGACAGATACTCACAGTAAGGAAATGTCATTTCACAATACATTGTAACATCAGTACAGCACATCCATAGATAATTTCTACAACCTCCATTGGAATAAAAAGGCAGGATGTGGATTGGACACGTTATGACAGGTGTATAGTAGTTTAGACATGAATTACTTTTACATCATTTGTGACATCTGTGGCTTTCATGACTTAGGATCCTGTTCTGACGAATCAGGCTAATATTTTAAAGAATGCATACATAAAAACGCATGCATTGGCTGTTGTACACCTCATTACCCATGCTTTAGCCATTACGTTTTATATGTTGTTTATTTCTTTAAGCTCGAAATGGCTTGACTTTTTCAGAAAATGTTGAATGCAGTTGTCAGTGTCAACGCCAGATAATTTTTGATCTGACCTAAGACTTCTGGTTGTGCTTGTCGATTTTTAAACACAATGACTGACAAAATAAATGAGATGTAAGTACCACGAAATGAGGATCTTTGATTCTAATAACAATATGGTAATTATGTAAAAGACAGAATTTTGAAAAAGCTAGCTATAGCTTCAGTTTACATTCCAAGAGTTAATTAAGAAAATGATATGGTCACACGGAGTCATCAGTGTAACATTATCTAAAGGATTGCTGCACAAATGAAACAGGAGTGCATACGTGTGCACATGTGCATTGCAAAACCTTCTTCCTGCAACAAGGAACAAGTGAGAATGTAGTGTAACTGCGCGCTGGGCCGACAACGTCTTTGCTAATGTGTGAGAAACCAGAATACAGGCAACAGTTCCTGCCTCAGTCACTTTTTTTACTGGATGAAGAAGTTAATTAAATGAGCAAATGGAGGATGAAAAGACAGACAAATGGAGGAGAAGTCAGGAAGGACTGAGGGGTGATTGTTAACAGGACATCTGACACAAGCTTGTTTCTCTCTGGGAGAAGGCAGGAGGAAGGAGGAGATAGCAGGCATAAGTACTTGACCTTCCACTTGTCTGACTGCACAAACCCAAATGCACAGGAACAAAAGTCTAACAAACATGTGCACATGCACTACAGAACAACCGCATACATATGCAAACATGCACTGTTTTTGTGGAAACAGGTTCCTAGAGAGCTGAGGGAAAGCGTGTTAGTGCAAACAACATGGCTGGCAGGGTGCTGACACATTAGAGACGGAGACCAGAAGATGACATCACTGTCCCGCTTGTGGGCTGTAATTGTGGCAGAACCTTTCTTGTATACATGCACACACACACAAACTTATGCATGCAGTTGAAAATATATATAGGCAAGAATGCATGCCTCCGTACAGACAAACTCTACACACTGTTATATGCACACAGGCATGAGTGCGTGCTCACACACACAGCCTCACAGTGTCTCTGAGAGTATGCAGCGAGCGCCTGAGCCTGCTGCATACGTGGCCCCATGCATAAACAATGTGCCCTGAGAGACAGTGGAGTGATACTATGGCCCTTAGCACAACTCCCATGAGCCTCTCTGCCCCCTCCATAACCACCACAAGCCTCTCTCTATCACTCTCTCTCTTTCACTTTCACTTACACACTCTCCTCCACACACACACACACACACACACACAACCACACACACGAACAGTAAGAATATATGAGAATATAATGAGAAGGAGCGAGGGACACATGCATAAAAATGTAGCATGCATACACACACAGACACACACATTCATGTTCACTGACAAACAAGCGCAAAGATAGGTGGGTACTGAGTGCACACAAACATATAAATAAACACACACAGGCACAAACAACATTCAGGAACATAAGAGAAGCAGCTGTGTGGGGTCCCTTGGTGAGATTACCTCTCGATATCAGAGGATACCTGCTGTACATGTACTCAAAGATTACACCGGTGTGATTGTACAGCAAGTGCTGACTTATATCATTGAGACAAAACTGAGATGCACCAAGCACAAGTAAGTAAATGTCCTTCACCAATTAATTAAATTGTTTGGTTTTTTTTTAATTAATTTGCAGTCTGACGTAACAGCATAATAAAGATGTTTAGGACCACATCACATTGGCCACACTTGTTTCACTTGTGCTTTTGTAAACATCTGGTCCCAGGTGTGCACTTTGTGGTATAAAAAAATCAGTTTTGTGCAGAGGAGGACATGAAAATTAAATTTCCATCAGTTTCTTTGGAATAAATAGGAAATGGACGTTAGAATTAACAGCACGGCTGTAAGACAGACAAAAAATTACCGACCAAAAATAACTGCACTGGGAAGTAAAACTAGCGCTTTGTGGGTTAAAAATAATCGCACAAGGACACACTCGCATAAAAAAGCAGATGCAAAAACTACAAAATACTGTCATCTGAGCACACGTGTGAGAATTGTGGAATCAGTATTTCGGCTGTAAGCCAACACGTTCAAGAATGAGGGCAACTGAGGTGAGGACGATATATTCAGAGGTAAATTAAAAATGGAAATGTAAGAAGCAGGTGAACAGAGGCAGAAAAAAAAGGGAGCACAGGAGAAAGAAAGACTGAGTGAGCTGGCGAAGCAAAGAGGAATGTACTCAGTATTACGAGGGAGATAATTGAGATATCCAACTCCTGACAAAATGTGCTATTTCACTGGTGCTGGGGAAAACACAGAAGAAGGGCGGGGAGGAGGGGATAGTGGGGTGTGTGTGGGGAAGAAGAGATAGAAGTGAGGGATGGTGAAAGAAGAGAAAAGAAGAGAGAGGGAAGTCTAGAGGGAGGTGACAGTGGTGTATGTGGCTGTGCTGTCTGTCTGACCTGATTGCAAATAAGCAAGGAGCTCCGCCGTGCCCCAGAAGCACTTCCTCATGCACACAACTCGTCTTTCTCACGAACACACACACCCTTTCCCTTTAATAAGACTGCTTAATGGTGGTTGTACAAACACACACACACATACACTCACACACCAAAACAGTAAAACATGTGCATGTGTGTCTGCGTGTCCACACGTGTGCCAACATATTTATGGTTGGTGTGTGTGTGTGTGTGCGCACATCCATGGATACATGTAACTGGCAAGGAAGGGGACAAAGAGGAGGAGTGTGAAAAGTGGAGAGGGTTGCTGTAGTGAGACAGCAAGGAAGGGGGGAGAGTGAGGGAGCAGAGGAGGGAGGGGCGATGGTGGGTTTCCGAGATGCATTTGCAATTTAAAACACGATTTGGTATAATGAAAATGTAAAGCAGTGGTTTTATTTTATTCAGTGTGGCAGGTTCAGATTCCCAGAGAAGCTCCACTTGAGCAATCAGTCCATTAATAATTGAATTTTGTTCGGGAGTCGTGCGCGTTTGTGTACGAGAGTATATGAGTGTGAGCACAGGCGCGCGACACATGTATACACAGGTGCGTGTCATGACAGTGTTAATGTGCGTGCTGCAAACCTCTCTTCTCTTTCCAGCTGCTGACCCTAATATGAAGCAGCCAATTAGATATCTTTATTTAATTGCTGGGCGACTCGTCCTTGCTACACACCGCCACACTCTGCCAAAGACTAGCGCTGTAGCACTGGGGCAAGGCCAAGGACACACACACAAACACACACATGCGCACACAAACACACACACACGCATATGCTCATGAGCACACTCTTTGTAGATACATATGTACACTACTGCAAAAATTCCCTGATATTTCCCAGAGGAAAATGTCTTCCAGTAAATGAACTATTTTAACTTAATAAGAAGCAACATTCTCCTGCTTTGATATCAGTGGCCAAAGTGAAAACATGTACAGTGTAACAAACTGTGCGATACAAAGATGAAGAGATTTGCAGGGAAATGCCAGCCCTGTCTTGTCCTTCATCCCTCTCTCCTCGTTTGCTGCCTCTTTCCTCTCTTTAGGGCCTAACGTCTTGCCATCTCTCCTCTCCTCTCTGGCCAAAATCAGGTCTCTCTCTTCTCTCTCCCTTCCTAGTCTCCCTCACTCCCTGTCTCCCTCTCTCTCGCCCTCTCTCCCACTCCCTGGCTGTCAGAGAATATCAGATCGGTAGTTAGATCCATTGCTGAGGCCAAGCTGGCCTCTTCGCTCTCAGCACTCTACCACAACACATCATTACAGCTGACAGCAGGACTTCACAATGCACCGAATATGCACACACACACATGAAAGTGTTGATACACACACACACACACACACACACACACACACACACACACACACACACACACACGCCTGGTTACGTTTATGTGCGTGTTCTTCTTCGCCCTGTTGGTCTCACACAAACACAAACCTACTGTTACAAAGTGTGACTTCTCCACACGTTTGATCACAGTCGCGCTGTAAAGACTGTACAACTTTTCTGCATGATGCATTCACTAACACAGCTGTTTTTTTATTGAGTTTTTTATTTTTTATATAGATTGCTTAGAAAGGTTTCATAAAACTGCGATTTAAAATGAAGTGTGGAGAAGTGGGAGGTGGGGGATGCCACTTCCAAAACCAACAGCAGCAATATTACCAGTGCTGGTGGGAGGAGTTAGCCTCTGTATAATACTTCCAAGGAGAGGAATAGTCCCCTCTTATAAGCCGTAAGGGGTAACTAGTATGTGTGTATGCCTGTGTGGGTGGATGTGTTTCTTTAAAGCCAGGCTAGGAACTTTAAAGCTTCAGCTAAAGTGAACTATATGTGCACACACACACACACACACACACCCCTTGAATACACACAACCATGCTCTAAAACAAACAAATTCAAACACTTTGCCCACTTTGATCGGCTACTGGAAAACAAAAGTCGGGGGGGGGGGGGGGGGGTTGAAAGGTGGGCCTGGAGTGCTAGGGTGGGGGGTGGATATGGGCAGAGAACTACAGGACAGATTCAAGAAATGGTAGCCCCCCCACTTCCCGCCACAAAAAAATAAATAAAATTGCCCACTTCCCTCCCCTCTGGTAAGATGACAAGAGGAGAGTAGAGGGAAAAACAAAACACACTAATCTTCTGGCTTCACAGGAAGCCACAAAGCATCATTTACACAGCGGAGTTAACAGGAGAGCACCAGGCTTCCTGATTTGCAGCGAGCAGCCTTGTTCTAGATAGAGATATTCAGACTGTCAGTATAAACTGCTTCTGTTTTCGTTTTGCATTTATTTCAATGCCAGACTCAGGGCATAAATTTTTCATCACCTGCTAAGCTATGAATAAAAGATTAAAAAAGGAACTGAGAGGGGAGTGGAGGGAAGGGAGGGACAGAGCAAGAGCAAAAGAAAGAGAAGGGGAGAGAGAGAGAGGGGGGAGAGAGAGAGAAGGAGAAGAGGAAGACGAGGAGAGGTACAAAAAGTCTAACAGATGTGGCGCATGTGGGTGCAACGTGCAAGCGCTGTGTGCATAGTGAGAAGGTCTCCCTCTCCCTTTTCTCCTTGCCCCTACCTGCCCAGCTCCCCACCCCTCGTGCACCACAATCCCAATATACTTCTAGGAGGAAAGCAGTGGCTATGGTGCAGGGTAAAGATGCTATAATGAGCGGGAGGCAGAGGAGCATCTCACCTTGGCTTTTTATAGGATTACCTGAGAGGTGAACTCTCTGCTATGAGAGGATTCATCAGTACATCCTCTCGCTCTTGCTCTCACTCTCTCGGTCTGTCTCCCTCTTTCACTATCTCTCTCTGCCCTCAGCGATCTTTGACAGGCAGGGCGAGAGTGAGATGTCGAAGAGCTGCTGGAAAATTCTCTGCAATACAGAGCTGACAGGTTCAGGTGTGGGTTAAAGTAGGGAGAAAAAGAGAGGGATGGAGGAAAGGATGGGAAAATGCACAGATAGGGAAGGAGTGCACCTGAGCTCCTTGGTCTGTAATTCCTGCTCTCTTCCTGTTGAGCTGAGTTTATGAACCCCTGCCTTCTCTCTCATATGGCACATGACTGTTAAATCTGTATATACCTCACACCACTAGCTCCAGCAGGCTCTAACCACGGCAGTATGCCACCTTTATCATAAGGATGTCACTTGCATACTAAATGAGAATCCTGAGTTTAAGTTACAGATAATAAAAAAAAAGATATTAAAAAACATGAACAGAATGGATTTCTAGGCATTAAAACTCCACATATTCAGATTTATTTTCTGTTTCAGTAACAGGAAGTAGTTCACATTGGAGTAGATCAGCAAATTAACGTATGCTTTTTCTTTAAAAATAAAAACACGGGGAGTGACCCGTCACTTGTTAAGCAGAATCGCTGCCCGCAAAATATCTTTGTACTGCGTGTTTTAACGCTGATTCTGAAAGACATGCAAAAAGTGCAAACAAAGATGCTTATACCATTTAACCTAATCAAATAGGGTGTAGTCTAAGGATACAGGTACAAGGATTCAATGCTGCAAAAACAGAGAATTTCTGTCAAGCAATGATTTTGTGTGTATATGTGTGCATATGTCTGTACTTCATATAGTTGTAGATGCTCAGGTCTGCATGGAATAAGGGTGATCCACACTCAAGACACCTGATCAAAATAACCACTTACATAGATGAGCAGTCACAGCACACCCACACTCGTACATATATACATAAATAAGCATAAAGATGCAGCCGTATGACCTTGTCTCAACATTAATGCCGGACACCGCTGAAATATATGCACTACACGAGGAGACAGAAGAAGAACAGCCACAAGCGTGTAGGCTTAAATACACATGCATGTGTGTTTATGAATTCATATGAAAGCGCGCACACACACACACACACACACACACACACACACACACACACACACACACACACACACACATCTCAAAAGACAGGCAGGGCTCTCAAAGAGTGCAGCCCTCCACAAAGCTCCGTCTCTAAATTTTAACGACAGTGATCCAGAGCCGCACAAAATTTTAATGGTTTCTTTCTTTGCCCGTGCTGCACCTTTCCATCAAGTTTCATGCAGTTCCTCAGTTTCTACATAATCTCACTGACAGAAAGACAAACAGACAAATGGCAGTAGGAAAAGCACACCGTATCCTTCCACCTTAGTGGAGGAAGTATATAGAAAGCCAGAAGGTTGTACATATGTTGGTACAGGCTGAAATTCATCTCTGTTAGAGTACAGGTAATATATCCCACCAGGACCGGCGTTCCTTTTAGCAATTTAAAATAATTATTATGAGACCTGACGCTAGACTTCAGCCCTAGCCTTCTGCATTAAAATGAGGCTGTGTGCAGGTGTACTCGCCTGCATTTTAGTGTTACTTACTTATGATGGGAACAGAACAAACTGCCCTCCAAATCCTCCTGATCCTCAGTTGTTGTTATGCTTAACACCATTCAAATCTCTGATATTTCCACTACAATGGCCTTAAAAACTGGAAATACTAGCTTGACAGCAGAAACACTGCAGTTTTACAAAAATTACAGTGATGTCTCGTGGAGTGGTGACATCAACCGTCAAAACAATAAATTTAAGCCGAAGTACAATATCACATATTTGTCTCACTGTTTTACATGTACGTGTGCTCATCATGATAATGACACTGCAAATCAGTGGGCATTCATCCAAAATTCACAGGCTCGTCACAACTTATGAGTTTCTTTGACAGGTAGATCACCTTTAAATGGGGTGTGGAAGGTGAATAAAACGTACAACAAAAATAAAAAAAAATATGTATATATATATCAAGGAGTGGGTGAATACAAGAAAAATGCGCTATCAATTCTGCATAGTGATTGACAATGCCCTGTTGATGATAATGTTAACCTAGTGTGTGACAGAGCTGCTGATTAAACATGACTTTTTCAGAATTCCATCAGCACAATATATTGGGTAAGAAGTTTTATTTTCCCAAGTTTAAAAAAAATAAATATATATATTTTGAAAGCTGACTGTGTGAAAGTTGGATTAAAACTTACAGAGGGGTTCTGCTCTGTAATTTGCCCCTCACACCTCCTACTCTTCCCCCCCTCATGCCATCTTCTCAAATAATCACATTTCCATCTCACCTCTGTTTCTTTGAATCCCTATATCATTCTCCTTCTTACCCCTTTTTCCTCAGCTCCTTGGCACCTACTGTCACCCTCTATCTCCTCTATCTGAATATGATCATTTTCATACTCCTTTACCGTGATTGCCCTTCCCTTCCTGCTCCAACATTTTCTCCTCACAGTCGGGAAGAAGGGTGAAGGCCATGCCAGGAAAAGTTGGCATCAACCTGTCACCCTATCATCCCTACTTCCTCCTTCTGCTAGCCCGCTTAATCAAATAACCCCCCCTCACGTATGCACACAGAATCCCATTTCTCAATCAGCTTCCCTCTCTACGCTCACGTTCGGACCCCTCGTCTTCTCTGTTGCTTAACCTTGTTCCATTTGCTCTCTGCCAACTTTCCAGACTCTGTTGTCTGTGTCTGAATGTTTGACAATGTGAACTACAACACTCAAGGCAACAACGACCGGGGTTGCCGTTTCAACGTAATTAAATTTCCCTCCTAATTTCTGCTTCCTTCCTGTGTGCCCGCTTGCCCACGCTCCAAATGTCAACAGGATTTGGGCACATGGAGTGGCATCTGGTGCCACATCACCCAACGCACATGGATACAAAAAACCTCACAGCACGCCGAGTTAACCTGGAGCATCGCCAAGCCAGCAGCTACTTGCTAGCTAAGTGCCACAGCGCCAGTCAAGTGCCCGTTCGGCTTTGTGCCCACCCGCATCACTGCATCACTCACACACATACACACACTGGCACTTTCAACCCCCAGTGGCACTAGGAGAAGACAAGGAGACAGAAGGGCTTTGCCTTGCTGAGCCGCTTCCTGCCCCCACACATACTGTACAGCTCCCTACCTAACCCCAGAGCCATGCTGCATCTCCATACCCTCAGTAGCTGTCTGGTAGTGTGAGTTTCCCCTGCTCTCCCTCTTCTTCTCATACACACACCACAAAGTGTAACCTTCTACATGTCATATGCATACGGTCATACAGATACACACTCATACAAACTACCACTCCCACAACTAACTTAAAATACATACACATCGCAGTGGATTCACCCCCACACTTGCACACACTAACGCACACCCACACAGAGCTCTTCTTTGATACGTCTGAATCATCTCAGATGGTACCATTAGAGGCTGGGGGCCGGCCTTCCAAGTACAGTGTTCCTCTGAGCTATTACTGGCTTCCCAAGGTTCATGTGGATAGGGCTTTTTCACCAGAAAACACTTAATAACGTGTGAGCATGTTCACACAGACACACACATACAGTATTAGTGCTCATACTGTCCATTTAGTTTTGTTAGACACAAAAAGGAGTTGTGCTGCTTAAATACAAGGACACCAAAGATAGAGATCATACCTGTGTGAAAGGAAAGGAGAGGAGAAAAAGAGGGATAGAAACAGAGATGGGAAGGGGAGCGGTGAAACAGGTAACCATCAATGCCGACCTTGAGTACAGCCTTCTCCATTGAGGTAAAGTTGCACTGAAATGAATGCATGTGTTACAGCCCCGTGAATGATACGGGGGTAAGCACAAGAAGAAAACATTTTAATTAGCTGATCAATAATTTTCAGGTTCTTGTAAAACACCACTGCATCAGATTTACATTCAGAGATTCGGGAAAATCTTTTTTTTTCTTTACCTACCAGGCTTTCCTCAGCCTGTCTCTATGCAGATTAGAGTTGACTGTCAATTACAGTCTTTCTCCAAACGCATATGACAGTGTGAAGCAGCCCCAAATAAAACACATCAGGCTTTTCAAATAGGCTGGTTCAAGACCACTGAGCAGCCAACAGTGACAGCCAGCTAGCCAGCCAGCCAACTCCATATACATCCATAGCTGTGAAAAGAGCTTAAGGAAGCAAGAAAGCTAGCCATGCAGCCTGAGCCCAACATATGTTCTATTCCAATCCATGTCACTCCTCATTTGCCTGTTCCTCTTCCTTGATCTCGGTGACTCCCTCATTCCCCACATTCTTGTGTCTGCATTTGTTGTAATGATATAGCCTCTTTCTCTCTCTCTTCTCTCTATGACTTGGCAGCGTTAAACTGGCTCTTACACGACATTAACATTTAATCTGAACAGCCACTTTTGTCCAGTCTTATTTTTGCATTTCGCATTGACAGAACAAGGAAGCAACATTAATTAATTAGGAAAAGGAGGAGAAAGAATATCATTATAACATATGCGCAATTCATTTGAGTTAGTTTTGAAGCTATACGCATATGAAAACGGACACAAAGATGGGCAAAAAATGGTCCTTGAAAAGACTAAATAGGAAACTGTTGGATTATTTGTGGAGGAGAAACCTCACGCTATTTGTTTCATGCTTGTCTTTCTATTGAGTGAGATAATCAGAGTGATTATTTAATGCAAGAGAGCACAGAGGCTCATATGGCGCCTGTCTGTAATGATGTCAACACATGGAAAGCAACAGCGCAGCTTTTTTTTCACCTTCACATTAAGTGATGCATTGTATGTTTATTAAACCAGAATGTGCATACGGTTTGGTTATGGCGGCAGACAGGTGGGATGTGCATGTGTTTCACTTGGGTGTGCACCAGTATACACATGCAGATGTGCAAGTTAGTGTGCCTGGTGAAAGAAGCCCGCTCATGGAGTTGCTGCTGTTTAAGTGGGTAAGTCTGAACCTTGAGTCTATGTAGCCACTTTCACACTATGTTGTTTCATTGTGGTGCAGGCAGGACAGGCTGAGGGGTGAGAGAGAGTTCATTAAGGGATTTAAAGGCACCTGAAGTTCATTTGTCTCCCTAAAGCATCAAAACAGGATAATAAGACAGGAGGAAGAGGAAAATGGTAAAAGCAAGTCATATCTTTGTTTTTGCTTCTCTTTAACAATCGTCCCCTTTAAAATACCAAAGTCCTTTCATCCCTATCTCCTTCTTGTCACTAAGTTTTAGAATAAGACACTATTTAATATGTTCCAGTGTCAAGGTTCATGCAGGGCAAACCTGTCTACTAGCACAATGTAGTGCAGATAAGGAAAATAAAATTGAGAAAGTATTTCAATTTAAACCATGACTCACCGTCATTCCTTTTAATATTATGTGCATTGTGTTTACCACCTCAGGATTTTAAGGCATTGTACATGTAGGTTATGAGTGATAGTGTTCTTCTAGTTAATAGTTTAATTGTTATTTAACTTTTCCTCTGTTAAAATTACATACGCTGATAGCGTAATATCTGTGCAGATTTTTAAGCATTTGACCTGCACCTGAAAATTTGCCACCGTCTACATCTACCCATTGCATAATTAATAGAGATTAACTCTCATCTTTTAGTTTCTGTCCCTGGCTTCCCTTTGTCAATGTACTTTAGTACCTGTGTGCACACTCCTGCCCCTGCATTACACACGGCCGGTGCTAAGGCTAATAAATATACACTTATAATCCTGCTGCTGGTGTCATCCAAGTGTCACTCCTAGACATAAGGCAGGTTGACAGTGGGGCGTCGCTTGCAGGGCGTTTGTGATTGTGTGCATTTGTGCGTGTGTGTATGTGTGTGTTCAATTTATCTTTGCATGAATGAACGCACGGCTCTGTATTAACCTGAGTGTGTGTGAATGTTTGTGTGTATTCTTGCATGTGCACGTCTGTGGGACTGATTAAGACACACTCTTCTCTAGTGGGATGGGACACCTGGTCTTAGTGGGAAAATGGGCCGTGGGCCACAAGGGCAAGAGGGTAGGCAAAGAAAGAAAGACGGGGGAGGCAGAAGGGAGGCAAGGTGAGCAACAGGGAAACACTATTATCCACTTCCGCGCCAAAAGGATTTTTAATTTAGTCACGGTCAGATTAGACCACCTATGCCACATGGCATGGATATGGGGACATATTGGTGCCAAGCTATTAGATAACACAGAGTAGGCAAATGTGACATCACACAAATAGATATACTGGTTGAACACATACATGCAAGCTCGTAGGAAGCAGAAAAAAAATCTATTTGTGCATTAAAGACATTAGTTTATTACAACCAGCTGGCACAGTCTTTACTATCAAAGCCAGCACAGAATATATTGTCCACAAAACATTAAACTGATATTATATTCTCATGATTCATTCCTTTATCCTTTTTATGAACACTTGCTTTTTGTCTCAAAAAATAAAGCAGGTCCCCATAATATGAACGTGTGAACAGATTCACGTCCTCACAAAGTTAGTAATCCAACTGCACATACACCCTCACACAAACCTGAGCACACACAAACCCAAGTCAGATCAACAGTAAATTTAAAAAAAAAAAGAAGCCTAAGGCAGCTTGCAAGAATGCAGTAACAAAGCTAAGCAGTAATGGCAGTTTTCTTGGTGTCTGCTTAGGCTTAAAGTAATTGCTGCATGTCTGTCATTGCCAGCGAAGGCGAAGAAAATGTCTTCCTCAGCTGCTCTCCTGCCTGTTTTGTTCGCTGCACTTGTGTAAAGTGGGAGAAAATAAGTGTCACTCAATGAATGCAGCTATTCTTCCCATGACAGCTTCATATCTGTGAGTTGGGGGAGGCCACCCCAAAATCCTCCTTTCTACTGGTAACGCCTTTGACAGGGTGCTAAAAAAAAAAAGAAAAGGCCCCGCCTCTTTGTCCAAGCATGGTTAGGCACACACACACACACACACACACGCACACATATAGACATGCATACACACCTAGATCCCGCTCTAATAAGTTTTTACACACCCACTCAATAACATGCAAGGGCACACATTGACACACACACAAAAACTCACACACGGACAAATGCACTGAGAGAGCGGTGAAGGGTGTCTGAGCTGAGTGAATAGATGCCCTTTTTAACCCTACTCAGCAAGCGTCCCTGTGTTAATACAGCTGATCACATGGCTGAAAGAGACACAGGACGAAAGAGTGAGAGTGACAGAGAGCAAGGCAGTAATGGAGATAGTGACGAAGAGCAGCAAGCAGTGTAAAAGGACTTTCCTGAATTTTTACAACTACACCTGTCTATCTGCCCATCTGTGTGACCTACACTTACCTTTAAAGTCCTCTGCCCTAACCTTCGCCAGACAAATGAGTCAGCTGCTACTGTAACAAGCACAGGGCCAGGGATCTTCAAGTCTATTAAGAAAAGTGGCAAAGATGTCCCCCAAAACACACGTACATATGCTCATCAAGCTGAACAATGCAGTGAAGTGTGTCAGGCTTTAGTCACACAGACCACAGACGTTGGCTGAGGATCCTCTGGCAACCTCTGGTCTATACGGAAAAATGTGTGTTCCTTAAGTACAAGTACTTAAGTAGAATTTTCAGGTATCTGTGCATTATTTAAGTGTATTCTTGAGACAAAATTTTACTTCTAATTAATGCTACAGTAGGGTTTAGAAATCAGACATACACCTCATGTGACTCTAGGTGGCTTTATCTGTATTTTTATCTGTACTTCTGTTTAGGTGAAGAATTTGTGTACTTTTGCTACCACTGGTATTCACAAACAGGGTGCTGTACTAGAAACATCCTTGTAATTGATTCCCATCAGATTTATGCTGTTCCTCATAGTTTGCATGGAACAAACTGAGTTGTCTGCAAACATTCTCCAACTACTAGCCAAACAGTAGAGAAATATAAAAAAAATTGACCAAATTGGCTAAGCTTGTGGGACTGGGCCTTAGTTGAGTTACCTCATGACATATACATCTATGTACAAATGGTTCTGTAACCTCATGGAAATCACCTGCCTATGTGGCTGGACATTGATCCTCTGGTGGTGTCCGGCAGCGTGAGGCAATCAAGCTTTTACAGTGAATCCTTTTGGCCCTGGAGAGGCCTCTGTGAATAAGGCCTTTTTTGTTGACCTTGTGGATGCTTGATCACATCGGGACCAGCAGGTTAGAGATGGCTCAATACTTGGGCTCTCTGTCTTTTATTTCATTAATGTTAGTTTTGTTAGTTTTTAATGTGGGGAAGGGCCTGCTGTAGAAAGAAGCTCAATTTTATTTATTTCATTGATTGGGGTAGGTGTAGAATTCATTACTTGTTTGTCCCTAAACACCTTTAAAAAACAACAACTTAAAACCCCACAAATTTAGACCAAGTCCTTTAGTATTACTTTTACAAAACTGTGACAGTTACAAATGTCTTTTACAATCCAGGTCACTTGCTGGCCTACTCTACATCTTCTTTAAAAATAGGAAAATAAGGTGTCAGTTCTCAAGATACATTGGACATATTTGCTTAATGATGATAACATTTACAATTTTTCTAAGCAAGTTTTTGGAAAAGTTTCTTTTTACAACTCCAAAGATTGTGACTTGACCTCCTCAGCAGACTACCAGGCACCTGACCACTATGCTCTACTGTGCTGCAGAGGCACCCTCGCTTATGGTGCAATTCCTTTAATATTTCAAACACCAATAAAATATTCATATATTATACTGGGATTACGAGAAGAGGAAGTAAGGGATGAGGCTGAAGTGAGCAAGTAATGAAGGGAAGCTCTGTCAGATGGGCTTTAGGAGGGACGCAAACCAAGATTGTGAATACGCTGGGTATATTTGTTGGGGGTTTTTTAAACTCCCTGATCCCTGACAGTGTAATAATTTTGACACTTTACAGACTGAAGATAATTCACATAAATGCTCACATGGCATTATTAATGCATACTAATAACTTTACCAACTAATAAGCAAGATCATTCAAAAGTATTTTTCCAAACATGTCACCTGTGTTTGCTGAAGCAAGGCCCGCCAAATGAAAACTTGGGAGTAGCCGTGGCTGGTCGTTGATATTACATGAAATGCCTGTGTATTGTATAAATCTCAGTGGAAGAGCGAGTGAGCACAAGTGGGAAAGACAGAGAGACCCCTGCGGCTCACACTTGGTGTGTATGTTACGCTCTATTAAATTAGCATGACTCCAATATTAAAATAATAACATTTACCTCCACAATAAATGCTTTGGGTTCCAAAATCAATATCTCTATCCTATAATGCCAAAGTATCATTACAAGTAATAAGAGCAAAGTTGTTGCATTATATTGAGCATTTAAAAAAAACTCAGAAGGGCATGCACGTAATATAGATTAAATAATTTCATTTGAAATGTCACAGATTCCCACCATAAGTGTTAATGGAGTTACAGTGTTAATGCACTTTTTCTCTCTCTTTTGGTTCTATGACACAGAAAGAAAAAGCAACACAATATTAATGATAACGCAATGAATACAAATATAATAAGTACCTACTCTTTGCCTTTATACACTGCTGCCATTAGCCAAACACTTTTATTCCAATTTAAGTTTTAACAAAACTGTTGTGTAAAGGTTTACCTTATAGTTACTGTAATTGTTCGATTGGAGTATCATTTGAAAGCACAATGAGACTAACCAAGGCACCAAAGACTCTTTCTCCTTGCATCCACAAAGTAAACCTATTAGTACTCAAAGAATAGTCAACACATAAAATCAGGGTGGGGAGAGACTCATTGATTTAGGGATATAGAGGACAGATGAATTAGTGGACCTAGAAAAAAAGGGCACAAAATGTTGTAGTGGAGTGATGATTGTATCATCTTTGAGTTGATAGAGTCGAGTCTAAAGGTGAGAACAGAATGATACGGAACTGTACAGCCGAATTGTGAAGGCTCCCGTCATGCTGTCTATGGCCTTATTGGATGAGCCACTCTCAAGGTACTCAGTCTCCATTCAGCGAATGAATCAATGGCTCCTGATTAGATTTTGGGGGGTTACTATGCTGTTTTTGTTTGTTGTGACATCCTCCCTCGCTTTGTGAGGTCTCTGTGCTCCTGCTTGACAAAGGCACCACCTCCTCTGATGGAGGAAGAGAGAAATGGGGAGACAGGAACTGGGGGAGGGGGATCATTGAAAGGGGCCGTCAAGGCTGTTTCTTCTCATTTCTTGTTATGTTGCGCTCCGTGTTGCTGTTGTGTGCCGGCGTAAATGTAAGCATTTATGTTTTCCTGGATCAGTCTTTGGCGATATAAAACATTTGTAGTCATACAGCCCTCACTGAGCTTTTGTTAAATACGTAACAGCAGCGAGTACATGTCTTATGAGACGACGTGTTCTAAAAATGAAAACGGATTCATTTTTTTTTTCTGTGAATGTCTAATGCTGGACATCCCTGTTACTATTAGTCCTCATTTTGTCCCGGCACCTCATTCTATTCAGTGGAGGAAATGGGAAGAGAAACATAAAGGGGAAAAATAGAAGAAAGCATTTCCAAGTGATGAAGACTCAAGTTTCCAAGTACTTATTATACCAGAAAATACATATCAGAAAGACATCCTGTCCTGTCCTAACTGAAACGGTGGAACTGGAAATGAACTACCCCTCACACATCCTCTGCGTGAGATGCATGAAAAACTTTTACTGCTTGGTCCAATTACAAGGTAAAACATTCAGTAGCTGAAATGTATAGCTAGAAATGTTTACAAGAAATTCTTTGAGAAAATACATCCCAATGCATTGCAGCCAGGGCAAGGCCAAGCCTTATAGCCATCAAAAGTAAAATCTCCATGTGATAAGGAGCTGAAAGAATCCGATAAGCTGCAAATCTAAACAGGGCCAAAGCATCTGCCTTAATAATAAATGTGCCATGCTAAAAGGTTACTTGAACTGCCGAATTCAAATTTAATTGAGGCTATGTGTTGAATAATTAATCCTTTTCCCAGGGAACACAAGGCACACTGGACAAGCCAATGCTTAGAGCCTAGAGAGACACAGAGGGAGAGGGAGAGAAACAGAAGCAAAGATGGAGGGAGCACTGTAAGGAGTGCGGCACCAGCCCACGCCACCATTCCTTGAACTCTGCCAGAATGCGACCCACTATACAATACAGCCAGGGCATGATGTCATATGCTATATCATCACCCTGGTAACCAGCCTACATGCGGAAGGGAATAAAGAACAACAGAGCACAAACAGGAGGATATAAAAAAGGGTAAACTCCCCGAAAAACAAACAAACAAAAAGACCAATGAATCAAAGCATTACCGGGAAAAAAGAAAAGCACCCTGAGATGATGTTTGGTAGTTTTGTTGTTATTTTCGTTGTTGTTGGGGTACAAAGGCAGCATAAAGAGGAACGTTTAGCGTCTGTCTTTAATGTTTTTATCAGTTTGCCCCGCTCTCATTCTCCTCCTCCTCCTTCGTCTGTACGTATTTCAGTTGGAGGTGTCTCCTCAGATCTGTGCCTTTTAATGCTGACTGCCGCAAATCTTTTGAGGCAGACTACAAAAGCAAGCTGGTAGTAAACTTTTCCCCCTGAAGGAGAAAGAGAGAAGTGCTGTTTGGGATAGCTCTACTCTGAGGGAATCTCTTACCCAACACGGGCTGATCTAAGGGTCACACTAGCCCTCCTCTGCCCTCACCAAGCCTTCAAACATGGACACACCTGCAGCAGTACGAAGGTCTGCGTGGGTTTGGTGTGGTTACGTGTCAGCTTATATTATTTACTCCAGATGAATAAGCAAGGGGACCTTAATGTATTGTTAAGGTGACTTGCAGTGCAGCACACTGCATATGTAAACACAATATTGTGCATAATCACAGTTGTTTTATTGCAATCAGGTCACACTGCAGTCTTTGGCCCCCAACAGCCGCAGCAGCCCCCCCAAAAACACATGCACACACACCCTTTGCTTTTTCCCATCAGTCCTCTCTGGGTATAAGGCAGCTACTCTCCATTGTTGATCTGACTCTGGGATCTACATTGCTGAGGTGGCGGATTGTGGCAGAGAGATGCCTCTGTCAGGAACGTGCTTATCCTTTCGCTCTAGCCACCCTCTTATACATAAAATATCAAACATCTGAGGGACAATATGCTGACCTGTTTTGACCTCCACACATGCACACACGCACAAAAGCAACACACCCACCCATTTGCACACAGACGCGCAAACACACACACACACACACACACACACTCTCTGGAAAACAGAGACACACACACACACACAGATGCTGGCATACAGTGACACGCACACACACAAACGCTCAGAGAGCTCAAGTCAGCTCACATCCCCCACTTGTACGTGCCTTGACTTTTTTCCATCACCGCCGTATCCCTCAGATGATGTATTTGCGACATCTGGCGGCACTCGCTATATTCATGGGCACTGCGATACAACGCTTGTAGGAGGGAGAGAGAGGGAGAGTGCTAGAGAGAGAGAGAGAAAAAGCTATGGCTGCCTGGGATGGCAAAGCAACAGAGGGAAAGAAAAGGGGAAAAAAAGAGCAGGGTAGAGTGAGGGAATCAGGGGGACATAGACGGACGGATCCATTGGCAAATCCCTCGTGAGCTGTAGAGCCACAAACACCTCAAAACTCCACAGCAAAAAGGCTTGGGTACCCCCTAGTGGGCGCCTGGTGGCAATTGGGGCGTTTTGGGTTTGTGTGTGCTGGTGCTGGTGCTGGGGGGGGGGTTGCTATGAATCCATCAGGGTCAGAGGTCAGGCTTCTTGAGTTGCAGTGACATCATGACAATGGGACACTTCTAGGGCCTCGAAACACAAGCTGATCCATTCTGCTGAGCTAAGGCTCCAGGCCCCTCTTTTCCCACACATTCACACCCTGTGTCAGATGGTGAAAGAGGGAAAGAGCGAGAGAGCAGAGGGGTAAATATGTAGGCCTCACCCCTAGATCCCCCACCCTTTCACCCACATCCCTTTTCTCTCTCTCTCTCTTCCTTTCAGTAGCTAGATTAAAAGCGATGGCTTAATTCTGTCTAATTATCTACCCTTACCCTCTCCCAGCTTCCTCCCCCTCTTTTTTCTCCCTCTCCCTATATCTCAGTGTGTGGATACTAATTAGCTGACGTGAAATGCATCTACTATACAAATAGCGTGCACAATTATGTGAAAAAAAAAAATATAGTCCTGCCTTTTTAAAAACATTACATATCTGTACAACCCTTGTGATCCTTAAATGTTTCTTTCATCTGTTGAGGCAGTACAGAACCCCCCCCCCCCAGCAGCAACTGTCATTTTGGTGCACCAGTCAAAACGATGATACTATGACTGATGACATTCATCACACATTATCAAATTGCGCAGATAATTGCCAGACATAAGGGGAAAGGCTGCTCTAAATGCCCCAAACACTGAATGGCACTGTTGACTAAACCTTTACTGCAACATTTGATCCATCACCTTAACTGTATGGGCTTATTATTTGTGTATTTTATCACAGTTGGCAATAAACAATACATTTTCCATGTTTATTTGCTTTATGTAATAACTCTGCAATCTCTATGCGTGCATGTGAGCAAGCGTATGCACGTTACATAAGCAGAAATCACATTAATGAGATCATACACTAGTGTTGAAAGTGCTAATTAGTTGCTGGGTTGAGGGTGAGGAAACTAGGCGAGGATCCTAGTGACTTCAACCATTGTTCCCTAATCCCCTTCGCACATTTATAATTCATTCTATCATGGGCGGCAATGATACAGCAGCGCTCGTTTTGTTTCTTTTCCTTCTCTCCGGTTGGGAAGATGATGGTTTTCTTTTTCCCCCCTTTTTACTCACTTTCCTTCTTGCTGTGAGGTTTCGCTGCGATCATAATAAAATGTGCAGGAGAGGGATGTTCGCCTCGGGACCCGGCTGTCGGGCCACTCTGACAGCTTCATTTGTGGTGTCACTCTTAGATCCTTCCTGTCACTGATATCCAATACCATTGAACATATATTTGGCCCTCCAACCCAAATAAATAAATAAGTAGTTAACTGTGCAGTGCAAAGTCAAGTGCGGAAAGGTTTTCAAGCCAGTTGTCTCTTCGCTACATTTACTGTGAACTACTTTGCCTCCACCCCCTTTGCTCTCCCTCCACAGCAGCGATGCCTCTACACCCCCAGGGCTGATCCCTTTGTAAATGATCTCTGACGCAAACCCACCTACCCACATACACGCACACAAACAAACACACGGTAACGCGCGCGCGCACACACACACACACACACACACACACACACACACACACACACACACACACACGCAAACACACACACACACACCCCTGTACGGAAATAACGGCAGAATCACTCCCAACACTAACTCCTTTTGCATATAAAGTGTATTCCCAAAGTGCACCATTACTGCATGGAAAAAGAGTAAGAAAGAGAGTTGTTGTTAAGATATGAAGAGTAAGGCGCAACACGAAACAAGAGAAAGACAAATACAGATATGCCAATACACGAGTTAGGTTGTGATAACAAAAAAAAAAAAAAAAAAAAAGAAATAGCGAGAGGGAGAGCCGAAGGGGGAATGATTATGATCGGTGCTGTCAGGTCTAAGATGCTGAGATGACAGAGATATCAGCCATATCTGTTCTCAGTGATAAAGATACAGAGAGACATATATCAACCCACATTGGCCTCCCACTACGTGGACGCCACCTCCTCAAGAAGAAATGATGCGCCAACAGCATCCGGTACAGTGTGTATCAAATGACATGTTTCGTGTACGTGTAACACAATGATTTTATCAAGATACAAGTTATCTCATTTAATGGTTTTCTTATGGTGTGTGTTGTCAGCTCGTCAACATTGCTGTGCTGTTTTTCCCCCCACATCATGAACTAAATTTTAAAAATGTTTGCAAAATAATGGGTAAATCTGCTTTTTGGGGTGATACTGTGTGCATATACTGTATATAAGGGTAACAAGCAACTAAATTAGTTATAATATAAAAAGCAGTTACTCAACTGCAAAATTTTAAAAGACTGATGTGCTACACTGATCAATAATATTCCTTTAAAGCACATTTATGGTTATGTATTATGTATTTAGTTGCCAGTGACCCAACTCTTGCAATTACACGTGACATGTGGATGTAGCTGTCTTATGTTAGCTGCAATATTTACAATTACATTAGTAACGCAAGGAGAAACCCCACTACTAATGCTACTGATACTACTACTTTAAAGTTGATATTAAATTCATCTGTAAACCTTCACTGACATCTTAACTTGTAAGCCCTGTGAATGAATGCTGACCTGTGCCCAACTTGGACTCTGTGAAAGTTGGGATAGGCTCCAACCCCCCGTGACCTAAGCTGGATAAGCGGAAAATGGATTGATGGATTGATCTTTTATTTCATTTTATTTTCCTTTACATTACCCATCCTTGCTGTATCCTCTAGTAGCACCTTAACATGATTAAGCTTTTAAAGTAATTCAGTGAAGAAGTGCAGTTAAGACTTTAAAGACTGCAGCAAAAACAAAAGAGTGGGGCATAAACGTGATTTTGAGGAGACATGCAGGGTTGAAAACGAATGCAACCAGAAATGTGAAAGAGCAGACCAGCGCAGACTCTGATGACTGACTATCCCCTCGGCTCAGTGATACGTTGCTTTTCTGAGGTGGAAGACATGAGCCCAATTTGTCCTGTTGCAGTCGTATGAATTCTGCCTCTCTGCTGTAGCAGGATATTTTTAACTGTCTAAAAAGCCCTGCTGTTCTGTATTTGTACTTGAGTTGAGCAAAAATCATTTTATATCATCTCAGTTTTTCAAAACTACTCAGATTTGTTTTCACAAATGCATCATAGCCAAAATAACAACAACAACACAGTGAAGCAAGACTAACTTTCAATCAACCAATCACCATAAATTCGTAAAACAAGAAGAAATATTTCAGTCCATTTACTGTAGTTTTCTTTGACACCTATTAAAACGTGTTTTGTCTTAGTAATGGCCTGAATATATCATCTAAGCATCTAAGACAAAACCATAGAAAGAGAAAGAGGAGGAAGTTCTAATCAAACAGCTATTCACACACACACACACACACACACACACACACACACACACACACACACACACACACACACATGTTGTGCCACAGTACCATATTTTTCCTTGTGTGTGCGAACAAGACAGAGAAGTGAAACATGAAATCAGAGATTAACAAGAGACTCACCTTCAGAGAAAGTGAGAATGAACAGGAAGAGAGAATTTAACCTCCTTTAAACTTCCTCCTCTCTCAGATGCACGTAAGTACTGGATAAAGTGCTGCTAGAAGGCTATATGAAGAGCACTGGGGAAGTCTAACCTTGAGTGGAAGACCTAGAAAAGAGTGGAAAACTTCAAACTTTTTACTCTTTTCAGAGACACATATGAAGAAGGTTGTTTCTGAAGGATAGTCAAAATGGAAAAGGTGCAGACGGGCTAACCTTGACAACAGTGAGGGGCAGAGGGAAGGTCTGGCACACTGTGACAAGAAGGACTCTTTCAGAGGACTAAGAGAGGAACACTCAGTCAGAAGGGGCTAGGCAGGCTGACTGATTGTGGGGTACAGCCCAAGGGTCACGCTCACTCTTAGTAAAGGCAGACACAGGCTGGACACACATACAAGGCTCCCACTCATTCACATAAAAAACAGCAACTTCAAAGTTCACACACACATGCGCACACACACACCTCACACACAAAATGCTCTATACCCCTCTGACCAGCTCTTCATCATTACAAGTCAAACTCAAGATGAAGAGAAGACAGATTACAAAACAGATGGAGTGATAGCAGGCCAGATAGGAAGAGACAGGACAGGGAGCCTCGACAGTAATCTAAATGTCCTTTCCTATGATTGTCATTGGCATTCTTATAGACTGGCATGTATCAGCACAATATATCAAATAATACCACTCACCATTCAGTCTGCTGTAAAGGGTAGACCTGTTTCCGTAATGTCATGGGCGGGAGGGGGACATCTAAAAAAGATGCTTCCAGCAAGCCTAAGCCCTGCATCCAAAGAATGCATCAAGATCACTAAATGTCTCCAGTGGCAAATTCAATCAAACCGACTGTTCTTAACAGTCATGACAAAGCAAACATGGGGAGGAAAACAAAGATGTTTTTAAAAGAAAATGACGCAGAGAAAGAATTGATTCCTGCACAAGCAATTCACCTCAGAAGATAAATTCCATCGGTTTGCCTTTATATTTCCTTTTTTTTCTTTGCCTTCTTTCCTTTTTCTTTGTCTTCTGTCAAAAACAACTTGGGCTAACATCACAAGCTGTCACATCAAGGCCATCCCCTGCATCTTACAAAAGAGAGAATTCTGCAGCTGGATGGAGCCGCAAACCTCTCAGACACCGAGCCATCGTTTACTCGCAGGAGGTGTAAAGACTAAGGGGGGAATAAAGCTTTTTCTATTTCAGCCAGAGTTTGTGCCCTCAGGAGAAACCCATTATGAAACAGTGAAGGAAGTTTTCCATGGAATAACAGAACAAATAGGCATGGATGAAAAGCTCAGGGATGTAAACTCCAACCTTTTAGGCTATTTAAGAAGAAAAAAATGTAAGAATTTGTGCCGAGGGTATTATTCTCCTAAATGACTGCATTGTCACATGATCATTATCTGTCAGATACGAATGCCATGCTTATCAACCATAGCTACAGTGTAGTTGCAACCGATCACAACCCCAGTGCTATAACAGAGTCTTTCATCATGTCTGAATGGACACACACAAACGCACAAAGGTGCACACGCACTTTCAACATCAGCAAATGCTTTCAACCATCAACATCATAGAAGCTAGATAAGTGTGCCCCCTCTTTTGCAACAACCACTGGGGAGGTGAGAGGCCTTGTAGTCAACATGCTGAAAGACTACTCAGTGATCAAAGACTCAGAAAAACATGACCCATGATGGTTTCTCTGAGAAGATTGCAGAGAGAGGGAGCCAAAACAGGTAAAAGGAGAAAGAGTTGAAAGAAACACAAAGTAAAAAGCTGCAAAGGTGGGGAAACACCGAGTGGGAGAGTGCAATCATATTTGCCATTTGCCACAGCATGCCATATTTACAGTGCAGACTGACCCATAACAAGCAGTGGATATCAACACCTTGTTCTGAGCTGGAAGTGATTTTAAACCTATAATAACTGCTTATTTGCTATTTGATTCCTCTTATTGATTAGGGTGCTTGGACCTTCTGTACACCAATATACATCGCAGGAGACAAATACATAAATATATTTGTATATTTTAATGTTTATCAACGTACTAGTTAAGATGTGTGGCTATTCTTTGCAGTTGACAGCACGGACATTTGACATTTTATGCAAAATTTACACAAAATGTAAAAAAAATATCTTCTAAGATAGGAAATTATGTTTGATATAAAAAGGTATTTATTACAGAAAGCTGTAAGAATGCAAAGGCTTTTATAACCTTTGTCATATGCGTATTAGCTGATGCTGTCAAAAGTCTAAATCTACAATAGCTGTGAAATGGTTGCCCAAATCTCCTGAAAGCAAGTGTTAGTTTAAGTACAGTTACAGTTTTCAGGTGACCTATATAATATACTACATTCCCAAATTAGAATGGAGCAGAAGGATTCAATAAATAACCTCCGAGTCAGTGATATTAATATACATAATACCCACCCGTCACTGTAATTTTCCATACGTACAGTATAGAGTCCAGGTGGTGAAGGTGGGAAAATGGTGCTGTATCTAAATATGACACAGAGTAGAAAAGAGGAGAGGAGAGGCATGAAGAGAGTGGTTTGATAACAGCTGGAATAGTCCTTTTGGCTGTCTATAGATTTGTTGAGACAAGTGTCAAGACAAGTGCACCTCTGTGCTTGCCTTAAATGGCAGAGGGGCAGAAGGGCGGGACAGACCATTTCAATTCAGCGAAAGCATGTCTGAGTGGGTCTGAGTGTTGCTGTGTGTGTGACCGCATGTGTCTTTTTTTGGAAACAAGAGAAAAAAGAGGGAAGGAGGGAGAATGGCGAAGAAAGCTCAGAAAGAAAAAGTGAAAACATGTGTAGCGAGGACTCCTGTACAAAGGGTATTCTCACAGAGTACAGAGATGATGGCATTAGAATATGTACCCAGGGCCCAGGCCACTCTTGGCACTTAAAGAGCCTCTAAAGTCAAGTGTCAACTATTATGTGCCATCAGTGGTGACAAAAGGTCACAGAGCAGGACGGATGAGGTCAGCAATGGTACTCACGCACTTCCTCAACATCCACCATTTAGCTTAGCAGTCCCCCAGTGCTCGAAAAGAACTTGCTGTCACTTGGTTTGGAAAAAGGCTTTGCGGTAATAAGCACATCTATCCAGTCTTTTTTACGCAAGATTTTCTTGTGCAGGATAAAATAGCACTTAATTAGGTGAAGAGCGTCAATATTTGCATAGACTCGTTCAGCTAACGATGCGATGTTATGCGGCACGTGCATTAAAAAGCGGTAACATTCACAGATGTACCTCATTTCCCCCGATTAACTATCAAACAGGTACAAATAAAACACACAGGCAACATGCTGAATGTATAAAATGCTTCAGTTGTTTGCTGCTAAACCAGCTCTGTAATTACCTGAAGGATGTTTTAATTGTCGCATGTTCTACTCTTAATATTAGTCAACGCTTTAGCAGCTCTCCGAGTGAGATTGATTGGATAAATCAGTCGGAATTATGGGGAAACAGGAGGCCTGCCAATCAGCGACGTGTGTGTGTAGCTGGGGACCTGCCAGTGCATGAGCGCATGTGCATGTTTGTTAGGATGTGAGTGTATTGGTGTGTGTGTGTGTGTGTGTGTGTGTGTGTGTGTGTGTGTGTGTGTGTGTGTGTGTGTGTGTGTGTGTGTGTGTGTGAACGTACTGTATATAGGGCTGACAGCTGGGCTTGTTCAAAAGACTTACTGAGCATTCTGTCTGTTTGGGAAGCAACAAGCACAGTCTATCTGAACAGGGATCTAAACCCTGTGTCAACAGCATAGTACAACTGGTGTAAACAGTCACTGAGTCAACATGCTATCATATCACACCAATGGGGAAGGAACTCTGATGTACTTTAGTGTAATGCGCAGCATTAATAGAGATAAGAAATACAACAAAAAGACCACTCTACTAGTCACAAATCAGAAAGAGAGCATTAAAAAAAAACTAACAGTCCTATCCACAGCTTAACAGTGTTTAACTGTGCAAATCATGTTAGTGTGTGGAGGTAGGCACTGTGTTTCCACGTAGAATTTCTGTGAATCTGAGTGTGTGTGCAAATTCATATGACACCGTGTGTGTGTGTGTGTGTGTGTGTGTCAGTCTATCAGCGTGTCGGCGTCACAGCCCTTCACTAAGTCCCAGATTAACAGTGACAGGCAGAGATCCCTCTAATTATCTCTTCCTAGACCACATGCAAATGGCAGAGCCAAGTCGAGAGCAACGATTGGCTGGGGCTGGTTGGGCGCCTCTGATGGACTAATGAGCCTGGCGACAGGATACAACCTCGTGATGCACCCCCCAAAAAAATGGAAAAAACCTCTCACCGCCTCACTACATAGCCTCACACAGGAGGACACACATACTTGCACAAACCTGTTCAAGCATTTAGATGATGCTCTTTTATTTACTATCTTGCACTGGCTTTATAGAGGTCCGGGGTCTTCTCTTACACTTTTCTAAGTAAATGGTCTCTGGGCACATACATAATGAAAAAAAAAATATATCCAGATCTAGAAATGTGTATACACTGCATGTTTATGTTGTGCCTTACAGTTAGTTTTTTAATCAGTAACAAGTACAAGACCACCACTAGTGGATATACTTTCTTAGTTGACATACTTGTGCATAAAAGACAAAATGCCAAACATTTTTCATTTCAACTTTAATTTCACCATGTATCCTCCAATACACTAACCACACAACCAAACACATTCTGCAAGCTTAGAGGCTAACTCGGTATCAATTCCAGAGGATTTGAATAAAGATGGCACATGGAATAGTAAAAAGGATGGAAGCGCATACAATGATGGACTGGAACAGACGGTCACAAACTGGCTCTTGACAATGGACTGCTGCAGTCAGCTAAAAAGTCATTTCAGTAAATCAGCAGGAAACATGGCAACAGTGTCAAACAGTCCACCACGTCTTGAACCAAGTCCCAGTTCATCTAAACTGGTTGACAAAACTGGTTCCAAGGGCAAAACATGGAGTTATTTCGCTGACAGAGCTCACCAAAACAAATACCCAGTGGACATGCTAGAAATCCAAAGACAAACTTGATCCAAAGCTGGCAAAGTCAGGTGCAGTAACAAAAGGCATGGTGGCTGCAAGTGTGATAAAGTATCCAGTGACAACTGCAGCATGTTACTACTTTTGTTTTGGTATTGTAGAAGTATTTATTTTTCAGTTAATGACAGCATTCTTTACAGCTGTGCAAAGCTCACAATGTCTGAGGACATTTGATCTCAATGCAATGTGAAAAAGCTCAGCTGGCATTGAGATGACATGAGATATCGTGCATATCTCATTTTAGTAACGCTAATATAAGCCTGCTTTCACATGCTTAAACATTTCTCTTTTATTTTTTTACACTGGAAAAAAGTAAAATTGGAAAACTTGATAAAAAAAGAAGCCACATCACTGAAAAATGGCTGTTTCTCTGTTCAGTCAAACTTTGTTTAAAAAGCTGCCCATAGACCTTGTGTAGTCAGATGTAGTTAAATCTTGCAGGGCTCCAACTATGATGGTGTCATTCTCCAAAAACCTGGCATCATAACAAGAGAATTTCCTTCCCTTCTGCACCATTTCCCATTCTGACAGCAAAAGCATGTGGAATACAGTCTTTATTTGCAGCATCAAATACCCCAGTGTGTTTGAGGAGCCTTGGGAGTTGCCATTTTTAATCAGGAGAGGGTGGCTTTGTCTTGTCCTTGTTCCATCCAGCATTTCTATCTGTGCTGGGAGGGCTTTTCAGTAGATTAAGCAGCATTTTCATTTAGCTCTGGTGTTAGAGTCACTCCAACTATTTATCCATCCAAAGTCTGAAGCTGGAACAGTCACAGAGATTGCTATTTATACAATTAAATTACATAAAAAATGCATTTTTTTAAAGCAACGTCAGGTACAGTAAGTTGACAAAGGATAACAGGATAATCTAGTTCAGCTTGCTGTGTGGAATAACCAACGTGAAGCGAGGGTTATGATGATGAGCAGCAATATTATAGAAATTACTGGTAATAACTATAACTAATTTAAACCCATTCGGAGTTGGGATTGCAGAAAAGTTTTGTGACATAATAACCCAAAAGAAATGGGAAAACATATTTTGCACATGCCAGCATTTCCATGAAGAGGGTACTCATGATAGTCCTGAGTGTACCTGGAATTTCCAGATACTGACAAAATACTAAAAGGAATACACTGACTCGCCTAACAAATTGCACCATATTCCATAATATTCTACCAGATTATCAACTTTTATTCAGGGAATGAACAAGGATTCATGTAATTTAGGAGATAATCTGAAGTGGTGTGGTCAGTGTTTACCTATGGTGTAAGTAAATTCAGAGAACAGAGCATTGTGCAGTAATGACTGATGTCTTGTGTCCCCAAAATGGTTTGACCATGACCACTCTCTGAGAACATGGATTTTTCTCGACCCTCGAGATGGTTTTTAGAGGGACAAGACAAATATTTCAAATGTATCACACTGAGGCATCATGCTGGAGGTGAGAGGAGGTAAAGGGAGAGTGAGAGATTAATACAACAGAGGGGGAAAGAGAGAGAGAGAGCAGAAAAGTGCAGCCTGCCTGCCTGGCTGACAGTTGACTCTGTTGGATGTGACTTTCACAGTCTGCTGGCGGTTTGTGTGGAAGCCATCACATCTGTGACTGGCCGTTTGATTAATGAGCCTCTCAGCCTGTCTGTGCAGTTTGAGGAGGGGCCACGGCCTTATCCCAGGCATCACTGATTTATTCGCCTTTGGAGCAAACCTCCAAGTATCACACACGCTAAAAATGTAATGTTGAACATTCAAACACACGCGGCCCGACACATGTACGCCCTCTGTGATATGCTTACAGTATACAAGCTGGTGCAGTGCAGATGCACACAAGCAGGGATGGGAACAGAGTGATGCGCATAAGCTCGTCCCTCTTCTTCACCACCTGCTTACGGCTAATGAAAACCTCAATGTGTCAGTGCTGTCCAGGGGTAGCGAAGACAAAACACGCCATGTATAACCAAGCAGACAAAAGATGTATTCTGTCTCCACCAACACAAACTCCCATCCCAAGCTGTCAGTCAGTAGAGAGGACACCCAAGGAGATCTACGAGAGAAGAAAGAAGCCCTTCCTCAATGACACCTCACACTCTCCTGATTTTCAAAAGTGACATGTCTTTTGAATTCGTGGCCTCGCAAGATGGAGAGTCTGATGATGGCTTGAGAGCATTTCTTCTTGTTTCTTTGGCAGCGGCAGCCGTGAAATGTCACTCTGGCTAACCTTGAAGCTCTTTTCTCCTGCGTTGTTTAATGCTTCCAAGACTAGGGCAACCAACTGCTCAAAACGGTACGGTACCATCACCCTTAAAGTCAGATAAATGCTTTGAGAAATACTTCCAGGTACACAAATGTGCATTAGTGCGTGCATGCCCTCACAAAAAGATGCACACGTGCTCACACAAAAGCACAAAGACGAGCGCACACTCACTCATTCCCTGAAGCGTAAAGTAAGACCATTAATCCAGACACACTGAGATCCAGCTTCTCCCCAGGTTGATCAGCGTCCGTGGAGAAAGACGAACGTTCTGACATATTTGTTTTTATTTTATTCCCTGAGAAAAAGGCCCGCCATATGGCAGCGCCAAGGAACAGATGGCGATTGCCCACTTCCTGAAAGCACAAGCGTCTATCGCCGCAATTTAAGGAGCCGCTCAAGCAAGAGAATGCCACAGACTGGCATTTTTCCACAAACTGCTATTGTTATAGACCAGAGGGGTAACAGAAACAATGAGACAATTCAGAGAAAATGGTTTAGTGTTCAGTAGTTATACTGTAGCTAACTATATTAAGCCAGCAAATCTAGAGGTCAATACTACTAGTACCCTTTTACTGTCAATGCGTGTGTAATAAAATCGTACCGAGCAGTGCTTACTCAGAAAATAAGGTCTAAATATAGCACAGCTACAGTATATCTAATTTACTGCGGGCCAACGCATGACATCTTTCTGTTGCTCCACGCTGATTTTAAGACCGTGTACCCGGAGCAGCAGAACTAGCAGATCTAAGCATGAATGTCCTTGGACGATATTAGATCCTTATGATGGAGTGGAAGAGTGCCAAGTGACACATGAGGCTTCATCTCTCATACTTGGCTACCCCTTAACAACCAGGTCAGGGGACCTTCTCTGACATATAGGTGCAAGGAAACTGTTTCAAAAAGTCACCTTAGCAGATGACAGCTAAAATGTGACTTTTGTCTGTTGCAACACATGACACTTTTTCAGACTTGTTTCATTTTTCCACGGATGGAAAAGAAAAATGACATAAAAGTCCGTAGCACTCGAAGGCCTTGGGACACAATCAGAGTCACAGAAGAAAGAGAAGGGTCAGCACTCCTGGCATTATTTCCAACCTACAAAGGGCCTGAGCTGTGTTTTTTTTTTAATTGTTTTGTATAAAAGTACGCTCAGACAGAGTTACAAGTGTTCACTAAAGAAAAGGGGATTTGAAAGTGCGACCAAGGACAAAGCAGTTGACTTATCCATTTGCAATCTATTCGCTGAAGAGAAACTTCAGCATCAGTTGAAGCACTTAGTGCTTTGACTCAATGCTTCTGTAACAAAGAGCGGTTCATAACTTGAAGTCAAGGAATGAGACAACCTAGACAAATTTCAATTCGTAATGCATGGAAATTAATATAAATGCATTCAGTACAGTTTGTTCAAGGTGAAATGTTAAGTATATATGAGCATGTAAGGAAGATAGTTTTTTTCATATGCAAAAACTTTAAATCTGTTAGAGATAAAGGAAGACACTGAAAACTTTAGGGTGGCTGAATTTTACTAGTTAGTTCTGCTGTTAAACAGAGTATGTGTTGTTTCTCTGGTATAAGCCTATCATAAGTCAGCTGCACATCAGTGTCTATAAAGATGTCCATCCATGTAATAGAGGTACTTTCAGCTGCTAACAAAGGGTTGCCACAGCAGGTAGCTCCTCATGTTTGATTTTTATGTCTGATGTCCTTCCTGATGCATCCAACAAGGGATTTGTGTCTCCTCCTGGAGCTAAAACAGGGATCTTTTGATTTTGTAGAATTCAGAGCCACCCATCCATCCATATAATAAGGGGGAAAATAAGGCAAGTAAAGTAAAAAAAATATCTATTTAGCAAAGCAGTTAGCCTTCCTTAATAGGTTTTTGAGGCCTATCATTTATCACAGCTGGCCAAGAACCAACAGGTTGGTCAGTTTCCCAGACAAACAATCAAAATTTGACCCTGCCAGGCAGTACTCCATCAAACACATCCACTAATCACTGCTTCTTACATTGTTTTTAACAGTAACAACGTATTTAACAAAGCCAACCCACCATTTAGTCAGAAAACAAGTGTTTTTTTTACATAAGTAATCCATCTGCCCATTAATGTATCAAGTCTGCCAGGAAGCCAGGTCATATAGTCAACCCTGGGGGTCCTTCAGTAGTATTAATCAGTCTGGTTTCTGCTGAAAAGCTCAATCTGTAGATGATGGATGAGCTATCATGCCAAGGGAACTGAAGTGACAGGTGACAAAGAAGGACACACATATCTGTATAAATCCACTCTCCCTCCTGTCTGGCCCGAGCGTTACACCGTCAAGGTAGCAGGGTGAAAGTGTATGTATACGCATGTGTGTGTACGTGTGTGTGCCGACATAGTGTCTCAGCATGTGTCCCGCTCTGCTAATGAAGTCATCTGAACAGTGATTTAACAGCCCTGGTTTAAAAGCCTACCGCCCCTTAACTCATAGCCTTGCTCCATTAGAATGTGATATAAACCCTAGGCACAATAACTGTCCTGCCACTATCACAATATATAGGAGGCCAATGGGCCACACTGCTAAGTCACACAGCCAGGGAGCAGAAAAAAATATTGACTGTGTACAGGAAGAGAAAGTCATTCAAGGAGACTAAAAGTTAGAAGGTAGAAATTCACAACAAGGTCACAATAAGAGGACTTTTTATACTGTACGGGGTAGAAACATTACTATTAAAATCATCAAGAGGGTGAGATATGCTGTGGCTTTTTCAGCAACTGGAAGCAGTGAAAGAGTAATTGTTGTGAAGTGAAAACAGCCGAAGGCGCTTCGGCCTGTGGTTACGCAGAAAGTGTTCCTTATCTACACTAACAAATGGATCAGTGGATGAGACATCAGTGTGCTTATCCCATGAACGGCCTTCTATAGCTTGAGGGATATTTCTGAGTCACAGATTGATCTGAGAAAAACTTTGACAGCTTACATGTCGCCAGTCCATGAAACTAACTTCCTGCTCTGTGCGAGCAACTTGTGCTGAACCAAAGCCATTCTCCAAATCCTCCATGAAATCTGTTCCTCTGGCCCAACAAAGACAGGCTAATGAGGCAGATGACAGAATCTCAGACACTTTGATACTATGAGATTAGGGTGAATTATATAACCTTTAACCCCTCCCACTCCCATCTTCACACTTTTTGAATCCTTGTCAGAAGTGATATGCTTTTTCTCCGTGTCGCTCACAATCTCAAACTTCAAGTCCAGACCCTCTTTTTCTATGTCTCTTCCTATCGGACTTCATATCCTCTTCTTTCAGTTTCTATTCATGAATGCTGAAACACTAATTTGGCTCAGTCAAACAATGACAGTATCTGTTTTAGCATGCAACAAAGCAGCGTATAAGGGGCGGAAGAATAGAATATGTGTATGTGGGTGTGGGAAGAGGGGGTAGAGGCATGGAGGCGACAAAGCTCGTCACAGCGTAGCACAGAGCTGAGTACTTCACCCTTATTAGGCCCGTGTCCTTGGCAGATGCAGAGCTTGCCCTTTGTTAGAAAGGTGTGTGTGTGTGTTACAATGGCAGTGATTTAGAATGGATTGGGCGTAGGTGTGGAGACAAGGTGCAGTAGCCCCATAGCTCCCTGATAGCTGGCAGCGTGACAGCTGTGAATGGAGAACAGGGAACAGCCTGAAGTATTGCAATCTAATATGTGTCACATACCTGCATAAATATTTATGCCTGTTGCAGAGTAAAACAGGAGGGGAGGGGGAGGAGAGGATGGGACAGGAGTGGTGGACTTGGGCGAAAAACTTCAATCAGATGACACAAAAATCCGAACCAGCCTGTTTTTTTTTATCCATCTTTATGTACCAACCCCAAGGTCTCAAAAGTACCTAATAAGCAGGCATTACTCAATTACCAAAAATTTCCAAAGATTTCTTTCCACAGCACAGCCCGCATTATAGAAGACACAATCTGGAAAATGAAACTTTATATGCTGATAAAAACCATCTGAGGTCTGTACTAAGGCGAGTAATTCACAAAATGACTGCACAAATGAAACACAAAAAGACACATAAAAATACATATATTGCAACAGAAATGTTTTACCTGTTGGCCAGCAGAGCTCTGAAGGTGACCCGACTCATGCCCTGATAGGCTGGGAGCAGCCTTGCCCAGTCCCATGCCCAGTCGACCACAGCACTCTGTTGATGTATGAGGATAGCGTTTGTTAGTTATTAATCAGGGTTAATACCATCAGTGCATTACCGCTCCAGCTGGGACCCACTAACAAAAGAGGAGGGGGGTCTCCAGCGCAGGCCACCGACATCAGGCGATCAATCATGTCCGCACAAGAAGGTTTTTATTCCAATAAGACAGCAATTAATTTATAAATCCATTTGGGGGATGTAGCCATCATTTATAGAAAGATAAATCAATTTTTGGAGGGAGTCGTTACTCTTCTTGCTATGCCTTTTTTTTCCTCTTTCCATCTTCAATGGCACTCTGCCAACCCCCCACCTTCCCTTCTCCTTTTCTTTCCCTCTATTGCTAACTCTCACTCTTTTTTAAAAATACACACACGCGCGCGTGTGTGGATGTGAACAGGGAACACACACACCTGGCACCATCACCATATTGGGAAAGCAAATAAAAATCAGATTGCTTTGATTGTAAAATGTCACTCTTAACTCCAGGCTGAGTTTTATTGACAAAAGGAGGAGAACTCTACTCGTTCCATCCATCCATCCGATCCCCCCTCTGCTTCTTCCTCATCTGTGATTGATGGGTGTAACTTTTTCCTCCTCCCTCCATTTTATTTGACAAACAACACAGGCACCTGAAGCGGAGAAGGCATTTTAATCATTCTCTTAATAGGGTGTTTCTATGCAAAGCTATGCAGCCTCCTGTGATAAGCCGAAAACAGGCCAAGTCTTAGAAATTAAATGGGACTAATGTTCTTGAAAAGCCACAGCAAGAACTGAAGCTGCTATAAGGGACAAATATAAGAGTCACAAATGCAAATCTTTTTCATAGCTTATGTTCTGTATTTATCACTCTGTGTTTCCCTTTTTGTTTCTTCTCTTTCTAATCACCCTCAACTGATCTTAGCAGATGGCTGGTCCTCCCTGATCCCGACTCTGTTGCAGGGCTCTTCCTGTTAAAAAGGAGTTTTTCTTTCCCACTGTTGCCGAGTGGTTACCCATAGCAGATTGTCTGATTACTGGAGGTTTCTAATATTGTAGGGTCTTTCCCTTTCAATATGAAATACCTTGATGTGACTGTTGACTGAATAGGTTCTGTACAAATAAAACTGAATTGTATTCAACTCTAATAATATAAATATTAAAGTTATAATTCTAATCCTTAAAAAAAGAAAGCAGAAACACACACAAGCCTATCTTGAGAAAATACTTACTGCTGTAAGTGTTATAAGTACCATTGTATCTCTCCTAACAGTGGGGGATATCATAGTAATAGAGGGGAAATGAGGGGGAAAGCGAGCAACTCTTACAGTGAGTTACCTGTAGGTAGACTCAACCCTGATATGGAGAACAAAAAACCTAACAATTAAATGAACATCATGGTGACACTCCTGGGGATAGGTTCAGGATAAGAGGCTACATGGTTCAAAGCCCCAAAGAAGTGCACTTTAAGACTGCACTCTCCTTTAACATTACTCACTTCTTTACAAAAGAAAAAAAAAAAAAAAACTTCTCTCATCTTTTCACCTCTTCGGCGTTCTTTTCTTCCTGCCAGCCTAACTCCTGCTCGGAAAAAGACAGCAACCTAAGGGGAATAGGAAAGCCAAGCCCCAGAAAGACCTGACAACTTCAGAGACTACCACAGTATCCAGTTCACTAGAGACTCAAAGAGCTTCTAACCTTCAACATTAAGCTTCCGGCCTCGGTGAAAGTTATAATGACACCACGCTGTATGTCACAAGTACACCCACACAGTACAAAGTCTGAAAACTGGAAAAAGTTCACATGAATATCAAAGATGTTTCACACAACTAAAACAAGTTTTAAACACTTATTTGCTACAATGTTAATACAATGTTAACCTTAAAAGGCTTAACACACCTGATCCAGCTTCTTCTTGCCAATGTGGTCAAACTGGTGGAGAGGATTGAAACGGGCACCTCCAACATGACTCTCGGGGCCAAGATCAAACTTCACAAAAAGTGGAGGATCATTTGGCAAGTCTGAGCTTCCACTCAGTTTAGACATCAGCAGTTCCTGTAAGCAGGTTATGAGGGTGGGATGGAAGAAGAGAAACACAGGAGACGGATGCAATGTGATTGATAAGACTGATAATAAATAAGCTGTAAAGAAAAAGTCTGACAACTAGAGTGAGGCCAAAAGGTTTTGTATAAGTAAAATAACTAAACTCAAAGTCGATCGAACAGACCAAACAAATAAAGAGTCTAGTGGAGTTTTAGCGTCTACTTACGTGTATGGCTCCACCCTGAGCCATATTTCAGTGAATGAATAAAGCAATGAAAAACATATATCAAAACAAAATATGTACAGATGGAACGAAAGAGAAACAGGTTTTTTTACACTAGTGCACTTTCTGGTGCTGTTTCTGTAACCTTTGCTGTAGTTTTAATGCATGTGTCTCACAATAGGTCCAGCATATAGCAATGAGTCTTTGTACACTATGACTCTATGTGTGTGTTCATGCACACATAGGCATCCTGGTGTGAATTCGGTATATTCCCATCCGTCAGCTTGACATGGCCTCTGGACCTCCTCCTCCCTCACCTCACCACCAACCCAGTCTGTCCCTGACCTGCATGTTCTTGCCTCGACCTTGGCTGGGTAGAGACGCTGGAGCTGCCAGAAGGATAACTCTTGATTCTTGCGGTTCCCATTCACATTCTCTCAAATTGCCGAGCAGAGTTATATGTGTTAACACTTCAAAAACATCAAAAACACATACTCTACATGTCCATGCTGGATCCTATTAGATACAGATTATGAACTCCAACTAGACAGAGAAAGGTAAAGAGATCTGGTAATGCAATTTATCTAAATTATCTAAATGTAAAAAATAAATAACCAGGCTCATTTAGGTAGTTATATTAATTATATTAGTCTTAAGACTAAATGTCAAAGAAGTGTTGCATTAAAAATAAATTAAAACTAAAGAAATTAATATCCTTTTCATTTAACATGAAGAATAAAGTTTTTAAGATTTAGTTGTAGTATGTCATGTCCTTGTTTCATGCTAGAAAAACTAACATGTTTGCATTCAGAAGAATGGATAGGGTTAACAGTCTTCCCAGCAGCACTACGAACTCTCTGGGATGGTGTGCTCATTACAGAAATACACAAGCGACTTCAGAGACCGAAAGAAAAAAAAAAAAAGATGGAAAAAACCCACAAAAATAGCATTTGTGTCTTGTGATAGGCTTGTTAATAACCATTGCAAACTTTTGAATACTGTCCAGTATTCATTTAAAAATGAATGGAATCAGACACAAAATTCACATATAATGTGAGAATGCAATCAAACTGTTTATGTACATTTCAGGACACTCGAGCCAAGCTGGCATAATGTTAACTTATAACCAGCAGTTGTTGATGTTTACACATCAACAACTGCTGTTGTGCGTTATAGAGCCCCAACTTCAGTTAGCAGCATCCATAAAACACAATTAGGTGGAAGGACGTCCAAGTTTTCAAGATGGCATGGCAACAGGGCGTAAGTGTATGAGAATGCATCAATTTGTTGGACTAACACTAACTATTTATGAGTACAGTATTCTCTTTTTCTATTAAGTCATCTCAAAAAAATATTTACTGTACCTTTAATGTTTTGCTTTTTCAACTGGATTTTCATTGGACAGGAAACGGCAACATTCCAAAAAAGTGTTACTAGACCAGTTAAAACAACTTAATATGATTTTTAGCTTTTCAACAACCACCAAAGATCTTTTTTAGACATCAGAAAACTTTAGCTACAATAGGCTAATAAAATCTAATCGATTTGGGGACTTTTAGAAGAATAGTTTTTGAAGTAAATTTCATAAAATAACTTCCACTTGAGTTTTAAAGGGATGTTCTTCCTCATTGAAATCTCTTCCAAAAAGCTTTCCACAGAGTCTAGTAACTCCACGAGGCTTCCTCTGCTCTATGTGAGGTGATTACACTGGAAATCACTGTAGGTTTGCACCCTTGAGGTCACTTGAACAAAAGACGATCAGAACAAGCAGACTGCACACAAGCAGCAGCCCTCTTCCCTCTGTCTCCCCCTCCTGAACAGCCTGCGGCCTCAGGCCAGCAGCCACCTAATTGCTGGGGAGAGCAAGTACTTCCCTACCTCATTGCCTTGGATGATGTGATAGATCTGCCTCAGGTAGCTGCTGCCACCTGCTTTGTGGCAGACCTCCAGCAGCATCAGGCCTATTTTCTGCTCAGTCAGTTCAGCTGCAGCAACTCCTCTCTCGCTTCCTTGTTCAAATACACTGTGAGTGAAACAGAGATGGGAAGAGGAGAACTTAGTAAAGACAACACAAAGAAAAAACCCAGAGTGAAGAACATAGAAGATGAGAGGAGCAGAAGGAGGCAGGGTGTCGGCTTATATTTGAATACCACCTCTGGCTAAGGAAGTATCTTCGAGTTTGGAGAGGAATTTGGGCTACAATTTAGAAATTGCTACGACTGGAAAATTAACTGTATTAAAATTAAAGTTTGTTTTTTTATTCAGTTACTTCACAAGGCAAAAGAACTTCAAAATGTAAGTCTTGGCAAAGAAAAAAAATTACATTTTGCTCTAGTATCTGAAAACCAATCAGACCAGTCAAATCTTGTGTGGTGAAAATGACCAAGAAATACCAAAATCATTTTCACTATTTTCATTATAATTCATGAGATACATGAGACATTTTAACCAAAGGATGCCGTTGCACTGGACTGGAGTGCGTGTGTGTATGAAGCTTGTATGTCAAGGTCCGTAGGCTTGTATTTTCCCAACCCAGGTGAATGCCGGCACCGTTTTCCTGCCCTTCCTGTATGGATGGGTATCACACTACCGTCCATCAAATCTTCTCTTTCACATACACTCCCTGTCATTGTTCTCTCTCTCCTCACGTTTGTAATTATAAAGTGGCAGAAACGGTGTCGCCTGTCAGCCAGCCATTGGCTGTTTGACATTGAGAGTTGCAAAAGAAGAGGAGTCCCGTCTCGTCCATATACATCGCCTCATTCTTTTGCCCGGCGCCCTGGCGGTGGTGTTGTCGGTGATGGTGGCTGTGCATCCGTGTCAGCACCTGCGCTGTATCCTTTCCTGTCCATCACTGTGCAGGTGAAGCAGATGATTGGATTCAGTCAGCAGGGTGATTAATGAGGGCCCCTCTGGATTTGGGACAGCCTATCAATCATGTCATTAGGGCCAATGTGCCCTGAAAGAGGCAGACCTCCGCCAAGGAATAACTGCATTCATCTTCATCTGTGTATGCATCCCGTCAGCCCAGCCAGGGTCACCATGATGGAGAACAATAATCTTCCCCTCTACAAATTACTTTGCAAAGACAAGGTGGGTGCTGTTGGGGAGGGGGTGGTGGTAGTGGTTTACAGTTAGGAAAGGAAAAGAGGAAGGTAAAGATGAAGGAACTGAAGAGGGATCGTGTAGGGCCAAATGTTTTTTGTGAAGGCGTTTACTCTGAATGTGTGTGCGCACGGGATGCCAGTAAGAGAAGTGCCAGTTGTTTTTGGAGTTATTACAACCTTCCTCTCTCTCTTCCTCGCTCTCTCTCTGACACTGTATTCTGATTGTTTACAAGCCAGGCGTCACTTCCCTGTGAAGGTTAGTTTAATGAATAGTAATGATCCCACTGAATGCCTCCGACAGGTGATACATAATCACTCTTCTTTCACTTTTCCACCCCCTCACCACCCCTCAGCCGCCTCGTCTCTTGCCTTTTTTTCTCTGCACTTACCCCCTCTTCCTGTCACTGTAACAGACAGCATTTCCTAGAACTGGTCATAATCTATTCAGTGTCCTTATTTATTTCATTTTTTTTTTTAATGGTTACGCTACTGAATCAACTTTATATGAGGATGAATGTGTCCGGAGTTTGCTATGATTAAGTGAGCGACCAGAAGACAACATTTCTGGGAACAAGCAGCAAAATGCAACGCCAAAGGTCACAGATCAGCCAAAAACGAAAGCTGTTTTCCCATCAGTCCACACTGCAGTTCATTCAGTCAAGCATGTGCATCATTTAGCACAACAAACAAATCTGAGAATCATTGATTTTACTCATACAGATTGTCAGTAAAAAATTATCTTGGTTACATGATACATCAAAATTTGAATGCTCAATTAGAAATGCATGTCTAAGTTGCATTTGTTTAGTGTTTTTCTAGGTAATTTTTATGGCAAGTAGCGAAACATACCATCAGTCAGTTTGATGCATTTGAACCTCCTCCTTCAGCAGACAGTCAGCCCTTATTTTTGACAATCACAAAATTACATTCGGGGAAATAAATTTTATGAAAAGATTTTGAGGCTGACATCAGTAGCCTATACTAAATGAGAGTGAAGATGGACTAAGAAAAAAATAGCACTTAAGCTACTGTTGGCACCATTCTAATGTTGACCTCTTTCCATATCCTCCTACCTGTCTGAGCAGAGTTTGCGGGCCTTCTGCAGCTGCAGTTGTGTCCACTTTGGTCGTTTTTCCTCCAAGGCCTGTATAACTTTGTGCACTGAAGGTTTGGGAACACCCTAACAAGGCAAATGAATAAAAATATGACAGACATTAAGCCAGTCATCATATACAGAAATGATAGGTCTGGTACAACCCACTACTATTTGTAATTTCTAACTAAACCCTCTACCTGTTGTGGCTACCACATCAATTTCAGCCATTACCTTTTGCTGAATGCCTATGGCCGCCTGTACGCACTCTGCCAGCAGGGACAGGCGGTCTTTTGCTGAGCGGTCCAGAGCCAGACCACTGATCTGTTCTAGTGTGTCTGGGTCTTCTAGGCCCTGGATCAGGCAGCCCAGCAAGGCCCAGATCAACAGGCCCACTAACCGCAGCTGCCGGGCATGCTGGGAAAGGTGCTTCTCTGCCACTTGGAATAGAAAGCGGATCGGGAGTGGCAAGGATGCTACAGCCATTGGCAGGTTGGTGAAAATGAAGGACAATGCTTGAATTGCTAAGGATATGATAGCTAGAAGAAGAAAGAAATGTTAGTAAAATTCCTTGAATTTTATCTTGAATGTGCAAAACTCAGTCTGTGCATACTTTTAGCAACAGTGTCCTTTCCCTTTACATCCAATGGTGTGTAGTTCCAGTCCTTGGGTATCTTAGCCAGGACATTCTCTGGCACAGTACGCTTGAACAAGGCTGCACCAGGCTCCTCTGTGGCCTGCCAACCCAAAACCATGGAGACGAGGTGTTGCAGAAGGCTATTGGTGGATTTTGTGACTATGTCCCGGACACAGCTGACAACTATAGGTACTGTCCGTGTGGTGTCTGACAATAATAAACAAAGGAAGCAGATTTTTTAAAACAAGGGTCAGCTAAAGAAGATCAGATGAATGACTCCAGACCGTAATTATTATTTAGTTTTAAGATTTGGGGAAAAAAATATTGGTAAACTGCATAAGATAAAGTACAAGGTTAGTGTTACAGCAACAAACTGTTAGGTTTGTTAGGTTACTGAATTCACATACTTTGCACTAAAAATGTTAAATTTGAAATCAATACTTTGTGTTTAATCTGAATTTTTTAGCTATGTCAGAAAAAGGCGGATATGTTGTCAAAACCTTTCAAAATGATACGAATGATAAGTTTCTTTAGAGAAAACCTCCTTATACTGTTCTAATTATCCCTGCACTAGGAATATGAACATGTTTCTGTATACTGATATAAAAATGGAGAGTGGATGCTTACACATTAGATCAGTTGACATTTCATGTTATAGTTATTGTGCTTTGGGATTTATTTTTAAAGCAACAAATCAAAAGTCAAGAAATAACTCTACTTTTCAAAGAATGACAAAAAACAGAGCCATAAATCATTTATATGAATCCATATAGTGTTAAGGTATTCTCTTAAAATATCTGCACCAAATGTGAGTACTCAAGTTCAAACTAAAATCAGATGCTCTCGATCAAATCCAGGTGGCCTGAGAGCACGAATCTTGCTACGTTCTCCAGGTTTACCGTTTGTCATCGGTTTGCCCTTTTATATCTCGCTCATATTGTTGGCAGACTAACTACAGTATGAAGTTGTATGGCACTCATAAACTTCCTACAGCCCCGGCTGTAAAACCAAAGGCTACAATTGGGAGAAACAGTACTGAAGCGGCATTAAAAATTAAAAGTGCACTGAAATCTCAAAGGACGCCTAACAAAATAAGTAACCTTAGCCGCAGAAAAAGAGGAGAACGGAACAGAAAATGATATAGCTTTTCGAAGGACAAGCGCTCTGTTGCAGGTGAGACCTAGACCTATTTTTCAAAGTCACTTGATTCTCAGACTCTATACCACCTGCAACTGTATTGACTTGTGTATTGATCTCAAGCAACCTGGTACAGTGTGATGAAACGTCAATGAAAGCGGAGAAATAGTGAAGCTCTCAATGTAATCTATGAGTTAACTCAGACTACAGTTTAAATAGAAATGGGGGCACTGGGGGTATCCTGTAACCAAAATTATAATACAAAGATTTGGAACGGTCCAATAATTAAACTAATTACCCTGTGAGGATAAATGTTGATTGGATGACATTGAGAATTTTTCTGCGGCACACTCTAGCTCTCTTCCCCTTCATTCACTCTGTCGACCCCTCCCTTGCTCAGTATCCATCTAAATACTCTTCTCCAATCACCCTAATTTATGCTACAATAATTACCACTTACCCAGGATATAAGAATCACCACTAAAAAGAGCTTCACACTCCACAGGAGCTCAGATTAAGCTCTGTATTAAAACTTGCACTAGAAAGAGGCAGAGAGAGTTGGGGAATAACTATAGTCTGTGTAAAAGTATACTTATGCTTTAGCTCATGTTCATGCAGTGTCAACACTGGCCTTTAGAGAAAATAAAATTGAGATATTCTTTGAGGGAAGATTTACCATAGTATTTAAAAATTCACCAATTAGACTCAACATAAAATCTGGCAAGGTGCACTGAATAACATTGAATCGCATTACAATGCAATATTCTGAGAGACATCAGGTTTTGTAGCTCTCACTTTGACCTGTAGCACCTGCCTAAAATGTTGCTCCAGGCCAAGCACACAACCCCACGGCAGCAGGACAAAGGCACCCTGCCAAACGGCACAAACTGTTTACGGAGGCGTAAGGAACAATAACAGCCCAAGGTGTTCATTCGGCCTTTAAACTCTCCAGATCCCAAAACGATTGAACATCTGGAGGACCTGCTGGAACAAACCGTGATCCAGTGTCAGTACCCTACAACAAACAGGACCCAAAAGAGCCACTGCCAGACACCAGAAGAGACCAGGAGGAGGGCAGCCAACACAATATGAAATATATGCAATTTTAATTTATTTACTTCAATTCACTACTCGGAAATTCATGTAATGATTATTTGTCATGTTCTCCAGTTTATCACGAACTGTTCATTTTAAAACTAACCTGATTTAAAGTGCTGTATTTTAACACATACTTTAGGCACAGTGTGTTTGACACACTTCTGAAGTAGGAAGTAGAAAATCCTAGGAGTTCCTAGTTGAAATTTTCAACTGTAGCACCCCCTCAAATCAGATTTCCCACTCAGAAAGTCAGAGAAGCCCTACAAACCCCAACTTTAAAACAGTAGTGCATCTAAAGTTGTAAAACTGTAAAGCATGTACTCTGTACTACCACTTTTGTGTATTTGTGACTGACTAAATAGGCCGTACATAGAGCACTGACCAGGTTCTACATATGAACATCTGCAGCCGTTTTTGTTCTTTTCCAACTGCTACTACTAGAACACAACTCTGGAATGAAGTCACTCCCAGCTCTGACACCTGATTTCCAAAGTAAAAGGAATCCAGGGTTACAGTACTAGAGCACACAAACTAGAGATTGTACAACTGCTCATTCCGAAATCAGTGCAATGCCAAATTGTGGCAGCAATTGCTAAATATTAGGACACAGCAGCAAGGTTGTTACTTTACCTGCCAGAGTGTAGAGATGTTCCCATATGTGTGCACGTTCCAGGTATGGTTGAAGGGCCTGAGTCAAGGCCTTAGGAACATTATTCAGGCAAGAGAAAAGGTTGAACAATGACATCATGAAATCATCTCCCGCCTTGCAGCTCTCTGTAGACATTTCTGAGCTGTTCTCCTGGCAAAAATCTGAAAAATTAAGCGTCATTTTGGTGACACACATCTGTGAACAGTACAAATTAATGTGCAGATTAATGAAATCTTGATATTCTGGACCACTTGGCACAAAAAACTGGATGCACAAAAAGATTAACACTCGTGCCCACACATACATCCAAGGGTGTGTAGGCGAGTGTACAGCGGTTTTTTTTTGTTTTTTTTTTACAAACTATAGTCCAGAAAATATCACTCTTATGGATGTAGGTTTAGAAAGATACAAAACCCAATTCTGTGAAGCAGCATTTTGATTTCCGTGAACAAAAGCACATTGGAAAATGTCAAGGCTTCCCAACCTGACACATGTTAACAGAACGGGTGAACAAAAGGCACTGTGGAGTAGAAGGGGAAGAAAAATCCACATCTGTGTTAGATGGAGGAAAAGAGACAATAAAAAAAACAGAAAAAGAAACAGATTTCAAAGCCCCTGGCTGTGGTATCCACAGTACACGGAGACAGGAAGTGAAAAGGAAGGGGTTTTGACAGGGTGTCCTTGTGGGGGTTGCTGTCTGAGAATAGGGCTGAGGATCGAGGTGTGTGTGTGTGTAACCCATATGGATGTCTATATATGTGTTCTATGTGCTTACACGTAAGTGTGTGTGTGTGTTAAGTTGACAGGGGTTGCTGAGGAAAAGCCCATTGCTCCAGAGGTGGCAGACATCCAGCAGTCTGTCAGTCAGCTGTGTGGGAGATGACAGCCATTTGAATAGGAGAGAGTATGTAACGCAGCAGTCAATGAGGGGGAGCTGTGATGAAGGGCAGCATGGCTTCCTTCTGACTAATGCTGAACTATTTTAAAATGACAGGGCTAAATTAGCTGCAGCATCCCAGTGACAGTAACATTAGCCACCTTAATAACATGCAGGTAGGAAGTGCTCAAACTGTTCATGGAAGCTGATTTCTTCTGTCCCTCTAGCCAAGACTCCCTTTGCATCCCTCATGGCTATTTTCATTCACAATAACAAATCTAACACGTAGACTCCAAAGTGGTCAAACAGCCTGACCTCCAATCAGTCCATTAGGTGGCATTGTGTGGATTACACCATCATCTTATTCACTGCCTGTCTAGTAATTGGTCCTTGAGGAGAGAGTGTTCTGGATCTCACTGCTGTGGCTGCAGTGGTCCAGGAAACAGGGGTGACTAACATTAATTTCCACTTGGGGTGCTGGATAACATGGCAGGTTAACTAGGTGCCTTATAATAATGATCCCATTATGGAGCAGCAGATGACTTCAGAAAAACATGTCAGTGTGCTGGCACATCTCTGTGGAGTTTCCACTACTCCTGCAGCACACAATAATTCCAATGTGTTTTTGTTTCTATGCTGATTTCTCAAATGCTTTTTCCCCCCTTCCTCTCTGTCTCTAAGCTTATCCAACCTTGATACGAAGCCAATGCATACACCTGTTTATCTTCCGGACAGCCAGTCAACCAGTCACAAGGGCCCTCTCTGTAGACCTCTGTAATTGGAAGCAGACACGCTGAAGATAATAAAAAGGCCATGTGTGTGTGTGTGTGTGTTTGTGAGCGTGTGTGTGTGCATCTGTACACATCTAATTTAGGGTAAGCTGTACAAATGTGAAAAGTGATACTGTAGATGTAGAGAAGGTATGTTTTCAAATTATTACACAGTGCGAAGGTCTGTTAGTTGGCTGGCCAGTTTTCTCATAAGTTAGTGTGCTTTGATAAGGCAGGTACAAAGAGTTAGAAAATGAACCATCAACAAAAAAAGAGCCTTGAATTAGCTATAATAAAGTCTAACTGAAACAGCGTGGATTCACCAAACCATCTATTAGTCACACTAGAATTTTTTCATCAACAGTGCTTCAAAACACACGCTAATATGTACATGTATGTGGAAGTGCAGAGGCAACACAGTAGTGTAGACATTCAGTCAGGCTGTTCCTTGTGTCTGTCTGCTTCCTGGTTAATTACCACGTCACCGTGATAACACATGAGAGTCAGCGCTCCTAGCGTTGATTTACGGCAGCATGCAGAAAGAAGCATTGCGGAGCCTCTGAGTCAGACTCAGACCGAGCAAGAGAACAAGACAGTGAGAGTTGTTATTAATGAGGTCGCTATAATGTGAATTAATGTGCGAGTGCACAACAGTCTTTAAAGGTTAGACTGTTGAGAAGACTGTGGAGAAAGGAAGGAAGGGAAAATCTTTAAAGGTCAGGCCGTGTGTTTCGCCTGTGCCTGTTGAGTGTTTATTACTGCACTCTATTGATTTAGTGATGATGATGACCAAGGTGAAAATGATGATGAAGGCAAAGATGCTGATTATAACTTCATAAAATGGATAGAGCTTACCCAAGGTCTGTAAAACTTACTTAAGATATTAGAGCACTGCAATTAAAACAGAGGTAAACACTTCCCTGTCATGTTCTCTTTGGGATCAGAGAGTTATTAAAAAAATGTAATTTTAAAGAATGAAAGAACGTGGCTTTAATTGTCCCCGAAAAGACAGACAGCCAGGTATGTCCACAACACACACACACACACACTATAGCCCTTATCCAGTAACATGTAACAATCCATGTATGCATGCAAAAACGACAGACTTACAAGAATTTTCCAGGAGTATTCTGGGCAGGTGACAGTCTCTGTAAAGCAGCATTTGAAGGAGCAACTTGGGATTGCATCCGGGGTCAGATGTCAGTAGCCTCAGTTGACATGCCAAGGATGCCTGGCCCATAAGGCCATCTCTGGGAGAGATGGAGGAGAGAAGGAAGGAAAACAAAGTTGACAGTTCTGCAGTGTCAGGTGAGGTAGAAGTCTGCTTAGTGAGAGACAACAAAGAAGGAAAAAGCTTCACAAGTGAAAGATAAAGAAGTCTTTGATGACGCTTTGGAGGGAATATTTGGTAACACTGGTAACTTCCTTCAGTGTCACTCACTCCTTATACAAGCCAAGTCTCCAAATGCCTTCATTCTCGCTTACTTATAGTGTGCACCGGGAAGGAATTAGCTCTAATCTTGGCCAGCTAAAAGCAAATTAACATTTGGGAGACAGCCAAATACATGAATATACAGCAGTACCCACCCCTTCATCTTTTGTATAACCAAGAGGCTGCAGCCAGCTGTGGGTAATGAGCCGTATCCTTGGTGTGTGTGAATGCGTGTGTGCGTGTGCACTCTTCAGAGCCTATGCTTGTCGTTATGTATGTGTGCGAGTGTGGGAGCATGCTGACATGTGTGTGCCTCCATGTTACTTTATACATCTCAATAAAATCTAATGGAAGGAATGGACAGAGTTTGTCTGAAGAGCAAGGAGGCGGGAGGCAGCACAGGGGGTGTCTGCCCAGAAATTAACCATTCTATTTGAGCCAAACGGCTAGAGCAGGGTGCACCCTGCTGCTTGACTGAGGAAAACTATGCCTCGGTCTGACAGCACAATTTATGATGTCACTGAGACCGCAAATCCAGGAGAAATCCTCTTTTAACTGCTCTGATGAATCTATCCAGCTACAGCACCGGGTCATCTTACTAAACCAAGACACACAGATATAGATGTATACACACACACACACACACACACACACACACACACACACACACACACACACACAGGCAAGATAAATAGCGCAGGGTATAAATGTGCACATACAGAAAATATTTTTTAGCCTGTACAGCTGGATGATTTATTGAGATCTTTTGTGATTTTATCATTGCTTTATTGAATAACCATAACAATGGGCTTTATTTTAATGGACTGGGGAGAGATTTGGCCAGAAAGGTTGAGGACCTGTGGTTCTGGCCACGAGCCACTGGCAGGCTGCTGGCGCCTTCGAATGAAGGCAGGAGGTGGGAGCAAAGAAATAAAGAGGTCATAAAAATAAACTAATTTCAGTTCTCTGATACTTAGGAGCAGGGGAGCAGGGGTTAGTTTGATTTGTGCTCCATCAGCGCACAATGACATCACCTCTGGCTGTGAAGCAGATGAGAGGGGAGTAAGGTGGAGACAAGGGTGAGGGGAAAGCATGATTGACTGCACAGTGGAGGTCACAACAGTAACCGGACACAAATGTACACACATGTATATAATTGTGCACATTCAGGTGTGTATGCTATCAATGCATCATGTGTAAAGCTCTTAGCAACCATGAGCATCAACAAACTCACTGTCAGCGTCAACGGTAGTTCATTCATTTGGTTTTTCTTTCTTACCTTGCATCTGTGTTATATTACCACAACAACTGCAGCTTGACACTTGAGTGGCACGTTATATATCCACACATACAGTATGCAGCTGTAACTCCAAACACAATCACATATGTTTCTCTACACACGAGGAGGATGGAAGGGATTGTGATTGCTTGGCATACCAGAGTGTGTATGTGCATTTGAGAGTGAACATGTATATTGTCCGTGTGCCTGCTGTATGATGGGTGATAGATGGTTAGATGGGTCTATTTTGTATACCTTATAGCTTGCTCTGTGAAGACCTCGGGGTTAATAGCATTTAGCCAGCGTATGACAGGAATGGTCGGTGGGTCTGGTGAGGTCTCCTTCGCAGCATCTATCATAAATGTCCTGTTGCATATGGCAGCATGTTTACATTTACAAAAAAAATAAAATAAACACCACACCACACAAATGTTTCCAGAATCAGTGGTGACAGCCATCTGACTCACTCTGTTCAAACAGTGTAAGATGGAAAGTATGAAAACATTGCAGTATCTTTTTATCATCTTACCAAATTTTAAATTAAATAACAAAAATGACCATACTGTACCAACCTATGTAGCAAAGATAGAGGTGCTGTGACAATGACGAGGACTGTCAGGAGCTGGTCACACAGGTTGTGGATTTGGTATGGCCAGTCTGAACCACCTGCTATTATGGTAATCACTGAAGAAGGCTTGTAGCACACCAAGGCCTCAGGACCTTCACACAGACTCCACATAAGGTGCTCCACATACAGCAACATTGCTGTAATGTCACATCTCCAGGACGAGGGAAACAGAAAGAGTGAATTTAAAGAGAAAAACAAAATGGATGTGATTGAAAAGCTGAGAACACCTAAAGATTATCTACTGCGAGTCTCATTTCACAGCCAGCTAGATAATAGGAACTTCTTCTGATTTTACCGTTGAGATCTGAAGCGTCCCGGCTTTGGATTTCGCAAGATTTGCGATCACCCTAAAACTTAGTGCTATGTTACATCAACCCACTGCTTTTACTTATATGCCAGTAAATCTGCTTTCTTAAATGGTTATGGAATGCTGCTCATCATCTATCATCACCTCTTTTTTGCTTCCCTTTGATCTAAATTCTCACAACAAAAGGGAAAGGACTGATAAAATAGAGATGATGGAGCATAGGAGTACCCATGTGAACACTATAGCAAGAGGGAGACCTGGAAAAGCTTTGGAAAGGCATCTGTTTAGCCTATGCTCACACTTTATAACCGTCCTTCCAGAAACACACAAATCTCCCAGAATCATAAACCAGGTTTCCCGTTGACATCTCATGTATATTGCACTCAATCTTTGTTAATACAGAGTTCACTTTATGTGGCATTTTTGAAGCATGGTTTATCCTGTAACTCCAACTGATGTATTGAACAAACAAATACTAAAGGTTTCTTGAAATGATGGCCAAAGAAAAGCCTTACTGTCAAAGTTTCAGACTCCCAGAGCAGAGACTCTGGAGTGGAAGCAAACTGAGTTCCTCCGATAGCTCCTAGCCTTTGGATAAAAGTTCCCGTGATGGAAAAAGTCTGTGTGTGCTGCATGGGGCTAGAATGTGTGGGTGGTGCCTCCACTCCTCAAACTCAGATTCTGCCTTTTACATTTGCATTAAAGGATAGACATGCACAAAATTCCGACTGTATAAGCGTCTTGCATTTTTTTGACGTGCTCAACTTATTAAAAGTCAGTTGTTTATCAACTTTGACTAACTTCCATCACAGCATTTCTCAGCAGTTAGTCCATCCACAATTAGACAAATGAAAACGATTGCGACATATTTATTTAAATGTTAAAAAACAAAACAAAATGGAGTGTAGGTCTTTAAAACAGTAATACACCAAGCAGAGTCCATTGTTATAATTATATGTATATATTATCAGTAATATGCATGATAAAATACCTGATTTGCAGGTGCCTCTTATATGAAGCCCGCGCTCTGGCATATCTTCGCACTAGCAGTTGTAAAGTGTCTGTTAGAACCTGGCCAAGGACATCCCTGGCCAGCTCCGCTGGAAGGACCGCCCACAGGTCGCTGCGAAGCCCGCACAGGAAGTAGAACCACATCTGCACTGAGAAGGAACACCTCTCGCCCTGTGGAAGAAAGTGGTAGATTTGAGGGAGGGGGGATTGTAGATGAAGACATGTTATCATATGGAAACTGACAGTGAAGTAAAAACAGAGAGAGGAGTTAAAAAAGGGAAAAAAGAGAGAGTGAGAGAGAAACCCTGAAGGAGAAGAAAGAGAGGGAGAGACGCAGGCAGGTCTGTCAACACCAGGATGTCTCAGTGGCCATGCCACCTGCACTCTGCACCTGGGTTTCTTTTCCCACTGGGATTTTAGACTGCTTTAAAGTCCTGGACTGGCAAACACATCACAACCAGCACACACTTCCACATCCACTCTCACACATAAAAAGAGTGAAAGAAGGAAGAGCAAAAATCAAGAATGTTTCACAAGAAAGTGAGAAGAGGGGGAAAAATGGGACAGATTAAAAAGAATTACTATCCTGGCATCTTGCAGCTCTCTTGTAAAATATATAGGAGGATGCATTCTTTCCTTCACCTGTACACCAGAGTTACTATAGTTGTATGTCATTTCTAACTAGTTTTGCTTTTTGTCTCATTTTGACTTAAAAAAATCAGTTTAGTTTCAGTTTAGTTTTAATTATTTTCAATTTTTCGCTTTAGTGTTTTTAATTATTTTTTATCTTTTTTATTGTATAGAGGCCAGAGAGATATCAAAGGCAAGATTTGTGAAAGAAAAAAAAACTTCAATAAAAACAGATAACTTTTTGAAAGCAGCTGGCTCACGGTGTTGTAGACATCCAGAGTCTTAATAGATGTAATAAAAATGTATGTATTTTTTTTTAACCAAACTTACAAATACTTGAAGCTTCTCTACATTTTTATCTTATTTTAATTGGTTTTCGAGGTTTATTAAATAATTCCAATTAGTTTTTATTTTTTTCTAAATTTTTGGTTTAGTTTTCATTAACCATTTTAACTTTGCTATACACGTCCTAAATCTTCAAATTTATCCTATTATAAGGTCATTTTGCACAACGCATACACATTAACACTACCAAACTCTTCAATCCATTTTCTCCCACTTCACCCAATCTCTTGTTTACTTCCCTTCTTCTTCCTTCTTTTCCCTGTATGTATTGGTCACAAACAGGAAATAAGTCCAAGCTTTATGTCCTGAACGGAGTTGCCATCTTCTGCCTATAGACTCACTCAAGGTTACACAGACAGGAGCTGGATCCAAATCAAAAATATAAAACATCAAAAATATAGGTACATACATAGACATACCAAATGACACTTACATCCTGAGATGCTGCTGTACACCTACACATACATTTACTGGTACGGATGCACAAAGTGATGGCTGAACAAAAGCACACACCTGCACACAGCAGGCCTGTCTGACACCAGTGACCCAGGGAGGGAGGGAGGAACAAAGGGAAAAAAAGTCAAAAGCAAAAAGAGAGAAGGGAGGTTTAGATTTGTTTAAGGGCATAAAGGTAGGGGAGTTCCAGGGGCCCTCTGCTGTTTCCAGACAGTCCCAGTGTAGACTGCAGACTTCAGACAACTGAATCCCTGGAGCCCCCAGGGCAGCATGGAAGCCACAGATGTTCTCAGGGAGCTCAGAGTAGAAGACTGAGTTAGAAGTGGGAGAGTGGGAGGTAAAGGTGTATTGTGGGAATGAAAAGAAGAAACAAGAAAGCTCTAGGGTGTAATTCCTAGAGTTCCTCAAAATCTATCCAACAAGCCTCCTAAGACACTGGCATTGAAATTTTTGCAATAAAAGAAATCAAATCAACACACAACAACACTAGAGCTGTTTTACACTTAAATAAAACTCACAGAAGTGTGTCACAACACATTTGTTTTGTTTAGTTGTTTGTTTTTAATCATATAGCGATTTTACCTCATAGAAAGGTTTAGGGTCAGCCCAGTGGTGGCTCTCTGCATCCTGAAGAATGCATGTATAACAAGCCTGGATACAGTAGCTGGTCAACTGCTCTCTCATGGCCTCGACTGTATCTTTGTATTTCTGCACAGGTAGTGGGGTAAGGGTTCTAGGCACAGATGAAGAAACATCTTTAAAGGTAATGTTAGAAAACACATAATATAATACAGACAGCATATTAAATAAAAAAAACAAAAAAACAAAACAAAACAGGTTTACTAGGGTAAAAAAGTTCAACAGTGCAGAATCCTGTAATGCATATGGATAATTAAGAGCTGTCTTTTATGTACTGGGAGCTATCAATGGCACGGGTGAAATGATTAGATGAAAGAATAGATGATTTATTATAAAAGTTCAGTGTGACATTTCATACCCTTTAAATTCACCTGCCTTTATACTTTCCAGAGAGGGGACTTAAAACCAGGGGGGAGTTAATGGTGTAAAGAGAGGAAGGCGGTTTATGACCAAATGGGGTACCATGCAAGTGCAGGTGGAGTGCAGGGGTAAAGGGCCAAGGGTGAGAAAACAGGAGCACAAACAGCACCAAGGATGTTTTTAAAGGAGATCTGTGGAGAGCAGTTTAAGGGGGTGATAAGGGGCATAAAAATGTTGAAGAAAATGGATGGAAAAACTTAGCAGGTCCAGACACTGTGGGTGTTGTAACCCTCTGTCGTTATCTCTGGTAACCCCCTGTTAATCTAGAATTTCTTTGACTTTCAAGAATCATTTTAAATTTCCTAGTTTCTAAATTTGGAAGAAATCTTCTTCATCCACTGCTTCAGTTGATTAACATACTAAATATTTATCTTTTATTTCAAATTAGGGTAAAAAAAATGAAAATGTATTTTACATAAAGGTAGCTGGAGCAAGTAGTGCTATGTGATTTATGTTTCTGGTGCAAATTCTTGTAATATAGATCTGCAAAGCTGCCTGTCAGCTGCTAATGGTTACTGCTGATACTTTAAGAGATGCTGCTTGCAACTAGGCAAGACAGGCAACTGCTAGGTAAGGCAGGCCCCAGACCGGTGGGGGGCCCCTCAGGGCTGACAGACAGTTAACTACAACGATAGCAATGTGCAAAGTTGGGAATGGCAGTATAGGAGAAACCTGACCTCTCTAAAAGGACCCCCCTAACTCCACTCCTGTTGCAAGTGGCATGCACGATTCTGTTTGAACAAATGTAATCACAAGGAAAATGAAGAAGAGCTATTACGATCAATGATATGATTTTATACTTCTAAGAGTGGAAAACAGAAAGAAGAAAAAGGAGAAAGAAAAGAAAAAAACAAGGCAGTGGTAAGTGGAGCAGATAGTCATCAAATACAATGCTAAAGAGCTAAATGTCCATTATTTCTTTGTTTACTTTGTTTTAATATTGGTTTATTTAGCTAGCAGAGCGGGGCAGATTGCGCATGGCCAGGGGTCAGAATTGACTTATTAGCATAGCAACCAGATATTAGAATCTAGTAGTTACAGAATAGATACTTTATCACCATTCAGCTTTGCTTTAGACATTGTTATTGAAATAAACATGGTCTCTGCCACTTTTCTTTGTTAAACGTTGTCTCCACCTGAGCTATGGATGATAAGTTGTGAAATTTAGAGCCAAGTGTACTCTAAATTACTACATTATATTAGTGTAATTATTGTGCTATACACTGAGGGAAATTATTATTTAATCCCCTGCTGAATTTGTAACTTTGCTCGATTACAAAGGAATGAACAGTGTGTAATTGTTACGCTAGTTTCATTTTAATGGAGAAAGACAAGAATATCAACCAAAAATCCAGAAAAAAATGCATTCCTTAAAAGTTATAAACTGATTTAGAGAAGGCTTGGGAGAAAAACCAAATTGAAGCTCTTTTGCATCAACTCAACCTGCCATGTTTGGAAGAAAAGAAATGCTGAGCATGACCCAAAGAACACCATCCCCACAGTTAAGGAGAGATGTGGAAACATTACTATTTGGGGCTGTTTTTCTTGCTAATGGTACAGGACGACTTCACCGCACTGAGAGGCCAATGGACAGGGCCATGTACCATTAAATCTCACACAAGCACCTCAGCCCGAATACTTAAGATGGGTCATGCAGGTGATATTTATTTCCCTCGGTAGATCAGTCTATAGCACAATAATTACACCAATATAATTGAATGTATGTGCAGTGTGGTGTGTGCATTTTGTTGTAGTTTCCAAATCTGTTATGTAGGTTTAATGGTTTTCTGAAAATGAAAAAGGCATATTTTCATTATGTAAAAATGTGAGTAGACAGTCAAGGCTATCAAATGTAATGTGTACGTCCAAGAACAACATTCAAAAGTTGAATTTGAGTAATGCTAATTTTGTAACATGAAAGCTATGAAAATGACATTATTAATGTGTTAGTGTATAAATATACTTCCTTTAATATAATGGTGATGAACACTTGGTTGGGTGGGCCTAGGGCCCATAGGTTTCTAGAATCAACACTGGATATTTTGAGAGTCGTTTTAGAATTACTTTGCCACAGTAAAGCATTGACTGTGTCTATAAGTGAAGTTTCCGTTTGTTTAGTTTTTAAGCAATCCACTAAGGAATCACCAAAGATAACTGTGACAAGTTTAGGATCAAATCAGAAGTAAAATATAATCACATTCTCCCCATGTGTTCCTGAGTTATGCAGTTGAATAATGACTAGTAAAGTCTTTTTGTGGAACATTACGGTGCCACAGTTAAGCTGACATTTGACCTTTTAAATGCAAAAGGCCATCATTTCATCAGTTTATCCTGTTAGACCAATGTGTGAAATTTCATGTGAAAGTCATAATTAGCATGTTTTGTGAGTTTACAGTGACCTTGACTCTTGACCTTTGACCAACATATTCTAATGAGTTCAGCCTTGAGTCCAAGTGAGTGTTTGTGCCAGATATTGTCAAATTTCCTAAAGGTCTAGAAATCATAAAAATGGTACAGATTTGAAGTTGCAAGCGACCTTTGACCAACAAACTCTTATCAGCTCTTCCTTTAGCCCAAGTAATTGTCTGTGCCAAATTAAAATAAAAGCCCTTAAAGCATTCCACAGATATAGCATTCATGAGAACAGGAATTAAATGGCAACCAGGAGACATATTGTCACTGGCCGTGGCAGTCACCAGGTCTAAAAAAGTTGGGAAAAAGACAAAGCATGGGAGCAAGGCAAATAAATAATTCAGCTGTGTGAAGTTTAAACAAAATAACTGTAAATGTCCATAAACATCTGGAAACACACTACTTACATTTTAGCTGCAGCAGTACTGGAATCCTTCAGCCTGGCACTGTAGTGCTCTAGTCGCTGGTGCACATAAATGCAAGTGGCCAGTAGAGCATGCAAGTTCTTCAGGGGAGCAGAGGATGGTACCTCCAGGGCCCTCTCCTCCAAACGACCCAACATGGCAAATGCTGCTCTGCCACATGACTCTATAAAGCTTGATCGCACCTGCAGAAGAGAGCTCTCGTTGCAGGCTGCTGCCAGTGGTAGTAAGGCATCCATTTCAGACATGACTGCTCCGCAAAACTGAGGGGGGAGAGAGATCGCAAACATGAGGCAAGATGATTTCAGTAACAGAGGGAAAATCTGTCAGTAAGAGGAAACAAACAAACAAAAACAAAAAAACAGTAAAAAGAGACCTCATTAAATGTAAATAATGGAACATTTGTGAGAAGTGATCAGAATGACAAGGATTCAAGACTGAGCTGAGTATTACACAGGCATTTATCTTGTGTTTGCCTACTACTGAAAACAGTGACAAGTGCAAACGATGAATACAAATATCTGAGGACATGCACTCGGCATCAACTTTGCTGTTAAAAATTCACAGCATTAGGTCAAACAAAAAAACATCAGTCATATTTTATAACATTGTTAATCACCGTAGTCACAATCTAATACAAATTTTACAACACACTGGAGGAGGTGGAAGTCAGACAGGAAAGAAGCTTGGCCCAATAAAGACGCACCACAGCATTTCAATCAGGTTGAGTTCTGATCTTTCATTGGGGCCATTGCAACGCACTGATAGTTTCTTTTTCTGTTGGAGATTTGCGGCTGGGCTTAGGATCATTGTCCTGATGCATGACCCAAATTCGGCCAAGCTTTATTGGTTGGACAGATGGCCTCACATTTGACTCTAGAAAATTTTGAGTTGACCATGAAGTCCTATGTATACCAATGATTACATTGTGTCCAGGTCCTGTGGCTGCAAAACAAGCCCAAGATATTACACCTCCACCATTATGTATGACACATGGTACAAGAAGTTTGTGCTCATATTCTGTACATAGTTTATACTAAATGTGGTACTGTGCATTATGGTCAATCATCTTGGTCTTGTCTATCATTGTTCCAGGAGTGCTGAGGTTTGTTCAAATGCAACTTTGCATTTGACTTAAGATGTGGCACCACTTCTTTTCAGAGAAAAGATTCTTTCTCCCGGTAGCGCTTCCAAACAAGAAAAACTCAGTTTTCTTCTTAGTGTACTTTCTTGAACTTTAACATTTAACATGAGATGTAGCTCTTGGGATTTTTTTGCAGTTTCTCTGAGCATTGCACAGTCTGACCTTGGGGTGAATTTGCTGAGAGTTCCACACCTGGAAAGATCCTGGCAACTGTCTTGAATGTTTTCCACTTGTGAATAGTTTTTCTCGCTGCAGAATGATTGGCTTCAAATTGTTTGGAAATGACCTTATAACCCTTCCCAGATTGATGGGCAGAAAGAACTGCTTCTCTAACATCATTGTCGATATCTTTCCTTCTTGGCATTGTACGAATCAAACCAGCAAAACTTCTGCTTTTATGCTGTTGATAAATTAATCAAATGTCAATTTTTTTACATTACTGTGAAAACTTCTTACACAGCTGTATTTGTGAATCCAAATGTATAGACCTAAAATATGCATATGCTTAAGTTATGAGTCAGGTGGATCAGTAGAAGCCTTAAAACATAGCACAAGGCCCATATCTGCTGGATCTATTTATCTAGGTCACACTGAAGAAAGAAAATAACACTCAGAAGACTGTTGCAGTTTAATCAATCAGTCAGTCATAGTGTGAATCACCTGCTTCTACAGTCACGGGATTACTTGACTAGCTGTCGGAGAGGACTGAGAAGTTCAGCATTTCTATTTCTGTTACAGCTAACAGTGTGTCTGCAGCTGACAATCTAACAATCTCTTCAAACAATTTTCTCGATAAAAGCTTTCAGTGGGGCCGGCAAACAATGACCGCTTGGACAATTAAGTCAATACAGGACTGAATGTTGTCATTAGGAGCTTATCTTTGATGGGAGAAAAAAGGAGCATAATGGAAAGATCCTGAAGAAGCATACAAATACAGTATTCGCACACATATAAACACTCACACACTGAAGCCAGTTGAAGTCAGTCTGAAACCTTAACTAGCTAAGATCAAAGCGTGTGATCCCACCAGGACTATTGCAGCAAGGTGAAAGAGATTTTATAAAGTGCTAGCGAGCCCTGTTTATGTGTGTGCAGAATGTGGAGTAGACAGACAAGTGAAGAAATGAACACGCAGGTGAGGGCTTCGCTAAAGTCTGAATACAGAAAAGGCACTTCTGCTGCTATAATAGAAAGCTGGCATGAAGGTTAGAAGGGTCTAGTAAAACAAGGAGAGTTCAATCCCAGGTTCTGACAGGAGGGTGAGTTACAGCTGTTGAAAGCAGGCTGTTTGTAATTCATCTATCTGCCAATAATAAAAGTACATCATCAAGTACTGTGATGGATGAACAGTATCATTGCAACCTGCATCTTTATGGTAATATAGACAGTGGAAAGTGGGTTCAGATAAAAAAGCGAGGACTGAGGTATGAACAAATGAATATAAATGTGAGAAATATTGATCTATCATAATATCTTTCTACCGGCAATTTTCAAGGTTTTGTCTTGTAAAAAGTAAATTTGCTCTTCTCAGACACTAGAGCATGTTCAAGCATATTCGAGCAAACACATAGAGTACGTGTGTATAAACACATATACCACCCCTCCCACAAACACACACACACACACACACACACACACACACACACACACACACACACACACACACACACACACACACACGTATGTATTTGTCTTGAATATCTTTTTAGCTCAGTGTTATTGAATTCAAATGCATGCATGTATAACCTTTGGGCTGAAAGACTCATCTTTGAAACGTTGACCTACACATAAATACGCTGCACAGGTCCTGAGTACAGACAAATTCTGACACTCGTTAGCAGTGAGAGCCACAAATACTGTCAGTGTAAAAGGGTTAGGGGAGGAGAGAGTGGGAGGAGGGAAGAGAGGTGAGGCAGTAATGATAAGAGTCTGAATAGTGCTCAGTGTAGAGGAGAGTGGTGGGTAGTTGAGAGGAAGATGAATGTGAGTTGGGGAAAGTTTCAGGTAGAACTCCCTGAAAAGTTGTTCGGAAAAATTTAAAACTGCAGAGAAAATGAAGAAAAGCGAAAGTGAAAAAAAAGAGGAAAAAAACAGCATAGTGACAGTGTGTATGCGGCTGGCCACACTGGAGATCCTTTTGTAGAGAGTTAAATTCTAAACCTTGTCTCACATTAGACACCAGCCTTACCTTTGGAGAAAAGTCAATCTCTGGTTTCTGCTTCACCTCTCCCTGCCATTTCTCAGGCCCTCTCTCACCCCTTCTGCTTATCCTGCTTTATTCTGTTCACTAACCAAGCCTCTTTGCCTTCATAATACATCCCTAGATCATTAGTGCACCATATACCCTCCACTTTCCACTTTCAACACCTTTCTCTACATCCCATCTAACCTACATAGTGGTTAAATGTTTTTTTTTGTTTGTTTATTTTTTGTCTTTAGAGAACTCTGGTAATACTGATGACTTTTTCCGAGGAAACTTTTCAAGGTGTCATGCCCAAATCATTCGGGCCCTCTTTTGCACAGAGACCTTTCTGCTAGGGTAACAAAAAACATTATTCTCCCTGGGTCTAGGTATTGTTTGGAGACTTGCATTGTTCTGGGTGAAGAGGACAGTAAGTCCACTGTGTATGGCAAAAGGAACTAGCACACAAGACTGCACGACAATGAGGGCCTTGTACAGATATTGCTCATAGAATAAACCTACGCATTAGACTCATGTGTGTCTTCCTTTTTTGCACGTTTGACAACAGCTGAGTTTTACACATTTAGTACACAAAATAATTGACTGAAGGAGAGAGAATAAGGTTCTGAATTAGTGCTATTTGGTACTGAATGATAGAAAGGACTTGATATAAGGAAAGGTTAATAAGAGGAATTTATCTCTATAATGAGAGCAATGGGGGTATTTAACAATAGGAGAATTCAGAAGTTAAATTCCAGCCTGTCTGCACCTTTATTTTCTTTTTTAAATTATTCTTAAAGACAACAGGAGTAACCACAGGAGAAATTCTACTTTTGCTTGATTAAGGCCCTGCACTGTATTAGTGGGCTAATTTGATCTACAGTAAAACCAAACATTCCTCCAGCACGGCTTGTGTGACAAGAATCATTGGATAACTACATACTAATAACTAGAGCTACTTAAGGACTGCCCTGAAGCAAATGTACTTAAATCAAATTACAATTAAACATCGGTTTACTCGACACTATGTGCAAGAGTACCTTGGCTATCATTCTGGGAGTCTCTGCCTCTGAGTAGGAGGAGAATGTGTCTTCTCTGAGATGTGTGTTGCTGGCAGTGGTGAAGCTGGGTCTAGTAATCAGGCTCAGGGAGACAGAGAGATGTCCAGAAGAATGCAGTTCGTCTTCTTGTTGTAGATTCTTAGCACAGACATTATCCAGCACCACCTTTACGCAATGCTCCATGTGAGGGACTAGTCCCTTGAATGCTGACCTCCAGTTGAACTCCAGAACCTTTGCCTGGCAAACAGGAAATGAGCCAACAGCCAATTAATGTCTGAATGGTGAAGGGAATACTTTACCTGTTCATTTCACTGCTATAAAACACTGCTTGTTTGCAATTTAAAAAAAAGTTAATATGCCCGCATGATATGAAATAGTTGTAATGATAAAGAAACATGTAAAAGTCGTACCTTTGTTGTTTCTGTGGTGGATTTCTTGCTCTCAGTTGTGTTGTCTGAATCCTTTTTGCTTTTTTTCAAGATGCCTAAAAGCACGATAACGTTTTTGATCAATTTAAAGAGATTTATTTTACAGTGTGACTAGGAAACAGCTCAGTCAAACTTACAAGTTATCAACAATGACAATGAAACTTCAGAAAAATCCTGGTTTGAAAATGAATCGCGATAATCTGTAATATCTTTCAAGGCTATGGATTATTTAGAATGATTACGTCTATATTAAGTATACTGTTATTTCCCTATTGGCCAACATGAGAAGTATAAATGCACATGCCTCAAATGGAGTAGAAAAAAATTGCCACTGGCATTTGCTTTAAAAGTCTAAATTTGGGGTTTAAATTTGATTTGAACCCAGATAGTATGAGCCTTAAATGGGGTAATTCCATGAAGGGAGCCTGTGTGGGAAGAAGGGGGAGTGTAGGAGGGGCTGACATGAAGACAAGCGTACAGGATGTTGGGTTAGGGTTGCAATTAAAAAGCCTGAACATCAAGGCCACAGTTTCCTAATCAGAAGGCGAAGAGTAAGACCCCAGGCGAGGCAATTTAGCTGAACAAGACCGCATGCAATGGAAGAAGAAGGAAGCAGCAAGCGCATCACTTTTTGACCTTTAAGCCCATCTGATGAATTTCTGGTAATTAAGCTGTTTGATTGCCTGGAATTAATGATTTGGATAACTGCCCTTTAAAGGCTGTTTACCTCTCTGTAAATTGAGCCTTTCTGCAAGTCTTGTTTTTGTAAATGTAACCTTTATGGAAATTACTCCATGCACCAAAAGCTTTCATTTAACATTTCCGCAGCAGCAGTTCAAAGGGGAGAGAGGAAAGGGATACTAAAGGCTTATATAACACCCCAGATAATTCCCAACTAAAATAACACATTTCTTCAGACACAACTCGAGACTTTTGGAAAGAACAAGTAAGTAACAGTGTGTGTGTGTGTGTGTGTGTGTGTGTGTGTGTGTGTGTGTGTGTGTGTGTGTGTGTGTGTGTGTGTGT